>NC_136266.1:4006431-4271431 GCF_964187855.1 Myxine glutinosa
TAGCCCTCAGGACTCGGCCTTCTCACTGGAGGAGGTTGCTTGGAGAGTGGGGGTCGGGGGGGTGGTCTTTGGCAGTGGAGTTTGTATAACTGTGCACATGGGACATCGGGACACTGGCTTTGGGGTACAGATGGGTTGGCTATGGGTGCTAAGATATTCCTTTTTGGTTGTAAATGATATTAGAGCATTTTTATATAAAAAGAAGAAAAGGTAAAACAAAAAGGTTGAGGTTTCTCTCCAGTGTAAAAAATTTTCATCAGGGTTCTAAGTATTTCTGGGCGAGTGTCATTGTTGAGCGCAAACCGGCCCGGCCAAAACCTTCATTTTGTCCAATTTTTTTTAATCAAACAGATCTGCATCTCATCCACAACCCCTTGTAAAAAGATACTATATTTAAAAAAAAATCACAAAAATGACAAAAATAAATTGTAGTTTTACTTGCAGTTCATTCGGCATGAATTTTCAGCAAGGTTTTTAAAGCGTTTTTTTTTTATAATTTCCTCCCTTTTGGTCTTGTATTGATGGACGGTGCTGACCGTCCTCTCATCCACTCCCTACCCCTTCCGCTCGGGTCGTCGCGGGTTGCTACGTGGCTAACTTAAATGTAGCTGTGGTTATGTCCAGTAAAACAACTCGCAACACTGCATCGCGAGCCCTTCCCTCCTGTGCCTTGTTTATTGCATTTTCTTCAATTGGAGGGTGGGGTAAGGGGTAAAGGTTAATGGGGTAATTGCTTTGTGTTGAATAAATATTTTTTATAACAATGCTCCTGAAACAAGCAAACACGACAACGTACCAGTTACGAGTCTGATTCAAGCTCTCCTCTCCCTCACCCGTGTATTACTTAACCATGTGTCTGTGAACACATTGGGATGTCATGGATTACCTCGTAATTCACAATCTCAACACACACAGTGGTAAAAATCACTTTTTAAGGCCATTTTCCCTGCTCGAGCGGGGGTTAGCCATGCCAGCCCCATGACGATCATCATGGTTCCCTTTTTGAGGCAATGTTTTTATGGCCGGATGCCCTTCCTGACGCCAACCCTCGAGTCGCCTCTTATAACATGCAGGGATACGATGGACCTATTCTAAACCAGGGCAGACACCGGCACATTCATCCCAGCAAGCTGGTACCTAATTTGCCGACCTCGAAAGGATGACAGGCTGAGTTAACCCCCCTGGCATTAATTCAACGATCGACCAGGATTCGAACTCAGGATCCTAGGATCCCAAGCCGGCACCCTAACCGCTAAGCCAACACGAGTCTACACACAAGTTGTCACTTATTACCTGGGAATTCATATGCAATCTATACACACTCACATTGAGGTGCCATGGATTACCTTGGAATTTGCAATGGCATTGACATGTCATGGATTACTTGGAAATTCACAAACACACATCGAGATGTCATGGATTACCTGGAAATTCTCAAACACACATTGAGATGTCATGGATTACCTGCGAATTCTCAGACATATTGAGATATCAACGATTACCTGAGAATGCTCAAACACACATTGAGATGTCATGGATTACCTGGAAATTCTCAAACACACATTGAGATGTCATGGATTACCTGGGAATTCTCAAACACATTCAGATGTCATGGATTGTCTGGGAATTCTCAAACACACATTCAGATGTCATGGATTACCTGTTGAATTCTCAAACACATTCAGATGTCAAGGATTACCTGGGAATTCGCAAACACATTCAGATGTCATGTATTACCTGGGAATTCTCAAACACACATTCAGATGTCATGGATTATCTGGGAATTCTCAAACACACATTCAGATGTCATGGATTATCTGGGAATTCTCAAACACACATTCAGATGTCATGTATTACCTGGGAATTCTCAAACACACATTCATATGTCATGGATTCTCTGGGAATTCTCAAACACACATTGAGATGTCATGGATTACCTGGGAATTCTCAAACACACATTCATATGTCATGGATTATCTGGGAATTCTCAAACACACATTGAGATGTCATGGATTACCTGGGAATTCTCAAACACACATTCATATGTCATGGATTACCTGGGAATTCTCAAACACACATTCATATGTCATGGATTACCTGGGAATTCTCATTTACATATTGAATGTCATGGATTACCTGGGAATTCTCAAACACACATTGAGATGTCATGGATTACCTGGGAATTCTCAAACACACATTCATATGTCATGGATTACCTGGGAATTCTCATTTACATATTGAATGTCATGGATTACCTGGGAATTCTCAAACACACAATGACATGTCTTGGATTACCTGGGAATTCTCAAACACACAATGACATGTCTTGGATTACCTGGGAATTCTCAAACACATTGAGGATGTTATGGATATTTTTTTATTTTTTTTCGAAACAAGATCGAGGCTCGTGTAAGAGCGAACATCAATCACAAACAAAAAAAAAACCAGACACATAAAACATATGATAAAGGGAGCGGGAGACAAGATGGGGAGAGAGACGGAACCACACAAGTACAACCGTAGAAAACAGGGACATCAGGAGATCTGTGAGAGGGAGAGGGCTTGAGGGGAGGAGTTGTGGGAAAGGGGGTGAGAGGTTAAAAAAAACACATGGACACTGCTAGGGCTTCCAGGAAAGAATTCGGTATTTCAAAAAAGTGGATCTGGGGTGAATTAATGTGGGTAGAAAAGATCAAGGTTTTGGATGGGGGAAGATAAGAGATGGTGGTGAACAGCTGTTTTAAAGACCTGGAGGGAGGAGAGGGATTGAAGGGAGTGGGGGGAGTTTGTTCCAGAGGCGGGAGAAAAGGAATGAAGGGGTGAAGGTGAGCAGAGTCTTGATTTCGGCAGTTTAACCATCAGAGGGTTGCTGGCAGATCATGTGCGACCTTAAGGAATATTTGGGGGACAGTGCACTGACAGGGCTGGGGGGGGCAAGGCCGGAGAGGAGTCGGTAGAAGACAAAGTCCACCAACCTGCCTGCGGTGAGTGAGTGAAAGGCCCTCAGAATCAGCTTCATCGCGGGAGATTCCAATGATTCTGAATGCTTTGGTTTCAACAGCGTGAAGCCGAGCTAGGTGTGAGGAAGGAGCACCGGCCCAGAGGGGAGAACAGTATTCAGGATTACCTGGGAATTCACAGAGAGCAGGATTATCTGGGATTTCACACAAACACACATTGAGATATCATGGATCACCTTGGAATTCACACACACCTGGAGATGTAATGGATTACTTGGGAAGTCACACACATCCTGAGATGTCACGGATTACCTCGGATTCACACTCTCATTGAGATATCATGTATCACCTGGGCGTTCACACTCGCATTGAGATGCCACTGTTATTCTGGGAATTCATACACCACAATATGTCACGGATTTCTTGGGAATTCAAACACATTGATTATATGATGGATTACCTGAGAAATCGCACTCACATCGAGATGTCATGGATTACCTCGGAATTTACACATATTGATATGTGATGAATTTCCTGGGAAATCACACATATTGATGAAATGATTGATTACTGGGGAATTCACACTCACATTGAGATGTCACAGATTACCTGGGAATTCACACTCATTGAGATGTCATGGATTACCTGGGAATTCACACTCTACCATTTGGTGAAGATTGGTTTAAAATTGTGACCTGTAGGCAAGTATAAGTGAGCGGACAGACAAACAAACAAATGAAAAACTCACTCACAGTGCGACACTTGACAAAACAGAACAAAGTAGCATGGCACTCTGAATATGAATGAATGATCGTTTTAAGGCAATTGTCCCCGCTAGAGCGGGGGTTAGACTTGCGGGCCCCATGACAATCATGGTTCCCTGTTTGAGGCAATGTTTTTATGGCCGAATGCCCTTCCTGACGCCAACCCTTGGTCACGCTCTTACGATGCGCAGGGATACGGTGTACCTATTCTAAACCGGGGTACACACCCCGGTTTATCCACCAAACAGTGATGACTCCATCCACATATCGCTGTCTGATAATATGGACCAACTTCTATCGACTCATCCCAACTCTCTCTTCCTCATATGTGGTGATTTCAATTGTCACCATGCCAGTTGGCTGGGTGTGGGTACCTCTCTCACCAGCCATGGCTGTTCAGCAAAGGACTTCTGTGACTCACTGGGACTGACACAATCTATCAATTTCCCGACCCGGACCTCAGTCAACGGAGCATCTTCTCTTCTGGACTTGGTTATGACTAACTTCCCTGAAAATGTCTGCTGCTCTTCTTCTGCTCCAATCGGCTCATCTGATCATGTGCTTATTAAAGTGGACATCTCTCTGACCATTCTCAGAAAGCCTCCTCAGCGTCGACGAGTCTGGCATTTCACTCAGGCCAACTGGCACGGTCTTCAAGCAGCCATCAATCATCTGGACTGGTCTCCCATCTCTACCGCCTCTGACATCAACTCATCCTGGGAATTCTTCCAAAGTAAATTGCTCTCTCTCATGCACAGACTTATCCCATCTTATCTTCAGTTGTCATACCCTTCCTCCCGTCCATGGTACACAGAATCTTGTGGTGAGGCTATTGCCCAGAAACAACTTGCTTTCGTCTCCTGGAAAGCAAATCCAACGGAAGGAAATCTCATTTCCTTCCACAAAGCCCGAAACAAGTGTGTGGCCACCCTCAGGAGAGCCAGGAAACAATATCTCTCCGTTCTCAGGACAGAACTCTCTTATCTGTCTCCCTCTTCCAAATCCTGGTGGCGTCTGGTCAAATCTGTTTCTGGTGTTTGTTCCCCCTCCATCCCCTCCCTCACCTCAAACGGCCACACGGCTGACTCCGCACGTGAAAAAGCTGAATGCCTCAACTCTGTGTTTGCCTCTAAATCTTGTGTCCAAAACCCATCCCTCTCTGTACCCACCGTACCCAGTCGCACCCAGCTGCTCCTGGACTCTGTGTCCTTTCCTCCTGACAAGGTGGAAAAGTTTCTGTCAACCCTCGACTCTGATTCTGCAACTGGACCTGACGGCATCAGCCCACGTGTCCTAAAATCCTGTTCTTCCGCTCTTTCACTCCCTCTCTCTGTTCTCTTCACCCTCTCTTTTGCTCAAGGTCATCTGCCATCTGCTTGGAAATCTGCCAACATCACCGCTTTGCACAAAAAAGGTGCAAAAACAGATCCCAGCAACTACAGACCAATCAGCCTTCTCCCAATTATCAGCAAAGTCATGGAATCCATCATTGCTTTAGATATGAAATCTTTCCTCTTCTCCAATGGCTTGATCTCTGATCATCAATTTGGTTTCAGACCTGGTCACTCTACTCTGGACATGCTGCTTCTGCTTTCTCAACAATGGATGGAGGTCCTCAATGCCAAACAGGAAATTAGAGCTGTCTCCCTTGACATATCACGTG
This sequence comes from Myxine glutinosa, assembly GCF_964187855.1. Taxonomy (NCBI): domain Eukaryota; kingdom Metazoa; phylum Chordata; class Myxini; order Myxiniformes; family Myxinidae; genus Myxine; species Myxine glutinosa. The sequence goes on from NC_136266.1 coordinate 4,011,819, forward strand.
CCTTCGATACGGTCTGGCACCCCGCTATGCTCACCAAACTCTCCTCTTTTGGTATCCATGGAAATCTCCACGCATGGCTGGCGGACTTCCTCTCTAGTCGTAGTCAACGTGTGGCCCTGAATGTTTCTCTCATCTCCTCTTCCTGTTCAGGCTGGAGTTCCCCAAGGCAGTGTTCTGGGCCCTGTGCTTTTTCTGGTCTTCATCAATGATCTCTCTGACTCTCTTGAAAATCCTCTCTATCTCTTTGCTGATGACTCTACTCTCTGTCGCTCCATTCTTCATCCCTCAGATCGGCAGACTGCAGCCTCCTCACTCTCTGCAGACCTGGACAAAATCACAGACTGGGCAAACAAGTGGAACATGTCTTTCAATCCTGACAAATCTCACACTCTTACGATGTCTTTCCGAAAAGACCGACTGGACAACCCTCCTATCCACTTTCTGAATAATCCTCTCCAAGAAGTTCTGTCACTCAAGCTTTTGGGTCTCACTATCTGCCATGATCTTTCCTGGGAAAACCACATTTCAAATCTGGCCTCCAAAGCCAGTCATCCTCCGTCATGCGAAGTCCTTCCTTGGCACACCTGAGGTCCTCACCACATACAAGGCTTTCATCCGTAGCTCAATGGAATACTGCTCTCCCCTCTGGGCTGGTGCTCCTGCCTCACACCGAGCTCGTCTTCACGCTGTTGAAACCAAAGCATTCAGAATCATTGGAATCTCCCGCGATGAAGCTAACTCCAAGGGCCTCTCACTCACTCACCGTAGGCAGGTTGGTGGTCTTTACGTCTTCTACCGACTCCTCTCTGGCCTTGCCCCCCCCCCCCCCCCCCCCAGCTCTCTCTGGGCTCTGTCCCGCAAATATTCCAACAGGTCGCACAAGATCTGCCTGCAACCCTCTTATGGTTAAACTGCCAAAATCAAGACCCTCTGCTCACCTTCACTCCTTCATTCCTCTTTTCTCCCACCTCTGGAACAAACTCCCTCACTCTCTTCAATCCCACTCCTACCTCCAGGTTTTTAAAACAGCTGTTCACCACCATCTCTTATCTTCCCCAATCCAAAACCTTGATCTTCTCTACCCCCGCTAATTTCACCCCAGATCCACTTCTTTGAAATACCAACTTCCTTCCTGGAAGACCTAGCAGTGTCCTTGTGTTCTCTACTTCTCCCACCCCTCCCACCCCCCCTTCCCACGCCTCCTCCCCCCAAGCCCTCTCCCTCCCACACATCTCCCTGCTCTCAAATGTTGTGTGTTCTCAAGTGTTTGTGTGCCTCCGCTTCTCTCCCCATCTTGTCTTCCGCTCCCTCTTTTTATATATTTTGTTTGTCTGGTTGATTTGTTTATGAAGTAAATGGCAGCTCTTTCACGAGCCTCGATTCAGTATACAAAAAAACCCCAAAAAAAACCGGGATCATTCATCCCAGCAAGCTGGTACTCAATTTGCCGACCTCGGAAGGATGACAGGCTGAGTCAACCCCCCTGGCGTTAATTCAGCGATCGACCGGGATTCGAACCCAGGATCCTAGGATCCCAAGCTGGCACCCTAACCGCTAAGCCAACACCAGACTCGGTGGAGTATCCTTTTGACTTCAAAAATAATGAGTGGTTGAATTAAGTGACCTGATATGCAAATCATCTTCAATGTTTAAGTTCATCGTCTTAAAATTGACAATTTTAGAAATCTGGCCTGTGTTGACCTCAAAAATAGTTGGTGGTTGGTTTCAGTAAGCTGATATGAAAATCCTTTTCAAATTTCAAGTCAATTGGATGAAAATTAAGGGTTTTAGAAATTTGAAAAGTGGTTGACCTTATGACCAATGTTGATCTCAAAAATAGTTGGTGGTTGAATTGAGTTTGCTTATGTGTAAATCCCATTCAAATTTCAAGTGAATCGGATGAAAATTAAGGATTTTAGAAATTTTTAATTGTTGACCATTGGCCTATGTTGACCGTTTGGCCTATGCTGATCTTAAAAATAGTTGGTGGTTGAATTGAGTTCGCTGATATGTAAATCCCATTCAAATTTCAAGTGAATCGGATGAAAATTAAGGATTTTAGAAATTTTAAATTGTTGTTGACCTTTGGCCTATGTTGACCTTTTGGCCATGCTGATCTCAAAAATAGTTGGTGGTTGAATTCAGTTAGCCGATATGTAAATCCCATTCAAATTTCAAGTGAATCGGATGAAAATTGAGGACTTTAGAAATTTATCTAAAAGTGGCTGACCTTTGGCCTATGTTGACCTTTTGGCCGACGATGATCTCAAAATAGTTGGTGGTTGAATTCAGTTAGCTGATGTGTAAATCCTCTTCAATTTTAAAGTTCATTGGATGAAAATGTAGGATTTTAGAAATTCTCTACATGCTACACGGATGGCCATAAAGATCCGCGTCTAGCTCAATCTCTACATGCTGCATGGATGGCTCTAAAGATCCGCGTCTAGCTCAATCTCTACATGCTGCATGGATGGCTCTAAACATCCGCGTCTAACTCAATCTCTACATGCTACACGGATGGCTCTAAAGATCTGCGTCTAGCTCAATCTCTACATGCTGCATGGATGGCTCTAAAGATCCGCGTCTGGCTCAATCTCTACATGCTACACGGATGGCTCTAAAGATCCGCGTAAAGCTCAGTCTCCACATGCTACACGGATGGCTCTAAAGATCCGGATCTAGCTCAATCCCTAGATGCTACACGGATGGCTCTAAAGATCCGCGTCTACCTCAATCTCGACATGCTACACAGATGGCTCTAACGATCCGCGTCTAGCTCAATCTCTACATGCTACACGGATGGCTCTAAAGATCCGCGTCTAGCTCAATCTCTTCATGCTACACGGATGGCTATAAAGATCCGGGTCTAGCTCAATCTCCACAGGCTACATGGATGGCTCTAAATATCCGGGTCTAGCTCAATCCCTCGATGCTACATGGATGGCTCTAAAGATCCGCGTCTAGCTCAAAATCTCTACATGCCACACGGATGGCTCCAAAGATCCGCGTCTAGCTCAATCTCTACATGCTACACGGATGGCTCTAAAGATCCGCGTCTAGCTCAATCTCTACATGCTGCATGAATGGCTCTAAAGATCCACGTCTAGCTCAATCTCTACATGCTACACGGATGGCTCTAAAGATCCGCGTCTAGCTCAATCTCTACATGCTACATGGATGGCTCTAAAGATCCGCATCTAGCTCAATCTCTGCATGCTACACGGATGGCTATAAAGATCCGCATCTAGCTCAATCCCGAGATGCTACACGGACGGCTCTAAAGATCCGCGTCGAGCTCAATCCCTACATTCCACATGGATGGCTCTAAAGATCCGGGTCTAGCTCAATCTCCACATGCTACACGGATGGCTCTAAAGATCGGGGTCTAGCTCAATCACCACATGCTACACAGATGGCTCTAAAGATCCGGGTCTAGCTCAATCTCTACATGCAACAGGGATTGCTCTAAAGATCCGTGTCTAGCTCAATCCCTACATTCTACATGGATGGCTCTAAAGATCCGGGTCTAGCTCAATCTCCACATGCGACACGGATGGCCCTAAAGATCCGCGTCTAGCTCAATCCCTACATGCTACACAGATTTTTTTTTTTTGTATGCCAAGTCGAGGCTCGTGAAAGAGCTAACATTTATCAAACAAACAAATCAAACAAACAAGCAAACAAAGTATATAAAAAGGGGAGCGGCCGACAAGATGGGGAGAGAAGGGGAGGAAGCACACAAACACAACACCCGAGAGCAGGGACACCGGGAGACGCGCGGGTGGGAGAGGCCCTGGGGGGGGGGGGGGGGGCAGGATGGGTATAAAACGCAAGGACACCAAGGACTTCCAGGAAAGAAGTCGGCACCTCAAAAAGTGGATTTGGGGTGAAATTAGCGGGGGTAGAAAAGATCAAGGTTTTGGATTGGGGAAGATAAGAGATGGTGGTGAACAGCCGTTTTAAAGACCTGGAGGGAAGAGTGGGATTGAAGAGAGTGAGGGAGTTTGTTCCAGAGGCGGGAGAAAAGAGGAATGAAGGTGAGCAGAGAATCTTGATTTTGGCAGGTTAACCATAAGAGAGTTGCAGGCAGATCTTGTGCGACCTGTAGGAATATTTGGGGGACAGAGCCCAGAGAGGGCTGGGGAAGCAAGGCCGGAGAGGAGTCGGTAGAAGACGGAAAGACCACCAACCTGCCTGCGGTGAGTAAGTGAACGGCCCTCGGAGATAGCGTCATCGCGGGAGATTCCAATGATTCTGAATGCTTTGGTTTCAACAGCGTGAAGACGAGCTAGGTGTGAGGCAGGAGCACCAGCCCAGAGGGGAGAGCAGTACTCCATTGAGCTGCGGATGAAAGACTTGTATGTGGTGAGGAGCTCAGGTGTGCCAAGGAAGGACTTCGCACGACGGAGGATGCCCAGTCGGCGACTGGCTTTGGAGGCCAGCTTGGAAATATGGTTTTCCCAGGAAAGATCATGGCAGATAGTGAGACCCAAAAACTTGAGTGACAGAACTTCTTGGAGAGGATTATTCAGAAAGTAGATGGGAGAGTTGTCCAGTCGGGCTTTTCGGAGAGACATCGTAAGAGTGTGAGATTTGTCAGGCTCCAAATATCTGGGTCCAGCTCCATCTCTACATGCTACATGGATGGCTCTAAAGATCTGGGTCCAGCTCCATCTCTACATGCCGCACGGATGGCTCTAAAGATCTGGGTCCAGCTCCATCTCTACATGCCGCACGGATGGCTATAGAGATCCGAGTCCAGCTCCATCTCCACATGCTACACGGACGGCTCTAAAAATACGGGTCCAGCTCAATCTCCACATACTACATGGATGGCTCTAAAGATATGGGTCCAGCTCCATCTCTACATGCCACAGGGATGGCTCTAAAGTTCCGGGTCTACCTCAATCTCTACATGCTACACGGATGGCTCTAAAGTTCCGGGTCCAGCTTAATCTCCACATGCTACATGGATGGCTCTAAAGATATGGGTCCCGCTCCATCTCTACATGCTACACGGATGGCTCTAAAGATCTGGGTCCAGCTCCATCTCTACATGCCACACGGATAGCTTTAAAGATCCGAGTCGAGCTCAATCTCCACATGCTACGTGGACGGCTCAAAAGATACGGGTCCAGCTCAATCTCCACATGCTACATGGATGGCTCTAAAGATATGGGTCCCGCTCCATCTCTACATGCTACACGGATGGCTCTAAAGTTCCTGGTCTAGCTCAATCTCTACATGCTACACGGATGGCTCGAAAGTTCCGGGTCTAGCTCAATCTCTACATGCTACACGGATGGCTCTAAAGTTCCGGGTCTAGCTCAATCTCTACATGCTACACGAATGGCTCTAAAGATCCGGGTCTAGCTCAATCTCTACATACTACATGGATGGCTCTAAAGATCTGGGTCCAGCTCCATCTCTACATGCCACACGGATGGCTATAAAGATCTGAGTCTCCACATGCTACACGGATGGCTTTAAAGATACGGGTCCAGCTCAATCTCCACATGCTACATGGATGGCCCCAAAGATCCGGGTCCAGCTCCATCTCTGCATTCTACACAGATGTCTCTAAAGATCTGGGTCTAGCTCCATCCCTACATGCTACATGGATGGCTCAAGATCTGGGTCTAGCTCAATCTCTACATGCTAACGATGGCTCTAAAGATCTGGGTCTAGCTCAATCTCTACATGCTACACGGATGGCTCTAAAGAACCGGGTCTAGCTCCATCCCTACATGCTACACGGATGGCTCTAAAGATCTGGGTCTAGCTCCATATCTACATGCTACACGGATGGCTCTAAAGAACCGGGTCTAGCTCCATCCCTACATGCTACACGGATGGCTCTCAAGTCTAAAGGTCCGGGTCTAGCTCCATCCCTGCATGCTACACCGATGGCTGTTAAGATCCGGGTCGAGCTCCATCTCTACATGCTACACGGATGGCTCTAAATAACCGGTTCTAGCTCCATATCTACATGCTACACGGATGGCTCTAAAGATCCGGGTCTAGCTCCATCCCTACCTACTACACGGATGGCTCTCAAGTCTAAAGATCCGGGTCTAGCTCCATCTCTACATGCTACACAGATGGATCTAAAGATCTGGGTCTAGCTCCATATCTACATGCTACACGGATGGCTCTAAAGAACCGGGTCTAGCTCCATCCCTACATGCTACACGGATGGCTCTCAAGTCTAAAGGTCCGGGTCTAGCTCCATCCCTGCATGCTACACCGATGGCTGTTAAGATCCGGGTCGAGCTCCATCTCTACATGCTACACGGATGGCTCTAAAGAACCGGTTCTAGCTCCATATCTACATGCTACACGGATGGCTCTAAAGATCCGGGTCTAGCTCCATCCCTACCTACTACACGGATGGCTCTCACGTCTAAAGATCCGAGTCTAGCTCCATCTCTACATGCTACACGGATGGCTCTAAAGATCCGGGTCTAGCTCAATCTCTACATGCTACACGGATGGCTCTCAATATCTGGGTCTAGCTCCATCTCTACATGCTACACGGATGGCTCTATAGATCCGGGTCTAGCTCCATCTCTACATGCTACACGGATTGCTCTGAAGCTCTGGGGCTAGCTCCATCCCTGCATGCTACATGGATGGCTGTAAAGATCCGGGTCGAGCTCCATCTCTACATGCTACACGGATGGCTCTAAAGAACCGGGTCTAGCTCCATATCTATATGCTACACGGATGGCTCTAAAGATCCGGGTCTAGCTCCATCCCTACATGCTACATGGATGGCTCTCAAGTCTAAAGATCCGGGTCTAGCTCCATCTCTAGATGCTACACGGATGGCTCTAAAGATCCGGGTCTAGCTCAATCTCTACATGCTACACAGATGGCTCTAAAGATCCGGGTCGAGCTCAATCTCTACATGCTACACGGATGGCTCTCAAGATCTGGGTCTAGCTCAATCTCTGCATGCTAATGATGGCTCTAAAGATCTGGGTCTAGCTCCATCCCTGCATGCTACGCGGATGTCTGTAAAGATCCGGGTCTAGCTCCATCTCTACATGCTACACGGATGGCTCTAAAGAACCCGGTCTAGCTCCATATCTACATGCTACACGGATAGCTCCAAAGATCCGGGTCTGGCTCCATCCCTACATGCCACACGGATGGCTCTCAAGTCTAAAGATCCGGGTCTAGCTCAATCTCTACATGCTACACGGATGGCTCTAAAGATCCGCGTCTAGCTCAATCTCTACATGCTGCATGGATGGCTCTAAAGATCCGCGTCTAGCTCAATCTCGACATGCTGCATGGATGGCTCTAAAGATCCGCGTCTCGCTCAATCTCTACATGCTACACGGATGGCTCTAAAGATCTGCGTCGAGCTCAATCTCTACATGCTGCGTGGATGGCTCTAAAGATCCGCGTCTAGCTCAATCTCTACATGCTACACGGATGGCTCTAAAGATCCACGTCAAGCTCAGTCTCCACATGCTACAGGGATGGCTCTAAAGATCCGGATCTAGCTCAATCCCTAGATGCTACATGGATGGCTCTAAAGATCCGCGTCTAGCTCAATCTCGACATGCTACACGGATGGCTCTAAAGATCCACGTCTAGCTCAATCTCTTCATGCTACACGGATGGCTCTCAAGATCCGGGTCTAGCTCAATCTCTACATGCGACACGGATGGCTCTAAAGATCCGCGTCTAGCTCAATCTCTACATGCAACACGGATGGCTATAAAGATCCGCGTCTAGCTCAATCTCGACATGCTGCACGGATGGCTCTTACGATCCGCGTCTAGCTCAATCTCTACATGCTACACGGATGGCTCTAAAGATCCGCGTCTAGCTCAATCTCTTCATGCTACACGGATGGCTATAAAGATCCGGGTGTAGCTCAATCTCCACATGCTACACGGATGGCTCTAAAGATCCGGGTCTAGCTCAATCTCTGCATGCTACACGGATGGCTCTAAAGATCCACGTCGAGCTCAATCTCCACATGCTACACGGATGGCTCTAAAGATCCGGGTCTAGCTCAATCCCTAGATGATACACGGATGGCTCTAAAGATCTGCGTCTAGCTCAAATCTCTACATGCCACACGGATGGCTCCAAAGATCCGCGTCTAGCTCAATCTCTACATGCTGCATGGATGGCTCTAAAGATCTGCGTCTAGCTCAATCTCTACATGCTACACGGATGGCTCTAAAGATCCGCGTCTAGCTCAATCTCTACATGCTGCATGGATGGCTCTAAACATCCGCGTCTAACTCAATCTCTACATGCTACACGGATGGCTCTAAAGATCTGCGTCTAGCTCAATCTCTACATGCTGCATGGATGGCTCTAAAGATCCGCGTCTGGCTCAATCTCTACATGCTACACGGATGGCTCTAAAGATCCGCGTAAAGCTCAGTCTCCACATGCTACACGGATGGCTCTAAAGATCCGGATCTAGCTCAATCCCTAGATGCTACACGGATGGCTCTAAAGATCCGCGTCTACCTCAATCTCGACATGCTACACAGATGGCTCTAACGATCCGCGTCTAGCTCAATCTCTACATGCTACACGGATGGCTCTAAAGATCCGCGTCTAGCTCAATCTCTTCATGCTACACGGATGGCTATAAAGATCCGGGTCTAGCTCAATCTCCACAGGCTACATGGATGGCTCTAAATATCCGGGTCTAGCTCAATCCCTAGATGCTACATGGATGGCTCTAAAGATCCGCGTCTAGCTCAAAATCTCTACATGCCACACGGATGGCTCCAAAGATCCGCGTCTAGCTCAATCTCTACATGCTACACGGATGGCTCTAAAGATCCGCGTCTAGCTCAATCTCTACATGCTGCATGAATGGCTCTAAAGATCCACGTCTAGCTCAATCTCTACATGCTACACGGATGGCTCTAAAGATCCGCGTCTAGCTCAATCTCTACATGCTACATGGATGGCTCTAAAGATCCGCATCTAGCTCAATCTCTGCATGCTACACGGATGGCTATAAAGATCCGCATCTAGCTCAATCCCGAGATGCTACACGGACGGCTCTAAAGATCCGCGTCGAGCTCAATCCCTACATTCCACATGGATGGCTCTAAAGATCCGGGTCTAGCTCAATCTCCACATGCTACACGGATGGCTCTAAAGATCGGGGTCTAGCTCAATCACCACATGCTACACAGATGGCTCTAAAGATCCGGGTCTAGCTCAATCTCTACATGCAACAGGGATTGCTCTAAAGATCCGTGTCTAGCTCAATCCCTACATTCTACATGGATGGCTCTAAAGATCCGGGTCTAGCTCAATCTCCACATGCGACACGGATGGCCCTAAAGATCCGCGTCTAGCTCAATCCCTACATGCTACACAGATTTTTTTTTTTTGTATGCCAAGTCGAGGCTCGTGAAAGAGCTAACATTTATCAAACAAACAAATCAAACAAACAAGCAAACAAAGTATATAAAAAGGGGAGCGGCCGACAAGATGGGGAGAGAAGGGGAGGAAGCACACAAACACAACACCCGAGAGCAGGGACACCGGGAGACGCGCGGGTGGGAGAGGCCCTGGGGGGGGGGGGGGGCAGGATGGGTATAAAACGCAAGGACACCAAGGACTTCCAGGAAAGAAGTCGGCACCTCAAAAAGTGGATTTGGGGTTAAATTAGCGGGGGTAGAAAAGATCAAGGTTTTGGATTGGGGAAGATAAGAGATGGTGGTGAACAGCCGTTTTAAAGACCTGGAGGGAAGAGTGGGATTGAAGAGAGTGAGGGAGTTTGTTCCAGAGGCGGGAGAAAAGAGGAATGAAGGTGAGCAGAGAATCTTGATTTTGGCAGGTTAACCATAAGAGAGTTGCAGGCAGATCTTGTGCGACCTGTAGGAATATTTGGGGGACAGAGCCCAGAGAGGGCTGGGGAAGCAAGGCCGGAGAGGAGTCGGTAGAAGACGGAAAGACCACCAACCTGCCTGCGGTGAGTAAGTGAACGGCCCTCGGAGATAGCGTCATCGCGGGAGATTCCAATGATTCTGAATGCTTTGGTTTCAACAGCGTGAAGACGAGCTAGGTGTGAGGCAGGAGCACCAGCCCAGAGGGGAGAGCAGTACTCCATTGAGCTGCGGATGAAAGACTTGTATGTGGTGAGGAGCTCAGGTGTGCCAAGGAAGGACTTCGCACGACGGAGGATGCCCAGTCGGCGACTGGCTTTGGAGGCCAGCTTGGAAATATGGTTTTCCCAGGAAAGATCATGGCAGATAGTGAGACCCAAAAACTTGAGTGACAGAACTTCTTGGAGAGGATTATTCAGAAAGTAGATGGGAGAGTTGTCCAGTCGGGCTTTTCGGAGAGACATCGTAAGAGTGTGAGATTTGTCAGGCTCCAAATATCTGGGTCCAGCTCCATCTCTACATGCTACATGGATGGCTCTAAAGATCTGGGTCCAGCTCCATCTCTACATGCCGCACGGATGGCTCTAAAGATCTGGGTCCAGCTCCATCTCTACATGCCGCACGGATGGCTATAGAGATCCGAGTCGAGCTCCATCTCCACATGCTACACGGACGGCTCTAAAAATACGGGTCCAGCTCAATCTCCACATACTACATGGATGGCTCTAAAGATATGGGTCCAGCTCCATCTCTACATGCCACAGGGATGGCTCTAAAGTTCCGGGTCTACCTCAATCTCTACATGCTACACGGATGGCTCTAAAGTTCCGGGTCCAGCTTAATCTCCACATGCTACATGGATGGCTCTAAAGATATGGGTCCCGCTCCATCTCTACATGCTACACGGATGGCTCTAAAGATCTGGGTCCAGCTCCATCTCTACATGCCACACGGATAGCTTTAAAGATCCGAGTCGAGCTCAATCTCCACATGCTACGTGGACGGCTCAAAAGATACGGGTCCAGCTCAATCTCCACATGCTACATGGATGGCTCTAAAGATATGGGTCCCGCTCCATCTCTACATGCTACACGGATGGCTCTAAAGTTCCTGGTCTAGCTCAATCTCTACATGCTACACGGATGGCTCGAAAGTTCCGGGTCTAGCTCAATCTCTACATGCTACACGGATGGCTCTAAAGTTCCGGGTCTAGCTCAATCTCTACATGCTACACGAATGGCTCTAAAGATCCGGGTCTAGCTCAATCTCTACATACTACATGGATGGCTCTAAAGATCTGGGTCCAGCTCCATCTCTACATGCCACACGGATGGCTATAAAGATCTGAGTCTCCACATGCTACACGGATGGCTTTAAAGATACGGGTCCAGCTCAATCTCCACATGCTACACGGATGGCCCCAAAGATCCGGGTCCAGCTCCATCTCTGCATTCTACACAGATGTCTCTAAAGATCTGGGTCTAGCTCCATCCCTACATGCTACATGGATGGCTCAAGATCTGGGTCTAGCTCAATCTCTACATGCTAACGATGGCTCTAAAGATCTGGGTCTAGCTCAATCTCTACATGCTACACGGATGGCTCTAAAGAACCGGGTCTAGCTCCATCCCTACATGCTACACAGATGGCTCTAAAGATCTGGGTCTAGCTCCATATCTACATGCTACACGGATGGCTCTAAAGAACCGGGTCTAGCTCCATCCCTACATGCTACACGGATGGCTCTCAAGTCTAAAGGTCCGGGTCTAGCTCCATCCCTGCATGCTACACCGATGGCTGTTAAGATCCGGGTCGAGCTCCATCTCTACATGCTACACGGATGGCTCTAAATAACCGGTTCTAGCTCCATATCTACATGCTACACGGATGGCTCTAAAGATCCGGGTCTAGCTCCATCCCTACCTACTACACGGATGGCTCTCAAGTCTAAAGATCCGGGTCTAGCTCCATCTCTACATGCTACACAGATGGATCTAAAGATCTGGGTCTAGCTCCATATCTACATGCTACACGGATGGCTCTAAAGAACCGGGTCTAGCTCCATCCCTACATGCTACACGGATGGCTCTCAAGTCTAAAGGTCCGGGTCTAGCTCCATCCCTGCATGCTACACCGATGGCTGTTAAGATCCGGGTCGAGCTCCATCTCTACATGCTACACGGATGGCTCTAAAGAACCGGTTCTAGCTCCATATCTACATGCTACACGGATGGCTCTAAAGATCCGGGTCTAGCTCCATCCCTACCTACTACACGGATGGCTCTCACGTCTAAAGATCCGAGTCTAGCTCCATCTCTACATGCTACACGGATGGCTCTAAAGATCCGGGTCTAGCTCAATCTCTACATGCTACACGGATGGCTCTCAATATCTGGGTCTAGCTCCATCTCTACATGCTACACGGATGGCTCTATAGATCCGGGTCTAGCTCCATCTCTACATGCTACACGGATTGCTCTAAAGCTCTGGGGCTAGCTCCATCCCTGCATGCTACATGGATGGCTGTAAAGATCCGGGTCGAGCTCCATCTCTACATGCTACACGGATGGCTCTAAAGAACCGGGTCTAGCTCCATATCTATATGCTACACGGATGGCTCTAAAGATCCGGGTCTAGCTCCATCCCTACATGCTACATGGATGGCTCTCAAGTCTAAAGATCCGGGTCTAGCTCCATCTCTAGATGCTACACGGATGGCTCTAAAGATCCGGGTCTAGCTCAATCTCTACATGCTACACAGATGGCTCTAAAGATCCGGGTCGAGCTCAATCTCTACATGCTACACGGATGGCTCTCAAGATCTGGGTCTAGCTCAATCTCTGCATGCTAATGATGGCTCTAAAGATCTGGGTCTAGCTCCATCCCTGCATGCTACGCGGATGTCTGTAAAGATCCGGGTCTAGCTCCATCTCTACATGCTACACGGATGGCTCTAAAGAACCCGGTCTAGCTCCATATCTACATGCTACACGGATAGCTCCAAAGATCCGGGTCTGGCTCCATCCCTACATGCCACACGGATGGCTCTCAAGTCTAAAGATCCGGGTCTAGCTCAATCTCTACATGCTACACGGATGGCTCTAAAGATCCGCGTCTAGCTCAATCTCTACATGCTGCATGGATGGCTCTAAAGATCCGCGTCTAGCTCAATCTCGACATGCTGCATGGATGGCTCTAAAGATCCGCGTCTCGCTCAATCTCTACATGCTACACGGATGGCTCTAAAGATCTGCGTCGAGCTCAATCTCTACATGCTGCGTGGATGGCTCTAAAGATCCGCGTCTAGCTCAATCTCTACATGCTACACGGATGGCTCTAAAGATCCACGTCAAGCTCAGTCTCCACATGCTACAGGGATGGCTCTAAAGATCCGGATCTAGCTCAATCCCTAGATGCTACATGGATGGCTCTAAAGATCCGCGTCTAGCTCAATCTCGACATGCTACACGGATGGCTCTAAAGATCCACGTCTAGCTCAATCTCTTCATGCTACACGGATGGCTCTCAAGATCCGGGTCTAGCTCAATCTCTACATGCGACACGGATGGCTCTAAAGATCCGCGTCTAGCTCAATCTCTACATGCAACACGGATGGCTATAAAGATCCGCGTCTAGCTCAATCTCGACATGCTGCACGGATGGCTCTTACGATCCGCGTCTAGCTCAATCACTACATGCTACACGGATGGCTCTAAAGATCCGCGTCTAGCTCAATCTCTTCATGCTACACGGATGGCTATAAAGATCCGGGTGTAGCTCAATCTCCACATGCTACACGGATGGCTCTAAAGATCCGGGTCTAGCTCAATCTCTGCATGCTACACGGATGGCTCTAAAGATCCACGTCGAGCTCAATCTCCACATGCTACACGGATGGCTCTAAAGATCCGGGTCTAGCTCAATCCCTAGATGATACACGGATGGCTCTAAAGATCTGCGTCTAGCTCAAATCTCTACATGCCACACGGATGGCTCCAAAGATCCGCGTCTAGCTCAATCTCTACATGCTGCATGGATGGCTCTAAAGATCTGCGTCTAGCTCAATCTCTACATGCTACACGGATGGCTCTAAAGATCCGCGTCTAGCTCAATCTCTGCATGCTACATGGATGGCTATAAAGATCCGCGTCTAGCTCAATCTCCACATGCTACACGGATGGCTCTAAAGATCCGCATCTCGCTCAATCCCAAGATGCTGCACGGATGGCTCTAAAGATCCGCGTCTAGCTCAATCCCTACATTCCACATGGATGGCTCTAAAGATCCGGGTCTAGCTCAATCTCTACATGCTACACGGATGGCTCTAAAGATCCGGGTCTAGCTCAATCTCCACATGCTACATGGATGGCTCTAAAGATCCGGGTCTAGCTCAATCTCTACATGCAACAGGGATGGCTCTAAAGATCCGCGTCTCGCTCAATCCCTACATTCTACATGGATGGCTCTAAAGATCCGGCTCTAGCTCAATCTCGACATGCTACACGGGTGGCTCTAAAGATCCGGGTCTAGCTCAATCTCCACATGCGACACGGATGGCTCTAAAGATCCGCGTCTAGCTCAATCCCTACATGCTACACAGTTATTTATTTTTTTTGTATGCAAAGTCGAGGCTCGTGAAAGAGCTAACATTTATCAAAGAAACAAATCAAACAAACAAGCAAACAAAGCATATAAAAAGGGGAGCGGCCGACAAGATGGGGAGAGAAGGGGAGGAAGCACACAAACACAACACCCGAGAGCAGGGACACCGGGAGACGCGCGGGTGGGAGAGGGCCTGGGGGGGGGGGGGGCAGGATAGGTATAAAACGCAAGGACACCAAGGACTTCCAGTAAAGAAGTCGGCACCTCAAAAAGTGGGTTTGGGGTGAAATTAGCGGGGGTAGAAAAGATCAAGGTTTTGGATTGGGGAAGATAAGAGATGGTGGTGAACAGCCGTTTTAAAGACCTGGAGGGAAGAGTGGGATTGAAGAGAGCGAGGGAGTTTGTTCCAGAGGCGGGAGAAAAGAGGAATGAAGGAGTGAAGGTGAGCAGAGAATCTTGATTTTGGCAGTTTAACCATAAGAGAGTTGCAGGCAGATCTTGTGCGACCTGTAGGAATATTTGGGGGACAGAGCCCAAAGAGGGCTGGGGAAGCAAGGCCGGAGAGGACTCGGTAGAAGACGGAAAGACCACCAACCTGCCTGCGGTGAGTAAGTGAACGGCCCTCGGAGATAGCGTCATCGCGGGAGATTCCAATGCTTCTGAATGCTTTGGTTTCAACAGCGTGAAGACGAGCTAGGTGTGAGGCAGGAGCACCAGCCCAGAGGGGAGAGCAGTACTCCATTGAGCTGCGGATGAAAGACCTGTATGTGGTGAGGAGCTCAGGTGTGCCAAGGAAGGACTTCGCACGACGGAGGATGCCCAGTCGGCGACTGGCTTTGGAGGCCAGCTTGGAAATATGGTTTTCCCAGGAAAGATCATGGCAGATAGTGAGACCCAAAAACTTGAGTGACAGAACTTCTTGGAGAGGATTATTCAGAAAGTAGATGGGAGAGTTGTCCAGTCGGGCTTTTCGGAGAGACATCGTAAGAGTGTCAGATTTGTCAGGCTCCAAATATCTGGGTCCAGCTCCATCTCTACATGCTACATGGATGGCTCTAAATATCTGTGTCCAGCTCCATCTCTACATGCCGCACGGATGGCTATAAAGATCCAGGTCTAGCTCAATCTCTGCATGCCACGTGGATGGCTCTAACGATACGGATCCAGCTCCATCTCTACATGCTACACGGATGGCTCTAAAGATCTGGGTCCAGCTCCATCTCTACATGCCGCACGGATGGCTATAAAGATCCGATTCGAGCTCCATCTCCACATGCTACACGGACGGCTCTAAAAATACGGGTCCAGCTCAATCTCCACATACTACATGGATGGCTCTAAAGATATGGGTCCAGCTCCATCTCTACATGCCACAGGGATGGCTCTAAAGTTCCGGCTCTACCTCAATCTCTACATGCTACACGGATGCCTCTAAAGTTCCGGGTCCAGCTCAATCTCCACATGCTACATGGATGGCTCTAAAGATATGGGTCTCGCTCCATCTCTACATGCTACACGGATGGCTCTAAAGATCTGGGTCCAGCTCCATCTCTACATGCCACACGGATAGTTATAAAGATCCGAGTCGAGCTCAATCTCCACATGCTACGTGGACGGCTCAAAAGATACGGGTCCAGCTCAATCTCCACATGCTACATGGATGGCTCTAAAGATATGGGTCCCGCTCCATCTCTACATGCTACACGGATGGCTCTAAAGTTCCTGGTCTAGCTCAATCTCTACATGCTACACGGATGGCTCGAAAGTTCCGGGTCTAGCTCAATCTCTACATGCTACACGGATGGCTCTAAAGTTCCGGGTCTAGCTCAATCTCTACATGCTACACGAATGGCTCTAAAGATCCGGGTCTAGCTCAATCTCTACATGCTACATGGATGGCTCTAAAGATCTGGGTCCAGCTCCATCTCTACATGCCACACGGATGGCCATAAAGATCTGAGTCTCCACATGCTACACGGATGGCTTTAAAGATACGGGTCCAGCTCAATCTCCACATGCTACACGGATGGCCCCAAAGATCCGGGTCCAGCTCCATCTCTGCATGGTACACGGATGGCTCTAAAGATCTGCGTCCAGCTCCATCTCTACATGCCGCACGGATGGCTATAAAGATCCGAGTCGAGCTCCATCTCCACATGCTACACGGACGGCTCTAAAAATACAGGTCCAGCTCAATCTCCACATGCTACATGGATGGCTCTAAAGATATGGGTCCAGCTCCATCTCTACATGCTACACGGATGGCTCTAAAGTTCCGGGTCTATCTCAATCTCTACATGCTACACGGATGGCTCTAAAGTTCCGGGTCTAGCTCAATCTCTACATGCTACACGGATGGCTCGAAAGATCTGGGTCCAGCTCCATCTCCACATGCTACACGGACGGCTCTAAAGATACGGGTCCAGCTCAATCTCTGCATGCGACGTGGATGGCTCTAAAGATATGGGTCTAGCGCCATCTCTACATGCTACACGGATGGCTCTAAAGATATGGGTCCCGCTCCATGTCTACATGCTACACGGATGGCTCTAAAGTTCCTGGTCGAGCTCAATCTCTACATGCTACACGGATGGCTCGAAAGTTCTGGGTCTAACTCAATCTCTACATGCTACACGGGTGGCTCTAAAGTTCCGGGTCTAGCTCAATCTCTACATGCTACACGGATGGCTCTAAAGATCCGGGTCTAGCTCAATCTCTGCATGCCACGTGGATGGCTCTAAAGATATGGGTCCAGCGCCATCTCTACATGCTACACGGATGGCTCTAAAGATCTGGGTCCAGCTCCATCTCTACATGCCACACGGATGGCTATAAAGATCCGAGTCTCCACATGCTACACGGATGGCTTTAAAGATACGGGTCCAGCTCAATCTCCACATGCTACATGGATGGCCCCAAAGATCCGGGTCCAGCTCCATCTCTGCATGCTACACAGATGTTTCTAAAGATCTGGGTCTAGCTCCATCCCTACATGCTACATGGATGGCTCTCAAGATCTGGGTCTAGCTCAATCTCTACATGCTAACGATGGCTCTAAAGATCTGGGTCTAGCTCAATCTCTACATGCTACACGGATGGCTCTTTCGATCCGGGTCCAGCTCCATCTCTACATGCTACACGGATGGCTCTAAAGATCTGGGTCTTGCTCCATATCTACATGCTACACGGATGGCTCAAAAGAACCGGGTCTAGCTCCATCCATACATGCTACACGGATGGCTCTCAAGTCTAAAGATCTGGGTCTAGCTCCATCTCTACATGCTACACAGATGGCTCTAAAGATCTGGGTCTAGCTCAATCTCTACATGCTACATGGATGGCTCTCAATATCTGGGTCTAGCTCCGTCTCTACATGCTACACAGATGGAACGCCTCTCGCTTCCCAGATCGAGGGCTCAATCTCTATATGCTACACGGATGGCCGTATCGATCCGGGTCCAGCTCCATCTCTACATGCTACACGGATGGCTCTAAAGATCTGGGTCTAGCTCCATATCTACATGCTACACGGATGGCTCAAAAGAACCGGGTCTAGCTCCATCCATACATGCTACACGGATGGCTCTCAAGTCTAAAGATCCGGGTCTAGCTCAATCTCTACATGCTACACGGATGGCTCTCAATATCTGGGTCTAGCTCCATCTCTAGATGCTACACAGATGGCTCTCAAGATCTGGGTCTAGCTCAATCTCTTCATGCTAACGATGGCTCTAAAGATCTGGGTCTAGCTCCATCTCTACATGCTACACGGATGGCTCTAAAGTTCCGGGTCTAGCTCCATATCTACATGCTATACGGATCGCTCCAAAGATCCGAGTCTGGCTCCATCCCTACATGCCACACGGATGGCTCTCAAGTCTAAAGATCCGGGTCTAGCTCCATCTCTACATGCTACACGGATGGCTCTAAAGATCCGGGTCTAGCTCAATCTCTACATGCTACACGGATGGCTCTCAATATCTGGGTCTAGCTCCATCTCTACATGCTACATGGATGGCTCTAAAGATCCGGGTCTAGCTCATTCTCTACATGCTACACCCATGGTTCACAACCTGGGGGCCATGGTGTATTTCTCGGGGGGCCATGGGGTAATTTCAATCATACTAAAAATTCAATATTGTTTTTTGTTTTTTTTGATATTGTTTTGACTTTGATATTGTTTTTTGTTTTTTTCCCTATTGCAGATTTGACGTTATGCCTTCTGGGAGTAAAAAAAGAAAGTATCTTGACGAATACATAAAGCTTGGATTCACGTCCATTGTCTTGCTAAGAGAAACACAATGTGTGCTGTGTCACAAGGTTTTGAGTACTGAATCCATGAGGCCATCCAAGTTGAAGTTGCACCTCGAGACGAATCACGCACAACATGCAAAGCAGGATCCAGAATTTTTCAAGCGGCATGAAAGAAATTTGAAGCGACAGAAGTTGGATGAGGGAGGAGCTTTTCAACAACAAAATGTAGCAACTGTCCAGGCTTCTTATGAAGTTTCTCTTGAAATTGCAAAGAAGAAAAAATCCCACTCGATTGGGGAGACACTCATCAAGCTTTGTACCCTCCTCATTGTCGAACGGGTTCTCGGCAAGGCAGAGGCTCGCAAAGTTGAACGGGTGTCTTTATCGAATAACACAGTGCAGCGTCGTATCCGTGACATGTCGGAAGATGTGAAACAGATCATCAATGAGATTAAGGCGGCACCTTTCCGCTTGTTTTCTTTTCAACTTGATGAATCGACCAATGTTAGTTCTTGCTCCCAGCTACTGGCATTCATTCGCTATGTCAAGGGAGATGATATCGAGGAAGAATTCTTATTCTGCATTGCCCTGGAAACAACGACAAAAGCTAACGACGTCATGGAAAAAATGAAGTTGTTCTTCGATGCAGGAGGAATTCAGTGGGAGAATGTATGCGGTGTCTGTACTGACGGTGCTCCTGCCATGCTTGGTTCCAAATCTGGATTCCAAGCAAAAGTGAAGATGCTGGCACCACAAGCGAAAGGAACCCACTGTATGATTCATCGCTATGCCCTGGCTTGTAAGACTCTCCCTCTCTCATTGAAAAAAGTTCTTGAAGTCGAAATCAAGATTGTTAACTCCATCAAGGCAGGGGCTCTCAACATCCGAATGTTCAAGGAGCTGTGCAAAGACATGAATGCGGAACATGAAACGTTGCTGTACTATACTGCTGTACGCTGGCTTTCAAAAGGGAATGTTCTGAACCGTGTCTTTGAACTTTGTGCGGAAGTCAAACATTTCTTGAATCTTCAAGGGAAACATGACCTCCTGCAGCATTACGACGAAGAATTGTGGAACGAACGACTTGCTTATCTTGCTGACATTTTTGAGCAGCAGAACCAGCTGAACCTCAAGCTCCAAGGAAGAGCGACTCATATTATTCTTTTCCACGATCATCTGTTATGGATTTGTCACTTCCGTCTTTGTGGTTTTCATCCACTGGAAGCATTTTTAGTTTCATATGCTATTATTGTTACAGTTTGAGTGTGAAATGGAGATAACTGTCTTCAAAGTTAAAAATTAGTGTTTCAAAAGAAAAACGAAATGGATCGGGAGAAACCGGAAGAGGAGGGAAAAGAGGCTGGAGTGGATCAAGTGAGATCGGGAAAGAAAGGCCGATCTGCTTTGAGGTGTCGAGCGGACGCTGGGGGACATTTGTCACAAGCGAATATTGGTTTCCCCAGGAAAGGGATTCCTGTGACAGTGTCGTTATTGCTGTGGCAAATAAAACTGCATGACGGGTTTTGCTTTTGGTTCCAAAAGTGAATCATTGCTGGAGAGCAGGTACGCCTCCATTACGGGCCCGTCCGCCATTTCACCTCGCACCAGCCATTTCACCTCGCACCAGCGATTCGCCTGGTTCTCGTGTGTGTCATGGATTTCGCTTGGGAATTCGCGGTTCTCCGCTTGGGAACTGCTGCTCGTTCATGTCAGCGTCATTGTCTGGTGAACCGAAGGTGTGAATTTCCAGTCGCCTTTTGGGTGAACTTTTACCTGAACGACGTCGGCCCGACCTCACCGAGCGGCTCTTCTGCAGCGTCGACTGTCAGCCGTCCTGGGTTCAGGTCTCAGTACGACCTTTTTTCTTGTGATCACCGGAGCGTGGATCGACTTTGGCCTGGTGTCCTGACAGTGACTTTGGGGGTGTTACAGTTTGCTCACGTGGAGTACCGTGAGTTATTGAGTTAAGAAACTGGTGGTACCATCATAGGAATTATATGGTGTTTGTTGTGCAATTGAGGTTTTCTTGTACTTGCGCAAGTTGCTATTATTGTGCGATTTTAATACAATACTTGGGTTTTGTATCGATTGATTGGTGTGGTTTCACTATTGGTCATTGGCACACATAATAGCACATCTTTCTGCCGTGACTCCTTTCGGGGCTCGGAGGTACACCGTGACCGGGGTTTGGGGAGGAGCACGTAACACATCTCAGAGGATTTGTTGCCAAGCTCCAAAACTGGTGCAGGAAAGTGAACACAGGAAACATTGCTATGTTCGAAAGAATGTCTGAATTGCAAGACAGCATGGGAAAAGAGCTTGATCCCACACTGAAAAATGACATTCTTGAGCATCTGCAGTCACTGGAGCTAGAATTTCATAAGTATTTTCCTGATTTAGACGACAATGAGGCAAAAATTGTGAGGAATCCTTTTTCCGTCAACCTTTGCGTGGAGAGCATGCCAGAGGCAATGCAAGATGAATTTCTGGATCTCCGAAACGATTCATTTGCCAAAGACACATTCGAAGAGAAGAGCTTGACGGGGTTTTGGGTGGGAATGGGTCGCTACCCTAATGTCAGCCAGATAGCTATCCGGGTGCTTCTGCCATTCTCGTCTACCTATCTCTGCGAAGCGGGGTTTTCCACGCTGTTGAATATCAAATCGAAACAGCGTAATCGGCTCCACGAGGAAGATGACCTCCACTGTGCCCTGACTGACTCAACCACGGATACCCCAATTGGTAGCTAAAATGCAATTTCAGCCATCCCACTGAGTTTTTTATTCACTTTTACGGCGCATGCACTGCGTCCCTAGTTTTGATTACCTGAGTTGTCGAATTGAGTTTCTTTTTGTGATATAACACACTGCGTTAAATACAGACACAACAGAGGTTTTTAGTTTTCACATATTCTTGACTTGGAACCTTTTCATCCTGTTTTCTTGTGCGACAGTTCTATTTTATGCTGTCCATAGTGTTGCTACTGATAATATTAAAATCTCACATCAAACATGTATCATTCGAGCGACGTTGCTTTGTTTGCTTCTTCCAAAAACGATGTAGTTGGGAGCCAGTAAGGAACAGAAAAAAAAACTATGGAACTAAATGTTCATGATGGCCACTTGGAATTCCTCATTTTCTGTGTAATAATTTACCAATTCTCATACAAACAAAATAGCCAATTAACGGGAAAAAAAACCCCTCAGAATGCACCACAGAGCATCGAGAAATCAAAATGTTTATGGGGGGTATGCCCCCAGACCCCCTAGCCTGCTTACACGTGCTCCGCCGCTCGACCCTCGCGAAAGGGAGGGGGATGCATGGGGATGTGCTCTGGGAGCCAAGGGAGGCCATGACACAAAAAAGGTTGGGAACCCCTGTGCTACACGGATGGCTCGAAAGATCCGGGTCTAGCTCAATCTCCACATGCCACACGGATGGCTCTAAAGATCCGGGTCGAGCTCAATCTCTACATGCTACATGGATGGCTCTCAATATCTGGGTCGAGCTCAATCTCTACATGCTACACGGATGGCTCTCAATATCTGGGTCTAGCTCAATCTCTACATGCTACATGGGTGGCTCTCAATATCTGGGTCTAGCTCCATCTCTACATGCTACATGGGTGGCTGTCTATATCTGGGTCGAGCTCAATCTCTACATGCTACACGGATGGCTCTCAATATCTGGGTCTAGCTCAATCTCTACATGCTACACGGATGGCTCTCAATATCTGGGTCTCGCTCCATCTCTACATGCTACATGGATGGCTCCGATATCCGGATCCGGGTCTAGCTCAATCTCTACATGCTACATGGGTGGCTGTCTATATCCGGGTCTAGCTCAATCTCTGCATGCCACGTGGATGGCTCTAAAGATCCGGGTCGAGCTCAATCTCTACATGCTACACGGATGGCTCTCAATATCTGGGTCTCGCTCCATCTCTACATGCTACACGGATGGCTCTCAATATCCGGGTCTAGCTCCATCTCTACATGCTGCATGGGTGGCTCTCAATATCTGGGTTGAGCTCAATCTCTACATGCTACACGGATGGCTCTCAATATCTGGGTCTCGCTCCATCTTTACATGCTACACGGGTGGCTCTCAATATCTGGGTCTAGCTCCATCTCTACATGCTACATGGGTGGCTCTCTATATCTGGGTCTAGCTCCATCTCTACATGCTACGCAGATGGCTCTCAATATCTGGGTCTAGCTCCATCTCTACATGCTACACGGGTGGCTCTAAAGATGTGGGTCTACCTCAATCTCTACATGCTCAGGATGGCTCTAAAGATCTGGGTGTACCTCAATCTCTACATGCACAGGATGGCTCTAAAGATCTGGGTCTACCTCAATCTCTACATGCACAGGATGGCTCTAAAGATCTGGGTCTACCTCAATCTCTACATGCTCAGGATGGCTCTAAAGATCTGGGTCTACCTCAATCTCTACATGCTCAGGATGGCTCTAAAAATCCGGGTCGAGCTCAATCTCTACATGCTCAGGATGGCTCTAAAGATCTGGGTCTACCTCAATCTCTACATGCTCAGGATGGCTCTAAAAATCCGGGTCGAGCTCAATCTGTACATGCTCAGGATGGCTGTAAAGATCCGGGTCGAGCTCAATCTGTACATGCTCAGGGTGGCTCTAAAGATCTGGGTGTACCTCAATCTCTACATGCACAGGATGGCTCTAAAGATGTGGGTCTACCTCAATCTCTACATGCTCAGGATGGCTCTAAAGATCCGGGTCGAGCTCAATCTGTACATGCTCAGGGTGGCTCTAAAGATCTGGGTGTACCTCAATCTCTACATGCACAGGATGGCTCTAAAGATCTGGGTCTACCTCAATCTCTACATGCACAGGATGGCTCTAAAGATCTGGGTCTACCTCAATCTCTACATGCTCAGGATGGCTCTAAAGATCTGGGTCTACCTCAATCTCTACATGCTCAGGATGGCTCTAAAAATCCGGGTCGAGCTCAATCTCTACATGCTCAGGATGGCTGTAAAGATCCGGATCCAGCTCGCACAGCTGCGGGTTTCTGTGTTCCAGATGCGAAGGTGATGAAGGTTTTTCGGTTTTGGTAATCAACCTGTGCTGGGTCCCTGCCCACGTGGGCATTGGCGGCAATGAAGCACGTGACCAGGCAGCCACACGCGCTCTCAGGTCGGATTTTGAAACTCCTGTTCCGTTGGCACCGGCAGGACTCTCGAATTTAATGAGACAATATATGGCAATCTCAGTGGGAGTCTTTCACCAAGGGGATGTGGTCAGTGGTGCTACAAGGTGCCACCTCAAGGTGCTCTCCGGAAGGGACCAGACTACCTTGTGTCGGCTTAGACTCGGACACCGTTCCCTCAACTACTATCTACATAGAATAGGGTGTCACCCGACGGGGTTGTGTGACCGGTGTGAGGATCCGGAGGATTTGTATCATGTTTTCTCTCTCTGTCCTCGGTATGAGGAGCTCAGATTGCGTCGACTGCACTCTATTCGTAACATGGGGATCACGTGGTCAGGTGACAGGTCTGCCGATGTGTCTTGCCGTCTGTTTCAGAAGCACATTCGATTCTGCAGATCAGTTTTAAAATTCATTAAAGGAACGCGACTAACAATATAACTATAAGCCTCTAGTATCCATATTCCGAGGTGTTTCGGTAAGATTATAGCAATATAGCTCCGCGGCTCTGTAAACGCCGTTAAACCGCAACGAAGAAGAAGAAGAAGTGGGGACGGCCTAGCAATATAATCCTCCAGCTTCCATATCCGGGGTGTTTAGCCGTTTAGGTGAGTGGCGTATATAGAGCCTCGCGGCTCTGAAAACGCCAGTCAACACAAAAAAAAGAGGAAGAAGAAGTAGTGACGGCCTAGCAATATAATCCTCTAGTATCCATATCCGGGGTGTTTAGGTGAGTGGCGTATATAGAGCCTCGCGGCTCTGAAAACGCCAGTAAACACAAAAAGAGGAAGAAGAAGTAGTGACGGTCTCGCAATATAATCCTCTAGTATCCATATCCGAGGTGTTTAGGTGAGTGGCGTATATAGAGCCTCGCGGCTCTGAAAACGACAGTCAACACAAAAAAGAGGAAGAAGAAGTAGTGACGGCCGAGCAATATAATCCTCTAGTATCCATATCCGAGGTGTTTAGGTGAGTGGCGTATATAGAGCCTCGCGGCTCTGAAAACGCCAGTCAACACAAAAAAGAGGAAGAAGAAGTAGTGACGGCCTAGCAATATAATCCTCTAGTATCCATATCCGAGGGGTTTAGGTGAGTGGCGTATATAGAGCCTCGCGGCTCTGAAAACGCCAGTAAACACATAAAGAGGAAGAAGAAGAGGACGACGACGTCATTATCCCTGTTGGCCAGCATGGCGCCCTCCATTGCAGCACGTTTGATTTTCGGTTCCTCTCGCTCTCGCGGTTTATCTTCGTTTCCGTCTTCCCTGATATCTCCGACTCCCTTGTTACTTGGATCGTCTTCCTGTGGATCTTGTTCGTCTCTGCGGATTCGTCCGAAGATTCGTGCGGGTACGTGCACCACGCGAGCACGTCACCCCGCGCGGGTTTATAGTATATCTGTATCTGTATAAATTATACAGACTCATGGAGGGAATTTATGGAGAGGACGATGTGTGTGCTTCGAAGTTGGAGATACCAGGGAAGTAAGGAAAAGGGAGCAGTATGGATTATGAGGGATTACAATACGCCAGCGATAGATTGGATCCATGAACAGGAATGGACATGATTTTCTGTCGATATCGCCCAGGATTGATTTTTATCCGTTTGTACAAAATCCCACAAGGCGGTTGTGGTTACACTTTGACATTTTCTTCACTTCAGAAATGATTTTATTTTAATTGTTTAACGGTGAAGCCCCTTTAATACCTGCCTAGGTCCTTCAGTCAAAAACGAAGAAGAACCTTTCCAACCACAGTGTTTAATTCTGAAGGGTCATCCTAAAGGGTGATCATAAACTTCCTAAAGGGTGATCATAAACATCCTAAAGGGTGATCATAAACTTCCTAAAGGGTGATCATAAACATCCTAAAGGGTGATCATAAACTTCCTAAAGGGTGATCATAAACTTCCAAAAGGGTGATCATAAACTTCCAAAAGGGTGATCATAAACTTCCTAAAGGGTGATCATAAACTTCCTAAAGGGTGATCATAAACTTCCTAAAGGGTGATCATAAACTTCCTAAAGGGTGATCATAAACTTCCTAAAGGGTGATCATAAACTTCCTAAAGGGTGATCATAAACTTCCTAAAGGGTGATCATAAACTTCCTAAAGGGTGATCATGAACTTCCTAAAGGGTGATCCTAATGGGTGATCATAAACTTCCTAAAGGGTGATCATAAACTTCCTAAAGGGTGATCATGAACTTCCTAAAGGGTGATCATAAACTTCCTAAAGGGTGATCATGAACTTCCTAAAGGGTGATCAAAAACTTCCTAAAGGGTGATCATAAACTTCCAAAAGGGTGATCATAAACTTCCTAAAGGGTGATCATAAACTTCCTAAAGGGTGATCATAAACTTCCTAAAGGGTGATCATAAACTTCCTAAAGGGTGATCCTAAAGGGTGATCATGAACTTCCTATATGGTGATCCTAATGGGTGATCATAAACTTCCTAAAGGGTGATCATAAACTTCCTAAAGGGTGATCATAAACTTCCTAAAGGGTGATCATAAACTTCCTAAAGGGTGATCATAAACTTCCTAAAGGGTGATCATAAACTTCCTAAAGGGTGATCATAAACTTCCTAAAGGGTGATCATAAACTTCTCAAAGGGTGATCATAAACTTCCTAAAGGGTGATCATAAACTTCCTAAAGGGTGATCATAAACTTCCTAAAGGGTGATCATAAACTTCCTAAAGGGTGATCATAAACTTCCTAAAGGGTGATCATAAACTTCCTAAAGGGTGATCATAAACTTCCTAAAGGGTGATCATAAACTTCCTAAAGGGTGATCATAAACTTCCTAAAGGGTGATCATAAACTTCCGAAAGGGTGATCATAAACTTCCGAAAGGGTGATCATAAACTTCCTAAAGGGTGATCATAAACTTCCTAAAGGGTGATCATGAACTTCCTAAAGGGTGATCAAAAACTTCCTAAAGGGTGATCATAAACTTCCAAAAGGGTGATCATAAACTTCCTAAAGGGTGATCATAAACTTCCTAAAGGGTGATCATAAACTTCCTAAAGGATGATCATAAACTTCCTAAAGGGTGATCATAAACTTCCTAAAGGGTGATCATAAACTTCCTAAAGGGTGATCCTAAAGGGTGATCATGAACTTCCTATATGGTGATCCTAATGGGTGATCATAAACTTCCTAAAGGGTGATCATGAACTTCCTAAAGGGTGATCATAAACTTCCTGAAGGGTGATCATAAACTTCCTAAAGGGTGATCATAAACTTCCTAAAGGGTGATCATAAACTTCCTAAAGGGTGATCATAAACTTCTCAAAGGGTGATCATAAACTTCCTAAAGGGTGATCATAAACTTCCTAAAGGGTGATCATAAACTTCCTAAAGGGTGATCATAAACTTCCTAAAGGGTGATCATAAACTTCCTAAAGGGTGATCATAAACTTCCTAAAGGGTGATCATAAACTTCCTAAAGGGTGATCATAAACTTCCTAAAGGGTGATCATAAACTTCCTAAAGGGTGATCATAAACTTCCTAAAGGGTGATCATAAACTTCCTAAAGGGTGATCATAAACTTCCGAAAGGGTGATCATAAACTTCCGAAAGGGTGATCATAAACTTCCTAAAGGGTGATCATAAACTTCCTAAAGGGTGATCATAAACTTCCGAAAGGGTGATCATAAACTTCCTAAGAGGTGATCATAAACTTCCTAATGGGTGATTGTAAAGGGTGATCATAAACTTCCTAAAGGGTGATCCTAATGGGTGATCATAAACTTCCTAAAGGGTGATTGTAAACTTCCTAAAGGGTGATCATAAACTTACTAAAGGGTGATCATAAAGTTCCTAAAGGGTGATCATAAACTTACTAAAGGGTGATCATAAACTTCCGAAAGGTTGATCCTAATAGGTGATTCTAATGGGTGATTGTAAAGGGTGATCCTAAAGGGTGATCATAAACTTCCTAAAGGGGGATCCTAATGAGTGATCATAAACTTCCGAAAGGTTGATCCTAATGGGTGATCCTAATGGGTGATTCTAGAGGGTGATTGTAATGGGTGATTCTAGAGGGTGATCCTAATGGGTGATCTTAATGGATGATTCTAATGGATGATTCTAATGGGTGATTCTAGAGGGTGATTCTGGAGGGTGATTCTGGAGGGTCATTCTGGAGGGTGATTCTAGAGGGTGATTCTCGGGGGTGATTCTAGAGGGTGATTCTAGGGGGTGATTCTCGGGGGTGATTCAAGACGTTGATTCTCGAGGGTGATTCCAGAGGGTGATTCCAGAGGGTGATTCTAGAGGGTGATTCTAGAGGGTGATTCTAGAGGGTGATTCTGGAGGGTGATTCTGGAGGGTGATTCTAGAGGGTGATTCTAGAGGGTGATTCTGGAGGGTGATTCTGGAGGGTGATTCTGGAGGGTGATTCTGGAGGGTGATTCTAGAGGGTGATTCTCGGGGGTGATTCTAGAGGGTGATTCTAGGGGGTGATTCTTGAGGGTGGTTCTAGAGGGTGATTCTCGAGGGTGATTCTAGAGGGTGATTCTAGGGGGTGATTCTCGGGGGTGATTCAAGACGTTGATTCTCGAGGGTGATTCCAGAGGGTGATTCCAGAGGGTGATTCTAGAGGGTGATTCTAGAGGGTGATTCTAGAGGGTGATTCTAGAGGGTGATTCTAGAGGGTGATTCTAGAGGGTGATTCTAGAGGGTGATTCTCGGGTGTGATTCTCGGGTGTGATTCTCGGGTGTGATTCTAGGGGGTGATTCTAGGGGGTGATTCTCGGGGGTGATTCTCGGGGGTGATTCTAGGGGGTGATTCTAATGGGGGATTCTAATGGGTGATCTTAATGGTTGATCCTAATGGTTAATCCTAATGGGTGATTCTCATAGGTGGTTCTAAAGGTTGATCCTAATGGGTGATCTTAATGGTTGATCCTAATGGTTGATCCTAATGGGTGATTCTCATGGGTGGTTCTAAAGGGTGATTCTAATGGGTGATTCCAGAGGATAATTTTTCCCGGTGTGTACCCTGGTTTAGAATAGGTACACCGTATCCCTGCGTGTCGTAAGAGACGACTAAGAGGGTTGGCGTCAGGAAGGGCATCCGGCCATAAAAACATTGCCTCAAAAAGTTACCATGACAATTACAACGACATGTGGGCAGGGTACAGCCCGAAGTGGAGATCGGTTTCTGAGGTTTGGGACATGGAATGTAGGGACAATGACAGGGAGATCAGGAGAAGTGGTGAAAGTATTGATCAGAAGAAGTGTGGACATATGTTGTGTGCAAGAGACGAGATGGAAGGGAAGTGGTGTGAGAATGGTGAAGGGTAGGCAGGGACAGAAATACAAGTTTGTGTGGCAAGGGTGCCCAGAGGGCGTGAATGGTGTTGGTGTCCTGTTTTCTGAGGAGTTTGTAGACAGTGTGGTGAGTGTGACGAGTGAGTGAAAGGTTGATGATGGTGAAAATGATGATTGGAAAGCTCTTGGTGAACGTCATCTCGGGATATGCTCCGTAGGTTGGTCGGAGCAATGAAGAGAAGGACAAGTTCTGGTGTGCGATCGAGACGCTGATGGAAAACGTGAAAGATGAGGAAGTTGTTGTGGTAGGAGGAGACCTACATGGATATGTGGGAAGGAGTATGGACGGTTTTGAGGGAGTTCAGGGGGGTTACGGATATGGTGTGAGAAATGGATAAGGTGAAAGGATTTTGGAGTTTTCTGATGGAGCTGATTTGTTGATTTGTAATACTCAGTTCCAGAAAGAGGATAATAAGCTTGTTACATACACGTCAGGTGGGTCGACGACAACCGTTGACTACCTGATGGTGCGTAGGCGAGATAGGGGGCACCTCCGGGACACAAAGGTGATCCCGGGGGAGAAGGCTGTTTCACAGCACCACTTGGTTGTCTGCGACATAAAGGTGAAAGGTGCGAGGAGAGCTCGGCGGCTGAAGTACCAACCGAGAATGAAGGTGTGGAGGTTGAAAGTGGTGACAGTAAGGCAGGTATTAAAAGAGAGGCTGAGTAGGGTAGAGGATGATGTGGTTGAGCTTGAAATTTGGTCGGATGTCAATGAAAGATAGTCTGTTGGGAGCCGTTGGTGAGGTATGTGGATGGACAAAAGGACCACCGAGGCATTCGGGAACATGGTGGTGGGATGATGAAGTTGGAAAGAGGATTGACGAGAAGAGGAAGAAGTTCAAGGAGTGGCAGATGGCGAAGGGTATGGGGGCAGAAAAGGCAGAGCATGAAAGTTATAAGGCAGCCAAGAAGGCTGCAAAGAAAGAGGTAGCAAAGGCGCAGGAGGCATGCAGGAAAATGTTTGGAGAATGCTTGGATTCGGAAGAGGGTCAGAAAGCAGTATTCAGGATTGCAAAGCAGATAGCGAAAGAGAGGTGTGATGTGATGGGGGTGAGTTGCTTGAAGGATGAAGTGGGACAAATCGTTGTGGAACCAGATGGAATTAAAGGAAGATGGAAGAGATATATGGAAATGCTGTTGAATACAGAGAATGAATGGGATGGCAACATAGAGAGTAACCCAGTTTTAGAACCGGCAGAGAAGATAACTGAGAAGGAAGTTGAGGAAGCGATAAAAGCAATACAACAACCACCTTTATAGGCCATTTTTCCCCGCAAAGCGGGGGTTGGCCTTTGTCGGGCACCGTGGTCCCCTTTTTGAAGCAATGTTTTATGGCCGGATGCCCTTCCTGCCGCCATCCCTGTTAGTCGCCTCTTGTGACACACAGGGAATTACCAGTAAACTGGTACTCAATTTGCCGACCTCGGAAGGATGACAGGCTGAGTCAACCCCCCCTGGCGTTAATTCAGCGATCGACCGGGATTCAAACCCAGTATCCTAGGATCCCAAGCCAGCACCCTAACCGCTAAGCCAACACCAGGCCAATGAAGAGTAGAAAAGCGGGAGGGCCGACGGGAGTTGTGGGAGATATGTTGAAGGCAGCAGGAAGTTGGAGTGTGAAGAGAATGACAGAGATCTCTAATCTGGTGGTAAAAGAAGGCCGCATTCCAGTGGATTGGGAACTGAGTACCCTCGTCCCTCTATACAAGGGGAAATGTGACCCTCTGGAGTGTGTCTCGTACCGAGCGATAAAGTTATTGGAGCATGGAATGAAGGTATTGGAAAAGGTGTTGGAGAGGAGGATAAGGAAGAAGGTGAAGATCGACGAAATGCAGTTTGGATTTATGCGACGAAGAGGAACGACAGACGCGCTCTTTATTGTGAGGCAGTTGCAGGAGAAGTACATGGAGAAGAGGAAGAAGTTGTTTCTTGGGTTTGTTGATCTGGAGAAAGCATTCGATAGGGTTCTATGCGAAGTATTGACATGGGCATTGAGGAAGTTAGGAGTGGAGGAATGGCTGAGCAGAGTAGTGATGGCAATGTACAAAAGAGCGCGCACAGCTGTAAGGACGAAGGACGGGAACAGTGGTGAGTTTGAGGTGAAGGTGGGAGTGCATCAGATGTCGGTACTAAGTCCACTACTATTTGTCGCTGTGATGGAGGTGCTGGCTCAGAACGTGAAGGAGGGTTTACCGTGGGAGTTGTTGTATGCAGATGATGTGGTGTTGATTGCGGAAAGTATGGATGGACTGAAGGAAAAGATGAACAAGTGGAAGGAATGTATGGAGACAAAAAGGTCTGAAGGTGAATATCGGAAAGACGATGGTGATGGCAAGTGGTAAAGCATGTGGTGAGGTGGAAAGAACTGGGAAGTGGCCATGTGCTGTGTGCAGGAAGGGTATCCGAGTGAACTCCATTCAATGTACAATGTGCGCTGAGTGGGTTCATCAAAAATGTAGGGGCCTGAGAGGGTCATTAACCAGTGTGGCAGCTACATTCAAATGTAAGGTGTGCACAGAGGGAGCTGCAGATGGAGGAAATGTTGAGTTGTATCTTGGTGACGGCGTGAAGCTGGAAGGTGTGAAAACATTTTGCTACCTCGGAGACATGCTGAATGGAGAAGGTGGATCAGACTCGGCAACAGTTGCTCGAGTGAGATGTGCATGGTAGAAGTTTCGGGAACTGAGTGGCGTGCTGATGATGAGGGGAGTGTCGTTGAAGCTGAAGGGAAAGGTGTATGCTGCATGTGTGAGAAGTGTTATGATTTATGGGAGCAAGACATGGGTAATGAATGTAGAGCAGCAACGAAGGCTGGAAAGGGTGGAAATGCGAATGGTTCGGTGGATGTGCAGAGTGTCGTTGAGAGAGGAAGACAAATGATGAATTGCGGAAGATGATGGGAATAGAGCCTGTGATTGATGCTGTGAAGAGGAACAGGTTGAGATGGTTTGGTCATGTGTTGAGGAAGGATGAAAGTGACTGGTTGAGAAGAGTGATGGAAATGAATGTAGAAGGAAGTAGAAGACGGGGAAGACCGAGAAAGACTTGGCTAAAGATGGTGGAAGAAGAAAGCGGGCAAGGGGGTTAACAAGGGGAGATGCAGAAAATAGGGCAAAATGGAGAAGATTGTCATGGGGACCGCAAGGCTAACCCCCGCTCTTGCAGGGAAGCTGGCCTTAAAATGCATGTTGTTGTTGTTTGTTGATTCTCGAGGATAATTATATCGGGTAATTATATCGGGTAATTATATCGAGTAATTATATCGGGTAATTATATCGGGTAATTGTATCGGGTAATTATATCGGGTAATTATATCGGGTAATTATATCAGGTAATTATATAGGGTAATTATATTGGGTTCTAAAGGGTCATTCTCATGGGGTGTTTATTCCTGCTCTCTCCTTTTTAAATGCGCAATGTCAATCCATTGAGCCATGATCCTATTCTGTGCAGAAGTTGTAATTTTATCCTGATGGTTGATGCAGGGAATGCTAACTTCAGCTGGACAATTATGGTGAAGAGGTATGCCAGCCAGAAGTCGATGCTGCGATCAACCGCTTTGGACGGCGTTCGACCTCATGCGCTCGTGGAGGTTAAACCGGTCATAAGCACCGATACAGGTAAGATTGATATGATTTAACCTGGGTGTGACCACGAAAGATTACCTTCAGTATTCATATTTTTTTGCCTAATGGGTGAGCCTAATGGGGGATCCTAAAGGGTGAGCCTAATGGGTGAGCCTAATGGGTGATCCTAAAGGGTGAGCCTCATGGGTGAGCCTAATGGGTGAGCCTTATGGGTGATCCTAATGGGTGATCCTAATGGGTGATCCTAAAGGGTGAGCCTAATGGGTGAGCCTTATGGGTGATCCTAAAGGGTGATCCTAAAGGGTGAGCCTAATGGGTGATCCTAATGGGTGATCCTAATGGGTGATCCTAATGGGTGAGCCTAAAGGGTGTACAGTCAATACAGTTTGTTGTATAATGGATTTTCCCGTTCATGTGGGGGATGTGCCCATTGAACAGACTCCTCTTTCCCCTACCACCCAAATGTCGTTGTCGATCTCGTAGGTAAGCAGTCAATGTTGACGTCCAAACACCACGACAGCCCTATCGGTGCACGCTCTCTGCGAGTCGCCATTATTGGTGCACCGAATGCTGGGAAATCTACGCTCACCAATCAGCTGCTTGGACACAAGGTCAGGTGGTGCATTGTTTACGATGTAAGTTTTGTTGTTATTTGATGACTGGTTTTTATACAAGACGTTACCTGTCCTTGCACGTTTTCTGGTGGCAAATACATCTTATGTTCTGTAATTGGTCGAATTACTTAGTTTTGTTTCTGTTTCTCCTGCAGGTGTTCCCCGTTTCCAGTAAGGTACACACGACTAAACGGAACGCCATGGGTGTTGTAACTCACGGGAGTGCCCAAATTGTAAGCTTCTGTGCTGCCATGATGGCAATGGTGTTCACCTTTTAAGATGTCTCCATTGATTGCCAAGTTGTTTTGTTGTTTTTCCTATCTGTACAGAATTGAGGTCACAGGATAAAAATATAACAACCTGACAGTGGGGCATTAGGATAGGGGGAAGGGAGGGGGAGAAGGGGAGGAGGAGGAGAGGAGGGGGATGAGAGGAGGGGTGGAGAGGAGGAGGAGGTGGGGGAGGAGAAGAGAGGAGAAGAGAGGAGGGGGGGAGGGAGAGGAGAGGAGGAGGGGGACGAGAGGAGGGGGTGGAGAGGAGGGGGTGGAGAGGAGGGAGTGGAGAGGAGGGGGAGGGGAGGGAGAGGAGGGGAGGGAGAGGAGAGGAGGGGACGAGAGGAGAGGAGCGGCACGAGAGGAGAGGAGCGGGACAAGAGGAAGGGAGGGGGACGAGAGGAGAGGAGGGGGACGACAGGAGAGGAGGAGGACGAGAGGAGAGGAGGGGGACGAGAGGAGAGGAGGGGGACGAGGGGAGAGGAGGGGGACGAGAGGGACGAGAGGGAGGAGAGTGAGGAGAGGAGGGAAAGGAGGAGGGGGTGTTTTATTTTATTTTTTTATCTGTCAGTGTCTGCCTCACTCACAATGTCCTTGTGGTGTCCATGTTGTTTATCCCGTGTACCCTCCCCCAGCCCTCTCCCTTCCACAGATCTTCCGATGTCCCTGTTCACTACTGTTGTTGTGCTTCCCTCTCTCTCCCCCTCTTGTCTCCCGCTCCCTTTATTATATGTTCTACTTGTTAGCTCTTTTATGAGCCTCGACGTAGTATACAAAAAAACTCGCTCAATGAGAAAGTATTGGTTATTGATACGTAACCAATTTCGTATCTTTTATCATCTCGCCTTTTACCACCATACGTTTTTTTTTTTTTTTTTTTTTTTTTTTTTTTTTTTTTGTATACAAGATCGAGGCTCGTGAAAGAGCGAACATTAATCACACAGAAAGACAAACCGACACATAAAACATATAACATAGGGAGCGGTAGACAAGATGGGGAGAGAGGGGGAAGGACACAAACACAACATTTGAGAGCAGGGACCGAGAGACATGCAGACATCGAGAGATCTGAGAGAGGGCGAGGGCTTTGGGGGGGGGGGCGTGGGAAGGGGGCAGTGGGAGAGGTATAAAACATATGGACACTGCCAGGACTTCCAGGAAAGAAGTTGGAATTTCAAACAAGGTGGATCTGGGGTGAATTAGCGGGGGTAGAAAAGATCAAGGTTTTGGATGGGGGAAGAAAGGAGATGGTGGTGAACAGCTGTTTTAAAGACCTGGAGGGAGGAGTGGGATTGAAGGGAGTGAGGGAGTTTGTTCCAGAGGCGGGAGAAAAGAGGAATGAAAGAGTGAAGGTGAGCGGAGAGCCGAGATTTCGGCAGTTTAACCATCAGAGGGTTGCTGGCAGATCTTGTGCGACCTGTAGGAATATTTGGGGGACAGAGCACAGAGAGAGCTGGGGGTGCAAGGCCGGAGAGGAGTCGGTAGAAGACAGAAAGACCACCTACCTGCCTGCGGTGAGTGAGTGAAAGGCCCTCAGAGATAGCTTCATCGCGGGAGATTCCAATAATTCTGAAAGCTTTGGTTTCAACAGCGTGAAGCCGAGCTAGGTGTGAGGCAGGAGCACCGGCCCATAGCGGAGAACAGTATTCCATTGAGCTGCGGATGAAAGCCTTGTATGTGGTGAGGAGCTCAGGTGTGCCGAGGAAGGACTTCGCACGACGGAGGATGCCCAGTCGGCGACTGGCTTTGGAGGCCAGCTTGGAAATGTGGTTTTCCCAAGAAAGATCATGGCAGATAGTGAGACCCAAAATCTTGAGCGACAGAACTTCTTGGAGAGGATTGTTGAGAAAGTAGATGGGAGGGTTGTCCAGTCGATCTTTTCGGAGAGACATAGTAAGAGTGTGAGATTTGTCAGGATTGAAAGACATGTTCCACTTGTTTGACCAGTCTGTGATTTTGTCCAGGTCTTCAGAGAGTGAGGAGGCAGCAGACTGCCGATCTGAGGGAAGAGGAATGGAGCGGCAGAGAGTGGAGTCATCAGCAAAGAGATAGAGAGGATTTTCGAGAGAGTCAGAGAGATCATTGATGAAGACCAGAAAAAGCACGGGGCCCAGAACACTGCCTTGGGGAACTCCAGCCTGAACAGGAAGAGGAGATGAGAGAAACCCATTCAGGGCCACACGTTGACGACGACTAGAGAGGAAGTCCGCCAGCCATGCGTGGAGATTTCCATGGATACCAAAGGAGGAGAGTTTGGTGAGCAGAGCGGGGTGCCAGACCGTGTCGAAGGCACGTGATATGTCGAGGGAGACAGCTCTAATTTCCTGTTTGGCATTGAGGACCTCCATCCATTGTTGAGACAGCAGAAGCAGCATGTCCAGAGTAGAGTGACCTGGTCTGAAACCAAATTGATGATCAGAGATCAAGCCATTGGAGAAGAGGAAAGATTTCATATCAGAAGCAATGATGGATTCCATGACTTTGCTGATAATTGGGAGAAGGCTGATTGGTCTGTAGTTGCTAGGATCTGTTTTTGCACCTTTTTTGTGCAAAGGGGTGATGTTGGCTGATTTCCAAGCAGATGGCAGTTGACCTTGAGCAAAAGAGAGGGTGAAGAGAACAGAGAGAGGGTGAGATAGAGCAGCAGAGCAGGATTTTAGGACCCGTGGGCTGATGCCGTCGGGTCCAGTTGCAGAATCAGAGACGAGGGTTGACAGAAACTTTTCCACCTTGTCAGGAGGAAAGGACACGGAGTCCAGGAGCAGCAGGGTACGACTGGGTATGGTGGGTACAGAGAGGGATGGGTTTGGGACACAAGATTTAGAGGCAAACACAGAGTTGAGGCATTCAGCTTTTTCACGTGCGGAGTCAGCTGTGTAGCCGTTTGAGGTAAGGGAGGGGATGGAGGGGGAACAAACACCAGAAACGGATTTGACCAGACGCCACCAGGATTTGGAAGAGGGAGACAGATAAGAGAGTTCGGTCTTGAGAACGGAGAGATATTGTTTCCTGGCTCTCCTGAGGGTGGACACACACTTGTTTCGGGCTTTGTGAAAGGAAATGAGATTTCCTTCCGTTGGATTTGCTTTCCAGGAGACGAAGGCAAGTTGTTTCTGGGCAACAGCCTCACCACAAGATTCCGTGTACCATGGACGGGAGGAAGGGTATGACAACTGAAGACGAGATGGGATAAATCTGTGCATGAGAGAGAGCAATTTACTTTGGAAGAATTCCCAGGATGAGTTGATGTCAGAGGTGGTAGAGATGGGAGACCAGTCCAGATGATTGATGGCTGCTTGAAGACCGTGCCAGTTGGCCTGAGTGAAATGCCAGACTCGTCTACGCTGAGCAGGCTCCCTGAGGATGGTCAGAGAGATGTCCACTTTAACAAGGACATGATCAGATGATCCGATCGGAGCAGAAGAAGAGCAGCAGACATTTTCAGGGAAGTTAGTCATAACCAAGTCCAGAAGAGAAGATGTTCCGTTGACTGAGATCCGGGTCGGGAAATTGACAGATTGTGTCAGTCCCAGTGAGTCGCAGAAGTCCTTTGCTGAGGAGCCATGGCTGGTGAGAGAGGTACCCACACCCAGCCAACTGGCATGATGACAGTTGAAATCACCACATATGAGGAAGAGAGAGTTGGGATGAGTAGATAGAAGTTGGTCCATATCATCAGACAGCGAGATGTAGATGGAGTCATCACTGTTTGGTGGACGGTACAACACACATATGAACAAGAGGTGGGAGCGAAGGGGAAGCCGTAGCCAGAGGTATTCCTGGGGGTGAGGTGGAGAGAGTGCAGTGCAGGGCGAGTGAGGAAGAGAGTTTTTGATAAAGATAGCAACCCTGCCTCCAGGACGAGGCTCAGGTCTATCATACCGGAGGAGGGAGTAGCCCGGGAGAGATACTATGGAATCAGAGACATCATAAAGGAGGAAAGTTTCTGTTAAGCAGATCACGTCTGGTTTGACAGAAGCAACCTGTATGGAGAGATCAGTTAAGTTTGAACGAAGGCCCCGGATGTTTGAGGTCCATACTGTTAATGAAGAGGAAGGGGGAGCATCAGATACAGAACAGGGGGGAGGAGGGGTAGGGTAAGATGTGGAAGAGGTGGAAGAGGTAGGGAGAGCTGTTGAAGGTGTGTCAGAGATTTCAGAATAGCTCGGAGAAAGGGAAGGATGGGGCGGACAAAAGGTTTGATGGTGATTGGGTGAGCCACAATGAGGTGTTATTTGAGGAGGGGGAAGAGCGAGGCAGAAGGTTGGGGGAGATGGAGGTGAGAGTTTGAAGGGGGAAGAAGCGGGGAGGACACTTTGAGGAGGGGGAGTGAGCGGGGGGAAATTGAAATGAAATTTGAAAATGAAAATGAAAATGAAGGAAGTGCATCCCTGGAGTGAAAGAACAGCGATGTTATCTATCTATAATTCCACTAATCTCTGTGTGTATGTTTGTTTGTATGTTTGTATGTTTGTATGTTTGTATGTTTGTATGTTTGTCTGTGACCGCTGTTTCTCGACAACTACCGGTCCGATATACTTGAAACTTGCCAGGTATATTGCTGGGGACCCGAGGATGTGCCTTTTCAAGGTTTTAAATTAATCGCAGAAGTAGTTACCGAGCTATGTCCAAAAAACGATTCAACCAATCAGAGAGCAGCGAGCTATCACGTGTGCCGAACGTGGCGAACAGACTCTGCCTCGGATGGCACATTTGAGAGCGTATTCATTTATTTCCCGTCGGCAAACTATGTTGCCGTTAAACTATGTTTTAAAACTAATTAAAACTAATTTGCGATTCATCGTAACTGCGATTTGCGACCTTCCGGACAGTCAAATGAGGACGTCACTTCCGGACTTACGTAGCGGCTAGCGGGCGCCATTTGGAGGAGCTGGGAGGACTCAGTCGTGATAGAGTGAGCCTGAGTGAGTATATCAAGACAAGAACAAGATCTAGAAGGAGGTGTGTTCGGTGCGATTCATATAATATATTGTTTAGTTATCGTCGATGAGGAATTTGGGGGCCCGATTAACTGCAGCGCCATCCAAGCTGCGGCGTCGGGACGATACATTCATTGTACGGTAACATCACGCACTTACGGGCACGTCCTATATATATAGTACGGGCATGCCCTAGTCTATCTATAATTCCAGTAATCTCTGTGTGTGTGTGTGTATGTCTGTGTGTTTGTCTGTGACCGCTGTTTCTCGACAACCACGGGTCCGATATACTTGAAACTTGCCAGGTATATTGCTGGGGACCTGAGGATGTGCCTTTTCAAGGTTTCATATTAATCGGACAAGTAGTTACCGAGCTATGGCGATTTCTTTACCAAACTCCGCAAGCCGTTCGCTTTGGACCAAACCATTTCATGTAAATAGAGGGGGGGGATTGTCACCGTACTCGCAAGCCGTTCGCTTTGGACCAAACCATTTCATGTAAATAGAGGGGGGGGATTGTCACCGTACTCGCAAGCCGTTCGCTTTGGACCAAACCATTTCATGTAAATAGAGGGGGGGGATTGTCACCGTACTCGCAAGCCGTTCGCTTTGGACCAAACCATTTCATGTAAATAGAGGGGGGGGATATAATTTTAGATATATATATAGTACGGGCATGCCCTAGTCTATCTATAATTCCAGTAATCTCTGTGTGTGTGTGTGTGTGTGTGTATGTGTGTATGTCTGTGTGTTTGTCTGTGACCGCTGTTTCTCGACAACCACGGGTCCGATATACTTGAAACTTGCCAGGTATATTGCTGGGGACCCGAGGATGTGCCTTTTCAAGGTTTCATATTAATCGGACAAGTAGTTACCGAGCTA
Source organism: Myxine glutinosa (assembly GCF_964187855.1). Taxonomy (NCBI): domain Eukaryota; kingdom Metazoa; phylum Chordata; class Myxini; order Myxiniformes; family Myxinidae; genus Myxine; species Myxine glutinosa. The sequence goes on from NC_136266.1 coordinate 4,051,385, forward strand.
TGTCCAAAAAACGATTCAACCAATCAGAGAGCAGCGAGTTATCACGTGTGCCGAACGTGGCGAACAGACTCTGCCTCGGACGGCACATTTGAGAGCGTATTCATTTATTTCACGTTGGCAAACTATGTTGCCGCTATGTTGGCGTTAAACTATGTTTTAAAACTAATTAAAACTAATTTGCGATTCTTTCGCTTTCCTGCGCGTTTGTGCACGCTATGGCGATTTCTTTACCAAACTCCGCAAGCCGTTCGCTTTGGACCAAACCATTTCATGTAAATAGAGGGGGGGGATTGTCACCGTACTCGCAAGCCGTTCGCTTTGGACCAAACCATTTCATGTAAATAGAGGGGGGGGGATATAATTTTAGATATAGATATAGTGCGGGCATGCCCTAGTCTATCTATAATTCCAGTAATCTCTGTGTGTGTGTGTGTGTGTGTATGCGACCGCTGTTTCTCGACAACTACCGGTCCGATATACTTGAAACTTGCCAGGTATATTGCTGGGGACCCGAGGATGTGCCTTTTCAAGGTTTTAAATTAATCGGACAAGTAGTTACCGAGCTATGGCGATTTCTTTACCAAACTCCGCAAGCCGTTCGCTTTGGACCAAACCATTGCATGTAAATAGAGGGGGGGGATTGTCACCGTACTCGCAAGCCGTTCGCTTTGGACCAAACCATTCCATGTAAATAGAGGGGGGGGGGGATTGTCACCGTACTCGCAAGCCGTTCGCTTTGGACCAAACCATTTCATGTAAATAGAGGGGGGGGATTGTTACCGTACTCGCAAGCCGTTCGCTTTGGACCAAACCATTTCATGTAAATAGAGGGGGGGGATATAATTTTAGATATACGTATATATAGTACGGGCATGCCCTAGTAAGTACAAATAGTAAGTTTCCAACTTCTTTCCTGGAAGTCCTGGCAGTGTCCATATGTTTTATACCTCTCCCACTGCCCCCTTCCCACGCCCCCCCCCCCCCCCCCAAAGCCCTCGCCCTCTCTCAGATCTCTCGATGTCTCCATGTCTCTCGGTCCCTGCTCTCAAATGTTGTGTTTGTGTCCTTCCCCCTCTCTCCCCATCTTGTCTACCGCTCCCTATGTTATATGTTTTATGTGTCGGTTTGTCTTTCTGTGTGATTAATGTTCGCTCTTTCACGAGCCTCGATCTTGCATACAAAAAAAAAAAAAAAAAAAAAAAAAAAAAAACCACAAAATATTTTAGGGAGGTTAATAATTCATTTAAAATGTTTTTTGTTTCTTCCTTCAAGAGTTTAATTCATTACTTCTTTCAACCATATTTTGCAAGAACATAACGCTTGAATGATTCCCAGAGCCCACCCCAATCTCATCCCCAGGTTTTGCTGGACACACCAGGGCTGACCAGTGCTAAACTTGGAAAACGGTTTGTACAACTTTGGTGTTTGTCAGAGTTAACCATGTTAAATGCGTGCTTTTACTATTTAACCGCGTTGAATGCGTGTTTGTACGAGTTAACCACATTAAATGCGTGTACGTATTACCTGTGTTGAATGCGTGTTTGTACGAGTTATCCACATTAAATGTTTGTACGTGTTACCTGTGTTGAATGCGTGTTTGTACGAGTTAACCACATTAAATGTGTGTACGTGTTACCTGTGTTGAATGCGTGTTTGTACGAGTTAATTTTACCATTTTATTGTACACCGCTCCTTTCCTATGCCATCTCCAGGCACTGCATGACGTCATTGCCGGGCACCGAAGGGGGCTCGGCAATGACGTATGCTGAAAGGGAGTACTCAGTTTTCACTCCAGTTTCTTGTTTGTTTGTTTTCTTACTTGTTTGTTTGTTTGTTTTCTTGCTTGTTTGTTTTCTTGCTTGTTTGTTTTATTGCTTGTTTGCCTTCTTGCTTGTTTGTTTTATTGCTTGTTTGCTTTCTTGCTTGTTTGTTTTCATGCTTGTTTTTTTCTTGCTTGTTTGCCTTCTTGCTGGTTTGTTTTCTTGCTTGTTTGCTTTCTTGCTTGTTTGTTTTATTGCTTGTTTGCTTTCTTGCTGGTTTGTTTTCTTGCTTGTTTGTTTTCTTGCTTGTTTTCTTGTTTGTTTTCTTGCTTGTTTGTTTTCTTGCTTGTTTGTTTTCTTGCTTGTTTGCTTTCTTCCTGGTTTGTTTTCTTGCTTGTTCGCTTTCTTGCTTGTTTGTTTTCTTGCTTGTTTGTTTGTGTTCTTGTTTTTTGTTTGTTTTCTTGCTTGTTTTCTTGTTTGTTTGTTTTCTTGCTTGTTTGGTTGTTTTCTTGTTTGTTTGTTTTCTTGCTTGTTTTCTTGTTTGTTTGTTTTCTTGCTTTGTTTTCTTGCTTGTTCACTTTCTTGCTTGTTTGTTTTCTTGCTTGTTTGTTTTCTTGCTTGTTTGCTTTCTTGCTTGTTTGCTTTCTTGCTTGTTTGTTTTCTTGCTTGTTTGTTTTCTTGCTTGTTTTTTTCTTGCTTGTTTGCTTTCTTGCTGGTTTGTTTTCTTGCTTGTTTGCTTTCTTGCTTGTTTGTTTCCTTGCTTGTTTGTTTTCTTGCTTGTTTGCTTTCTTGCTTGTTTGCTTTCTTGCTTGTTTGTTTTCTTGCTTGTTTGTTTTCTTGCTTGTTTGTTTCCTTGTTTGTTTGTTTTCTTGCTTGTTTGCTTTCTTGCTGGTTTGTTTTCTTGCTTGTTTGTTTCCTTGCTTGTTTGTTTTCTTGGTTGTTTGTTTTCTTGCTGGTTTGTTTTCTTGCTTGTTTGCTTTCTTGCTTGTTTGTTTTCTTGCTTGTTTGCTTTCTTGCTGGTTTGTTTTCTTGCTTGTTTGCTTTCTTGCTTGTTTGCTTTCTTGCTGGTTTGTTTTCTTGCTTGTTTGCTTTCTTGCTGGTTTGTTTTCTTGCTTGTTTGCTTTCTTGCTGGTTTGTTTTCTTGCTTGTTTGTTTTCTTGCTTGTTTGTTTCCTTGCTTGTTTGTTTTCTTGCTTGTTTGCTTTCTTGCTGGTTTGTTTTCTTGCTTGTTTGTTTTCTTGCTTGTTTGTTTTCTTGCTTGTTTGTTTCCTTGCTTGTTTGTTTTCTTGCTTGTTTGTTTCCTTGCTTGTTTGTTTTCTTGCTTGTTTGTTTTCTTGCTTGTTTGCTTTCTTGCTGGTTTGTTTTCTTGCTTGTTTGCTTTCTTGCTTGTTTGTTTTCTTGCTTGTTTGCTTTCTTGCTGGTTTGTTTTCTTGCTTGTTTGCTTTCTTGCTGGTTTGTTTTCTTGCTTGTTTGCTTTCTTGCTGGTTTGTTTTCTTGCTTGTTTGTTTTCTTGCTTGTTTGTTTCCTTGCTTGTTTGTTTTATTGCTTGTTTGCTTTCTTGCTGGTTTGTTTTCTTGCTTGTTTGTTTTCTTGCTTGTTTGTTTTCTTGCTTGTTTGTTTCCTTGCTTGTTTGTTTTCTTGCTTGTTTGCTTTCTTGCTTGTTTGTTTTCTTGCTTGTTTGTTTCCTTGCTTGTTTGTTTTCTTGCTTGTTTGCTTTCTTGCTGGTTTGTTTTCTTGCTTGTTTGTTTTCTTGCTTGTTTGTTTTCTTGCTTGTTTGTTTCCTTGCTTGTTTGTTTTCTTGCTTGTTTGCTTTCTTGCTTGTTTGTTTTCTTGCTTGTTTGTTTTCTTGCTTGTTTGCTTTCTTGCTGGTTTGTTTTCTTGCTTGTTTGCTTTCTTGCTTGTTTGTTTTCTTGCTTGTTTGCTTTCTTGCTGGTTTGTTTTCTTGCTTGTTTGCTTTCTTGCTGGTTTGTTTTCTTGCTTGTTTGCTTTCTTGCTGGTTTGTTTTCTTGCTTGTTTGTTTTCTTGCTTGTTTGTTTCCTTGCTTGTTTGTTTTCTTGCTTGTTTGCTTTCTTGCTGGTTTGTTTTCTTGCTTGTTTGTTTTCTTGCTGGTTTGTTTTCTTGCTTGTTTGTTTCCTTGCTTGTTTGTTTTCTTGCTTGTTTGCTTTCTTGCTTGTTTGTTTTCTTCCTTGTTTGTTTCCTTGCTTGTTTGTTTTCTTGCTTGTTTGCTTTCTTGCTGGTTTGTTTTCTTGCTTGTTTGCTTTCTTGCTGGTTTGTTTTCTTGCTTGTTTGTTTTCTTGCTTGTTTGTTTCCTTGCTTGTTTGTTTTCTTGCTGGTTTGTTTTCTTGCTTGTTTGCTTTCTTGCTTGTTTGTTTTCTTGCTTGTTTGCTTTCTTGCTTGTTTGCTTTCTTGCTGGTTTGTTTTCTTGCTTGTTTGCTTTCTTGCTGGTTTGTTTTCTTGCTTGTTTGTTTTCTTGCTTGTTTGTTTTCTTGCTTGTTTGTTTTCTTGCTTGTTTGTTTTCTTGCTTGTTTGTTTGTTTGTTTGTTTTCTTGTTTGTTTGTCTGGGCAATATCTCAGCCAACCTTTGAGCTAGGAACCTGAAATTTTGGCACAATAGTGAGCCAGTCCTTTGGCAATGAAGAAACGCAAAACCAAATACTGCATTGGAGTCATCAGAAGGAATCTGGATAGGATTCAGGTTTCAGCCGCGTCTACTCTACCCTCAAACCCATCTAGCCACAGGCAAGTGAACCTTACAGAAAAAAAATTTCTGCAAGAATTCACTTCTCCAAAGAGAGAAATAAAGAAAAAGGAAGAATTAGAATGAATAAAGAGAAATATGAAAAAGTAGAAAGAAAGGGTGATTCTAAAGGATGATTACTATATGCTAGCTCCTTCTAGACTTGCTCCTTAACTCCTAGCCCTAACTCCTAGCCCTAACCCTTAGCCCTAACTCCTAGCCCTAGCTCTTTCCCTAGCTCCTAGCCCTAGCTCCTAGCCCTAACTCCTAGCCCTAGCTCCTAGCCCAAGCTCCTAGCCCTAGCTCCTAGCCCTAACCCCTAGCCCTAACTCCTAGCCCTAGCTCCTAGCCCTAGCTCCTAGCTCCTAGCCCTAACCCCTAGCCCTAGCTCCTAGCCCTAACCCCTAGCCCTAGCTCCTAGCTCCTAGCCCTAACCCCTAGCCCTAGCTCCTAGCCCTAACCCCTAACCCCTAGCCCTAGCTCCTAGCCCTAGCTCCTAGCCCTAACCCCTAGCCCTAGCTCCTAGCCCTAACCCCTAGCCCTAGCTCCTAGCCCTAGCTCCTAGCCCTAACCCCTAGCCCTAGCTCCTAGCCCTAGCTCCTAGCCCTAGCTCCTAGCCCAAGCTCCTAGCCCTAGCTCCTAGCCCAAGCTCCTAGCCCTAGCTCCTAGCCCTAACCCCTAGCCCTAACTCCTAGCCCTAACTCCTAGCCCTAGCTCCTAGCCCTAACCCCTAGCCCTAACTCCTAGCCCTAGCTCTTTCCCTAGCTCCTAGCCCAAGCTCCTAGCCCTAGCTCCTAGCCCTAACCCCTAGCCCTAACTCCTAGCCCTAGCTCTTTCCCTAGCTCCTAGCCCAAGCTCCTAGCCCTAGCTCCTAGCCCTAGCTCCTTCCCTTAACTCCTCGCCCTAGCTCCTTCCCTAGCTCCTTCCCTTAACTCCTCGCCCTAACTCCTAGCCCTAGCTCCTAGCCCTATCTCCTTCCCTAGCTCCTTCCCTTAACTCCTAGCCCTAACTCCTAGCCCTAGCTCCTTCCCTAGCTCCTTCCCTTAACTCCTCACCCTAACTCCTAGCCCTAGCTCCTTCCCTAGCTCCTTCCCTTAACTCCTCGCCCTAACTCCTAGCCCTAACTCCTCGCCCTAACTCCTCGCCCTAACTCCTAGCCCTAGCTCCTTCCCTAGCTCCTTCCCTTAACTCCTCGCCCTAACTCCTCGCCCTAACTCCTAGCACTAGCTCCTAGCCCTAGCTCCTTCCCTAGCTCCTTCCCTTAACTCCTCGCCATAACTCCTCGCCCTAACTCCTCGCCCTAACTCCTCGCCCTAACTCCTAGCCCTAGCTCCTTCCCTTAACTCCTCGCCCTAACTCCTCACCCTAACTCCTAGCCCTAGCTCCTAGCCCTAGCTCCTTCCCTTAACTCCTCGCCCTAACTCCTAGCCCTAGCTCCTTCCCTTAACTCCTCGCCCTAACTCCTAGCCCTAGCTCCTAGCCCTAGCTCCTTCCCTTAACTCCTCGCCCTAACTCATAGCCCTAGCTAAGGATATTTTTGATTTATTGATTAATCAATTGTTCAATTTTTAGATGAATTGATCATTTAATTAACATTCAGAAATTACAGTTTCGGATGAAACACTGGTGGTTTGAGTATGCTGTTAGCCAATTGATTAAGAAATTAATTATTTTACGATTACTATTTATTGATTTTAATTACACAATTAATCAAGCAATTATTGTACACCTCTCCCTCCCAATACCGTTTCGATGCGCTGAATGGCAGCACCGCCGGGCACCCAAGGCCATATTTATTTATTTATTTGGCATGGGGGCGGTGTACTTTGAATGTATCTGGACATGTTTGATATTTTATTTCTCTATCTCGCTTTGTGCTGTTTGCTGCCCATTCATTCTGTTGATGAAATTGGACCACTCACTGTCCCCCCCCCACCCCCCACCCCCGCATCCCCCTTCCTCCTTAATCCCCATCTCCTGAAATAGTCATCATTTGGAAGAGTCTACACTTGGTGACCCACAAAAAAGTCTTCATGAAGTTGATCTGGGTATGAAATATTAGGCCTGTTGTGGCCTTGGCCCTCCCTGCCCTGACTGCAAACTACCCTTGCATCCCCTACACCGGCCCTCCCCCTCTTGAGTACTTCGGCACATTATTCCACCCTATTGACCTCCCTTTCCCAGTTTCTATTCAATTATGTTGAAGCTTTTTGACCTCCTTTACCAAATGGTGACAAAAGATGCTTGCAGTACCTTGATGTACATATTACATTTGAATACCTGTGAAGGTTTTCCTCAAATGAATATTTTGTTCATTAACTCGTAGTGCTGGTGCTGGTGGATGCTTGCGATACATGGAGCCAGCACGGCTTGGATTTCCACATCATGAGCTGCCTCAAGCAGCATGCGGATGTGCCAGCAATTCTCGTACTTAACAAGGTGCCTTGGGATTTGGGGCATACACCAGTGGACTTTGCTAAGTTAAGGGACTTGGAGTGATTTAAATGTATTAAATTGGTAAAGAGGTAGTGAGAAGGGTAGGAGAGAACAAAAGAGGTTGGGGAGGAATTAATAAAATGTAGGTGGTGTTGGGGAGAGGAGTGTGTTGTGTGATGCATCTGGATATGGTCGATGTAAAGGGATTTGAACATTCCTCCATTTTAAGCTCGTCTACGACAGTCGCGAAGAGCTGTTAAAGCCACGACATGTTAACGAAGAGCTGTTAAAGCCACGACATGTTAACGAAGAGCTGTTAAAGCCACGACATGTTAACAAAGAGCTGTTAAAGCCACGACATGTTAACGAAGAGCTCTTAAAGCCACGACATGTTAACAAAGAGCTCTTAAAGCCACAACATGTTAACGAAGAGCTCTTAAAGCCACAACATGTTAACGAAAAGCTGTTAAAGCCACGACATGTTAACGAAGAGCTGTCAAAGCCACGACATGTTAACAAAGAGCTGTTAAAGCCACGACATGTTAACAAAGAGCTCTTAAAGCCACAACATGTTAACGAAGAGCTCCTAAAACCACAACATGTTAATGAAAAGCTGTTAAAGCCACAACATGTTAACGAAGAGCTGTTAAAGCCACGACATGTTAACGAAGAGCTCTTAAAGCCACGAGATGTTAACGAAGAGCTGTTAAAGCCACGACATGTTAACGAAGAGCTGTTAAAGCCACGACATGTTAACGAAGAGCTGTTAAAGCCACGGCATGTTAACGAAGAGCTCTTCAAGCCCGACATGTTAACGAAGAGCTGTTAAAGCCACGAGATGTTAACTAAAAGCTGCTAAAGCCATGACAGGTTAATGAAGAGCTGTTAAAGCCACGACATGTTAACGAAGAGCTGTTAAAGCCACGAGATGTTAACTAAAAGCTGTTAAAGCCATGACAGGTTAATGAAGAGCTATTAAAGCCATGAGATGTTAACGAAGAGCTGTTAACGACGTCCAGTCAGTCAGGTAGTCCATTTTAACAATTTATTAGGTTTACTCTCCATGAAATGGAGAGTAACCTATTATTACTGCGAGAGATTTTCTTATTAGGTTTACTCTCCATGAAATGGAGAGGAAACCTATTATTACTGCTAGAGTTTTTCTTATTATTCTTCCGCCCTATTTTGCACCTCCGAAAACTTCATAATTAATGTTCTCAGCAACCGCTGGTCGGATTGACAGGAAATTTTCATCAAATGATCGTCTCAGCTCCGATAATTTTTTTATGCTAATTATGACGTCATAGGTCACGTGGTATGGGCGCCATCTTGTAAAACAAATTCAACTTTTCCCCTCTGTATCTCCGAAACGCCTCAATGGAAAAATTTGAGGAATGGCTCATTCTAAAGAACTCTTCAACGGGAACAAAAGACATGTGTATCGAGTATATTAAAAATGCTAACGTTAAGAGGTTAGAATTCGTCAAACAAAAAATTTTCTCCCCTGAAAATGGGATTTTTTCCCCAGATGCTTAGTTAAAAAAAACGCAGAATGCAAAAATTTTCGAAGTCATACGTCACATCGTTCGGCCGCCATCTTGTTTTCCATGAAAAAACACAAAAACCACTTTTTCTCAGCAACGGCTGAACGGATCGAGCCCAAACTTGGCATGCATATTCGCATACCCATGACGAACAAAAAAGTCAGCGAGCACGACATCATCCGACACATGGTTTCAGAGTTATGACGTTTTAAAGCTCAAACTAGAAATGGAATCACCTCCATAATTTGTGGAGATATCGAGTGGAATCTTTACACAAATGTTCCTCATGGGGGTATGTTTCAATGTTACTTGAGACATTTTGATATGTCACATGGTTTGGCCGCAATAAATAATGGAATTTAAATTTTAAAAAGCTTGTAACTCTTGAACCACTGCATGGATCGACTTGAATTGTTAATGCAATGTAGCTCTCATCAGGCGGAACAAGGGTGCAAAATTTCAAGATGATTGGATGTACGGTCTCGAAGCTATAAGTCTGTATTGTTGAAAGAAGAAGAAACGCACCATTTTGTCCTACCAGGCCATGTCTTCCCAGTGCTATTGCCATTTTAAGTTTTAATTTCCTTTAAAAAAACATTTTCTCTGCAATAATTGGACCGATTGAGATCGAATTTTCACCATAGGGGGGACTCTGTCTGTAGAATATTTTAATGGTAATTATGACGTCACAGGTCACGTGGTTCGGCCGCCATATTGTTTTCCGTGAAAACACGAAAACCCCTTTTTCTCTGCAACGGCTGAACAGATCGAGGCCACACTTTGCAGGCAGAATCGCATACCCATGATGAACAAAAAAGTCAGCGAGCATGACGTCATGCGTCACATGGTTTCAGAGTTGTGACGTTTTTAAGCATGAACCTTCAAAACCTAGCTCCTCCCTCATTTTTGATCCAATCGAGGAGAAACTTCACAGATCTGTTCAGCATGTCAGTCTACTAACATGTCATTTTAGAATTTGCGATAGGTCACGTGGTTTGGCAGATATCGTTAATTAAACGAAAATTTCTCTTTTTTAAATGGGTATCTCTTGAATTGCTTTATTGATCGACGTGAAACTTCATACTATAGTAGAAGTCATGAAGAGTAACAAGTGAGCAAAATTTCAAGATGATTGGATGTACGGTCTGGAAACTAGAAGTTGTTATTGCCTGAAGAAGAAGAACCACAACACTTTTTTTTGACCAGGCCATGTGACATAACCACCTCACGAGCTACGGGTAGCTCGAAATTAAATTGTCTTCGGATTTGGCAGTCGCTAGAGGGTGTTAACATTCGAATGCAACAAATCTAGGCAAATTGTGATGAATTTTCGTAAAACTACACGATATTGTCATTTACATTGGAAAATAACATTGTAAAACTCTCCGCCGCCTCGGCTTATTTCTCGCTCTGAAGTTCATCCTGTCTTCAATTTTAAGGAGAAAGAGAGGTATCTGCAAGCAATGGTGACCTTTATTTTGTGGAAATCCGATTTAAAATGACTAAGTTATTCAAAATCTAACATTTTAAATTGGTCGCATTTCCAAAGTGAAATCTTCCACAGGTAAAATATCCATGCTTGCAGGCACACCTTGCGGCGTCAATTTGGCTCCGATTTCAAATCGGATTTCGATGGTCATATTGTCTCGGATGAGTTAACTAAATACCACAACAAATTTGGTGACAATCATGAAAAATTTGACCAAGTTCGATCGACGGGATACTTCGTTCTTCCGCTGACATACGGCACGGGCCACGGATGACGTCATGCCACGGCATGACGTTCTTCCACGGGTGGCAGATATCGTTAATTAAACGAAAATATTTTTTTTAATGGATGGGGTGGGGGGATGTGTGTGTGTTTGTGTGGAGGGGTGTGCGTGTGGGGGGAGGGGTGTGGGGGTGTTTGTGTGTGGGTGTGTGTGTATATGTATGTATGTGTGTGTGTGTGTGTGTGTGTGTCGAGGTGGGGGTGTGTGTGTGTGTGTGTACGTGTGGAGGGGTGTGCATGTGGGGGGAGGGGTGTGGGGGTGTTTGTGTGTGTGCATGTGTGTTAGGGTTGGGGGGGTGGGGGGATGTGTGCGTGTGTTTGTGTTAGGGGTGGGGGGATGTGTGTGTGTGTGTGTGTGTGTGTGTGTGTGTGTGTGTGTGTGTTGGGGGATGTATGCGTGTGTTTGTGTGTGTGTGTGTGTGTGTGTGTGTGTGTGTGTGTGTGTGTGTGTGTGTGTGTGTGTGTTGGGGGTTGGGGTGGGGTGATGTGTGCATGTGTTTGTGTGTGTGTATGTGGGTGGGGGGTAGGGGGAATGTGTGTGTGTGTGGGGATGTGTGTGTGTGGGGGGCGGGGGTGTGGGGTTGTGTGTCGGGGGATGTGTGTGGGGGATGTGTCTTGGGGGGTGGGGGGAGGGGGATGTGCGTTTGTCTGGATATGTGTGTGCGTGTGGGGGGAGGGGGGTGTGTGTGTGTGTGTGTGTGTGTGTGTGTGTGTGTGTGTGTGTGTGTGTGTGTGTGTGTGTGTGTGTGTGTGTGGATATGTGTGTGTGTGTGTGTGTTGGGGGTGGGGTGTGTGTGGGGGGAGGGGTGTGTGTGTGTGTGTGTGTGTGTGTGTGTCGGGGTTGTATACAAGGGGGTTGTGTCAAAGCATGTCCAATGAAAGTGGGGTTGTATGAAAAGTGGGGTTGTATCAAAAGTGGGGTTGTATGAAAAGTGGGGTTGTATCAAAAGTGGGTGCGAGTAAACCTGTCATCACTGCCAGCAGTTTTAAAGTGGCAGTTCTAGTTATTATTCTTCCGCCCTATTTTGCACGTCCGAAAACTTCATAATTAATGTTCTCAGCAACCGCTGGTCGGATTGACAGGAAATTTTCATCGAATGATCATCTCGGCTCCTATAATTTTTTAATGCTAATTATGACGTCATATCTCACGTGGTATGGGCGCCATCTTGTAAAACAAATTCAAATTTTCCCCTCTGTATCTCCGAAACGGCTCAATGGAAAAATTTGAGGAATGGCTCATTCTAAAGAACTCTTCAATGGGAACAAAAGACATGTGTATCGAGTATATTAAAAATGCTAACGTTAAGAGGTTAGAATTCGTCAAACAAAAAAATTTCTCCGCCGAAAATGGGATTTTTTTCCCAGATGCTTAGTTAAAAAACTCTCAGATTGCAAAAAATTTCGAAGTCATACGTCACATGGTTCGGCCGCCATCTTGTTTTCCGTGAAAAAACACAAAAAAAACCCCTTTTCTCTGCAACGGCTGAACGGATCGAGCCCAAACTTGGCATGCAGATTCGCATACCCATGACGAACAGAAAAGTCAACGAGCACGATGTCATCCGACACATGGTTTCAGAGTTATGACGTTTTAAAGCTCAAACTAGAAATGGTATCACCTCCATAATTTGTGGAGATATCGAGTGGAAACTTTACACAAATGTTCCTCATGGGGGGATGTTTCAATGTTACTTGAGAAGTTTTGATGTCACATGGTTTGGCCGCAATAAATAATGGAAGTTAAATTTTAAAAAGCTTGTACCTCTTGAACCACTGCATGGATCGACTTGAATTTTTAATGCAATGTAGCTCTCATCAAGTGGAACAAGTGTGCAAAATTTCAAGATGATTGGATTTACGGTCTCGAAGCTATAAGTCTTTATTGTTGAAAGAAGAAGAAACGCACCATTTTGTCCTTCCAGGCCATGTCTCCCAGTGCTATTGCCATTTTAAGTTTTAATTTCCTTTAAAAAACATTTTCTCTGCAATAATAGGGCCGATTGAGATCAAATTTTCACCATAGGAGGGACTCGGTCTGTAGAATATTTTAATGGTAATTATGACGTCGCAGGTCACGTGGTTCGGCCGCCATATTGTTTTTCGTGAAAACACGAAAACCCCTTTTTCTCTGCAACGGCTGAACAGATCGAGGCCAAACTTTGCAAGCAGAATCGCATACCCATGTCGAACAAAAAAGTCAGTGAGCATGATGTCATGCGTCACATGGTTTCAGAGTTATGACGTTTTTAAGCATGAACCTTTAAAACCTAGCTCCTCCCTCATTTTTGATCCAATCGAGGAGAAACTTCACAGATCTGTTCAGCATGTCAGTCTACTAAAATATCATTTTAGAATTTGCGATAGGTCACGTGGTTTGGCAGATATCGTTAATTAAACGAAAATAAAATAAACATATGTCACCCACAGGGTGAACCGTATCTTGCCAAAATGTGAACATGAGTGACTTGCTTCAGGTCACACTGAGGTGAACAGAACTGCTATCCACTAGAAGCGACTCTTTGAGGAATGTCTGCCCACGAGATATTCCGATGATAATCGTTCTAGAGAGTGACCTTGAAAAATACGTGTTTGCCTTATAACGTCACCAAATGACGTCATTTATATAATGTCTAAATATGTTTGGAAAGCACTCAACAAGGGCTTCAATTTGAGGTACTACTCGATATGGTAACTGAAACTTGAAAATTTTACCTTTTGGTCAAAATTGAATGACCTTCAAAATGACCTTGAAGGTCAAGGCCGATCGACACCAAAAACTAATCAGCTGAGCGCCATACCACACCCTATATACCCACCAAGTTTGGAGATCATAAGATCAAAGTTACTCAAAAAATAAGGGTTTCGTTGACCTCCATGATTGACCGCAAAGTGACCTTGACCTTTGACCTTGACCTTAATAATTTCGTATGGTGAATAGTATGTCTTCATGACCAACGCACATGAAATATTGAAAGATTTTGATGAGAACTGAGGAAATAATTTTTTCATGAAAATTCCGTTTTTTCGTCATGACGTCATCAAATGACGTCATAGCGTCAAACTGTTTACAGATCTGGGAAGCACTCATCAAGGGCATTCATATGAGGTATTACTCGATATGGTACCTACGATTTCAAAATTTGACCTTGGGGTCAATAATTTTCGACCTCCAGCGCTAACCTTGAAGGTCAAGGCCGATCGACACCAAAAACTAATCAACTGAGCGCCATACCACACCCTATATACCCACCAAGTTTGGAGATCATAAGATCAAAGTTACTCAAAAAATAAGGGTTTCGTAATTTGACCTTGGGGTCAATAATTTTCGACCTCCAGCGCTAACCATGAAGGTCAAGGCCGATCGCCACCAAAAACTAATCAGCTGAGCGCCGGACCATATACTAGATTCCCATGAAGTTTGGAGACGATCCGATCAAAGTTACTCAAAAAATTAGTGTTTCGTCGACCTCCATGATTGGCCGCAAAGTGACCTTGACCTTTGACCTTGACCTTCATAATTTTGTGTGCTAAAGGGTATCTCTAAAAGACTCTGATATGCGAACTTACAAGAGTTTCCAAAGGGAACTGTGCTCTACAGAGTGACCTAAACAATGCGAACTAAAGCAATACAATATACATGAAAAGTGCAGTTTTTTCGTCATAACGCCGTCAAATGACGTCACATTGTCAAACTAGTTATATGTTTGGAAAGCACTCAACAAGGGCTTCAATTTGAGGTACTACTCGATATGGTAACTGAAACTTGAAAATTTTACCTTTTGGTCAAAATTGAATGACCTTCAAAATGACCTTGAAGGTCAAGGCCGATCGACACCAAAAACTAATCAACTGAGCGCCATACCACACCCTATATACCCACCAAGTTTGGAGATCATAAGATCAAAGTTACTCAAAAAATAAGGGTTTCGTAATTTGACCTTGGGGTCAATAATTTTTGACCTCCAGCGCTAACCATGAAGGTCAAGGCCGATCGCCACCAAAAACTAATCAGCTGAGCGCCGGACCATATACTAGATTCCCATGAAGTTTGGAGACGATCCGATCAAAGTTACTCAAAAAATAAGGGTTTCGTTGACCTCCATGATTGACCGCAAAGTGACCTTGACCTTTGACCTTGACCTTCAAAATTTTGTGTGCTGAAGGGTATCTCTATAGGACTCTGATATGCGAAGTTACAGGAGTTTCCAATAATAACTGTGGTCTACAGAGTGATCTAAACGTGAGAAAAAAATGATTAACCACAAACAAAAAAACAAATAAACATATGTCACCCACAGGGTGAACCGTATCTTGCCAAGTGACCTTGACCTTTGACCTTGACCTTCATAATTTTGTGTGCTAAAGGGTATCTCTAAAAGACTGATATGCGAACTTACAAGAGTTTCCAAAGGGAACTGTGCTCTACAGAGTGACCTAAACAATGCGAACTAAAGCAATACAATATACATGAAAAGTGCAGTTTTTTCGTCATAACGCCGTCAAATGACGTCACATTGTCAAACTAGTTATATGTTTGGAAAGCACTCAACAAGGGCTTCAATTTGAGGTACTACTCGATATGGTAACTGAAACTTGAAAATTTTACCTTTTGGTCAAAATTGAATGACCTTCAAAATGACCTTGAAGGTCAAGGCCGATCGACACCAAAAACTAATCAGCTGAGCGCCATACCACACCCTATATACCCACCAAGTTTGGAGATCATAAGATCAAAGTTACTCAAAAAATAAGGGTTTCGTTGACCTCCATGATTGACCCAATTGAATGACCTTCAAAATGACCTTGAAGGTCAAGGCCGATCGACACCAAAAAGTAATCAGCTGAGCGCCGTACCACACCCTATATACCCACCAAGTTTGGAGATCATAAGATCAAAGTTACTCAAAAAATAAGGGTTTCGTTGACCTCCATGATTGACCGCAAAGTGACCTTGACCTTTGACCTTGACCTTCAAAATTTTGTGTGCTGAAGGGTATCTCTATAGGACTCTGATATGCGAAGTTACAGGAGTTTCCAATAATAACTGTGGTAAATATGGTAACTGAAACTTGAAAATTTTACCTTTTGGTCAAAATTGAATGACCTTCAAAATGACCTTGAAGGTCAAGGCCGATCGACACCAAAAACTAATCAGCTGAGCGCCATACCACACCCTATATACCCACCAAGTTTGGAGATCATAAGATCAAAGTTACTCAAAAAATAAGGGTTTCGTTGACCTCCATGATTGACCCAATTGAATGACCTTCAAAATGACCTTGAAGGTCAAGGCCGATCGCCACCAAAAACTAATCAGCTGAGCGCCGGACCATATACTAGATTCCCATGAAGTTTGGAGACGATCCGATCAAAGTTACTCAAAAAATAAGGGTTTCGTTGACCTCCATGATTGACCGCAAAGTGACCTTGACCTTTGACCTTGACCTTCAAAATTTTGTGTGCTGAAGGGTATCTCTATAGGACTCTGATATGCGAAGTTACAGGAGTTTCCAATAATAACTGTGGTCTACAGAGTGATCTAAACGTGAAAAAAAAATGATTAACCACAAACAAAAAAACAAACAAACAAACAAACATACAAGCTGACTGATACATCTAGCAAAAACTTCGTTTTGGCAAGATAAAAACAAACATACAAGCTGACTAATACATCTTGCAAAAACTTCGTTTTGGCAAGATAACAAACAAAAAAACAAACAAACAAACAAATAAACATATGTCACCCACAGGGTGAACCGTATCTTGCCAAGTGACCTTGACCTTTGACCTTGACCTTCATAATTTTGTGTGCTAAAGGGTATCTCTAAAAGACTCTGATATGCGAACTTACAAGAGTTTCCAAAGGGAACTGTGCTCTACAGAGTGACCTAAACAATGCGAACTAAAGCAATACAATATACATGAAAAGTGCAGTTTTTTCGTCATAACGCCGTCAAATGACGTCACATTGTCAAACTAGTTATATGTTTGGAAAGCACTCAACAAGGGCTTCAATTTGAGGTACTACTCGATATGGTAACTGAAACTTGAAAATTTTACCTTTTGGTCAAAATTGAATGACCTTCAAAATGACCTTGAAGGTCAAGGCCGATCGACACCAAAAACTAATCAGCTGAGCGCCATACCACACCCTATATACCCACCAAGTTTGGAGATCATAAGATCAAAGTTACTCAAAAAATAAGGGTTTCGTTGACCTCCATGATTGACCCAATTGAATGACCTTCAAAATGACCTTGAAGGTCAAGGCCGATCGACACCAAAAACTAATCAGCTGAGCGCCATACCACACCCTATATACCCACCAAGTTTGGAGATCATAAGATCAAAGTTACTCAAAAAATAAGGGTTTCGTAATTTGACCTTGGGGTCAATAATTTTTGACCTCCAGCGCTAACCATGAAGGTCAAGGCCGATCGCCACCAAAAACTAATCAGCTGAGCGCCGGACCATATACTAGATTCCCATGAAGTTTGGAGACGATCCGATCAAAGTTACTCAAAAAATAAGGGTTTCGTTGACCTCCATGATTGACCGCAAAGTGACCTTGACCTTTGACCTTGACCTTCAAAATTTTGTGTGCTGAAGGGTATCTCTATAGGACTCTGATATGCGAAGTTACAGGAGTTTCCAATAATAACTGTGGTAAATATGGTAACTGAAACTTGAAAATTTTACCTTTTGGTCAAAATTGAATGACCTTCAAAATGACCTTGAAGGTCAAGGCCGATCGACACCAAAAACTAATCAGCTGAGCGCCATACCACACCCTATATACCCACCAAGTTTGGAGATCATAAGATCAAAGTTACTCAAAAAATAACGGTTTCGTTGACCTCCATGATTGACCCAATTGAATGACCTTCAAAATGACCTTGAAGGTCAAGGCCGATCGCCACCAAAAACTAATCAGCTGAGCGCCGGACCATATACTAGATTCCCATGAAGTTTGGAGACGATCCGATCAAAGTTACTCAAACAATAAGGGTTTCGTTGACCTCCATGATTGACCGCAAAGTGACCTTGACCTTTGACCTTGACCTTCAAAATTTTGTGTGCTGAAGGGTATCTCTATAGGACTCTGATATGCGAAGTTACAGGAGTTTCCAATAATAACTGTGGTCTACAGAGTGATCTAAACGTGAAAAAAAAATGATTAACCACAAACAAAAAAACAAACAAACAAACAAACATACAAGCTGACTGATACATCTAGCAAAAACTTCGTTTTGGCAAGATAAAAACAAACATACAAGCTGACTAATACATCTTGCAAAAACTTCGTTTTGGCAAGATAACAAACAAAAAAACAAACAAACAAACAAATAAACATATGTCACCCACAGGGTGAACCGTATCTTGCCAAGTGACCTTGACCTTTGACCTTGACCTTCATAATTTTGTGTGCTAAAGGGTATCTCTAAAAGACTCTGATATGCGAACTTACAAGAGTTTCCAAAGGGAACTGTGCTCTACAGAGTGACCTAAACAATGCGAACTAAAGCAATACAATATACATGAAAAGTGCAGTTTTTTCGTCATAACGCCGTCAAATGACGTCACATTGTCAAACTAGTTATATGTTTGGAAAGCACTCAACAAGGGCTTCAATTTGAGGTACTACTCGATATGGTAACTGAAACTTGAAAATTTTACCTTTTGGTCAAAATTGAATGACCTTCAAAATGACCTTGAAGGTCAAGGCCGATCGACACCAAAAACTAATCAGCTGAGCGCCATACCACACCCTATATACCCACCAAGTTTGGAGATCATAAGATCAAAGTTACTCAAAAAATAAGGGTTTTGTTGACCTCCATGATTGACCCAATTGAATGACCTTCAAAATGACCTTGAAGGTCAAGGCCGATCGACACCAAAAACTAATCAGCTGAGCGCCATACCACACCCTATATACCCACCAAGTTTGGAGATCATAAGATCAAAGTTACTCAAAAAATAAGGGTTTCGTTGACCTCCATGATTGACCGCAAAGTGACCTTGACCTTTGACCTTGACCTTCAAAATTTTGTGTGCTGAAGGGTATCTCTATAGGACTCTGATATGCGAAGTTACAGGAGTTTCCAATAATAACTGTGGTAAATATGGTAACTGAAACTTGAAAATTTTACCTTTTGGTCAAAATTGAATGACCTTCAAAATGACCTTGAAGGTCAAGGCCGATCGACACCAAAAACTAATCAGCTGAGCGCCATACCACACCCTATATACCCACCAAGTTTGGAGATCATAAGATCAAAGTTACTCAAAAAATAACGGTTTCGTTGACCTCCATGATTGACCCAATTGAATGACCTTCAAAATGACCTTGAAGGTCAAGGCCGATCGCCACCAAAAACTAATCAGCTGAGCGCCGGACCATATACTAGATTCCCATGAAGTTTGGAGACGATCCGATCAAAGTTACTCAAACAATAAGGGTTTCGTTGACCTCCATGATTGACCGCAAAGTGACCTTGACCTTTGACCTTGACCTTCAAAATTTTGTGTGCTGAAGGGTATCTCTATAGGACTCTGATATGCGAAGTTACAGGAGTTTCCAATAATAACTGTGGTCTACAGAGTGATCTAAACGTGAAAAAAAAATGATTAACCACAAACAAAAAAACAAACAAACAAATAAAACTCACCCACAGGGTGAACCGTATCTTGCCTTGACAAATTGACCGCAAAGTGACCTTGACCTTTGACCTTGACCTTCAAAATTTTGTGTGCTAAAGGGTATCTCTAAAAGACTCTGATATGCGAACTTACAAGAGTTTCCAAAGGGAACTGTGCTCTACAGAGTGACCTAAACAATGCGAACTAAAGCAATACAATATACATGAAAAGTGCAGTTTTTTCGTCATAACGCCGTCAAATGACGTCACATTGTCAAACTAGTTATATGTTTGGAAAGCACTCAACAAGGGCTTCAATTTGAGGTACTACTCGATATGGTAACTGAAACTTGAAAATTTTACCTTTTGGTCAAAATTGAATGACCTTCAAAATGACCTTGAAGGTCAAGGCCGATCGACACCAAAAACTAATCAACTGAGCGCCATACCACACCCTATATACCCACCAAGTTTGGAGATCATAAGATCAAAGTTACTCAAAAAATAAGGGTTTCGTAATTTGACCTTGGGGTCAATAATTTTCGACCTCCAGCGCTAACCATGAAGGTCAAGGCCGATCGCCACCAAAAACTAATCAGCTGAGCGCCGGACCATATACTAGATTCCCATGAAGTTTGGAGACGATCCGATCAAAGTTACTCAAAAAATTAGTGTTTCGTCGACCTCCATGATTGACCACAAAGTGACCTTGACCTTTGACCTTGACCTTCAAAATTTTGTGTGCTGAAGGGTATCTCTATAGGACTCTGATATGCGAAGTTACAGGAGTTTCCAATGACTCGATATGGTAACTGAAACTTGAAAATTTTACCTTTTGGTCAAAATTGAATGACCTTCAAAATGACCTTGAAGGTCAAGGCCGATCGATACCAAAAACTAATCAACTGAGCGCCATACCACACCCTATATACCCACCAAGTTTGGAGATCATAAGATCAAAGTTACTCAAAAAATAAGGGTTTCGTAATTTGACCTTGGGGTCAATAATTTTCGACCTCCAGCGCTAACCATGAAGGTCAAGGCCGATCGCCACCAAAAACTAATCAGCTGAGCGCCGGACCATATACTAGATTCCCATGAAGTTTGGAGACGATCCGATCAAAGTTACTCAAAAAATAAGGGTTTCGTCGACCTCCATGATTGACCACAAAGTGACCTTGACCTTTGACCTTGACCTTCAAAATTTTGTGTGCTGAAGGGTATCTCTATAGGACTCTGATATGCGAAGTTACAGGAGTTTCCAATAATAACTGTGGTCTACAGAGTGATCTAAACGTGAAAAAAAATGATTAACCACAAACAAAAAAACAAAAAAACAAAAAAATGAACATATGTCACCCACAGGGTGAACCGTATCTTGCCAAAATGTGAACATGAGTGACTTGCTTCAGGTCACACTGAGGTGAACAGAACTGCTATCCACTAGAAGCGACTCTTTGAGGAATGTCTGCCCACGAGATATTCCGATGATAATCGTTCTAGAGAGTGACCTTGAAAAATACGTGTTTGCCTTATAACGTCACCAAATGACGTCATTTATATAATGTCTAAAGCGACCGCAAAGTGACCTTGACCTTTGACCTTGACCTTAATAATTTCGTATGGTGAATAGTATGTCTTCATGACCAACGCACATGAAATATTGAAAGATTTTGATGAGAACTGAGGAAATAATTTTTTCATGAAAATTCCGTTTTTTCGTCATGACGTCATCAAATGACGTCATAGCGTCAAACTGTTTACAGATCTGGGAAGCACTCATCAAGGGCATTCATATGAGGTATTACTCGATATGGTACCTACGATTTCAAAATTTGACCTTGGGGTCAATAATTTTCGACCTCCAGCGCTAACCATGAAGGTCAAGGCTGATCGCCACCAAAAAATAATCAGCTGAGCGCCGGACCATATACTAGATTCCCATGAAGTTTGGAGACGATCCGATCAAAGTTACTCAAAAAATAAGGATTTCAACATTTGACCTTGGGGTCAATAATTTTCGACCTCCAGCGCTAACCATGAAGGTCAAGGCCGATCGCCACCAAAAACTAATCAGCTGAGCGCCGGACCATATACTAGATTCCCATGAAGTTTGGAGACGATCCGATCAAAGTTACTCAAAAAATAAGGGTTTCGTCGACCTCCATGATTGACCACAAAGTGACCTTGACCTTTGACCTTGACCTTCAAAATTTTGTGTGCTGAAGGGTATCTCTATAGGACTCTGATATGCGAAGTTACATGCGAAGATATGCGAAGATATGGTACCTACGATTTCAACATTTGACCTTGGGGTCAATAATTTTCGACCTCCAGCGCTAACCATGAAGGTCAAGGCCGATCGCCACCAAAAACTAATCAGCTGAGCGCCGGACCATATACTAGATTCCCATGAAGTTTGGAGACGATCCGATCAAAGTTACTCAAAAAATAAGGGTTTCAACATTTGACCTTGGGGTCAATAATTTTCGACCTCCAGTGCTAACCATGAAGGTCAAGGCCGATCGCCACCAAAAACTAATCAGCTGAGCGCCGGACCATATACTAGATTCCCATGAAGTTTGGAGACGATCCGATCAAAGTTACTCAAAAAATAAGGGTTTCGTCGACCTCCATGATTGACCACAAAGTGACCTTGACCTTTGACCTTGACCTTCAAAATTTTGTGTGCTGAAGGGTATCTCTATAGGACTCTGATATGCGAAGTTACAGGAGTTTCCAATAATAACTGTGGTCTACAGAGTGATCTAAACGTGAAAAAAAATGATTAACCACAAACAAAAAAACAAAAAAACAAACAAAAAAACAAACAAAAAAGCAAACATACAAGCTGACTAATACATCTTGCAAAAACTTCGTTTTGGCAAGATAACAAACATACAAGCTGACTAATACATCTTGCAAAAACTTCGTTTTGGCAAGATAACAAACATACAAGCTGACTGATACATCTAGCAAAAACTTCGTTTTGGCAAGATAAAAAACAAAAAAACAAACAAACAAACATACAAGCTGACTGATACATCTTGCAAAAACTTCGTTTTGGCAAGATAACAAGATAAAAATTAAAAAATGGATATCTCTTGAATCGCTTTATTGATCGACGTGAAACTTCATACTATAGTAGAAGTCATGAAGAGTAACAACTGTGCAAAATTTCAAGATGATTGGATGTACGGTCTGGAAACTAAAAGTTGTTATTGCCTGAAGAAGAAGAACCACAACACTTTTTTTTGACCAGGCCATGTGACATAACCACCTCACGAGCTAAGGGTAGCTCGAAATTAAATTGGCTTCGGATTTGGCAGTCGCTAGAGGGTGTTAACATTCGAATGCAACAAATCTGGGCAAATTGTGATGAATTTTCGTAAAACTACACGATATTGTCATTTACATTGGAAAATAACATTGTAAAACTCTCCGCCGCCTCGGCTTATTTCTCGCTCTCAAGTTCATCCTGTCTTCAATTTTAAGGAGAAAGAGAGGTATCTGCAAGCAATGGTGACCTTTATTTGGTGGAAATCCGATGCAAAATGACGAAGTTATTCAAAATCTAACATTTTAAATGGATCACATTTCCAAAGTGAATTCTTCCTCAGGTAAAATATCCATGCGTGCAGGTAGACCTTGCGGCGTCAATTTTGCTCCGATTTCAAATCGGATTTCGATTGTCGTATTGCCTCGGACGAGTTAACTAAATACCACAACAAATTTGGTGACAATCATGAAAAATTTGACCATGTTCGATCGACGGGATACTTCGTCCTTCCGCTGACATGCGGCACGGGCCACGGATGGCAGATATCGTTAATTAAACGAAAATATTTTTTTGAATGGATGGGGTGGGGGGATGTGTGTGTGTGTGTGTTTGTGTGTGTGGGGGGGGGGGGATGTGTGAGTGTAGGGATGTGTGTGGGGGGGGGGGGTTTTGTGTGTGTGTAGGGATGTGTGTGAGGGTGTGGGGGGGGGGTGGATATGTGTGTGTGTGGGAGGGGTTGGGGTGTGCATGTGGAGGAGGGGGGGTTGGATATGTGTTGAGGGGTGTGTGTGTGTGTGTGTGTGTGTGTGTGTGTGTGTGTGTGTGTGTGTGTGTGTGTGTGTGTGTGTGTGTGTGTGTGTGGGGGGGGCGGGGTGGATATGTGTGTATGTGGGGGGGGGGGGTTGGGGTGTGCGTGTGGAGGAGGGGGGGGTTGGATGGATGTGTGTGTGTATGTGTGGAGCGGTGTGTGTGTGTGTGGAGGGGTGTGTGTGTGTGTATGTGTGGATGGGTGTGTGTGTGTGTGTTGGGGGTGGGGGGTGGGGGTATGTGTGTTTGGGTGTGTGTGTGCGTGTGTTTGTGTGGGGGGGGGGGGGTTTGGTGTGTGTGTGTGTTTGGGGGGGGAGGGGTGTGGGGGTGTGTGTGTGGATGGGGGTAGGGTGTGTGTGTGTGTGTGTGTGTGTGTGTGTGTGTGTGTGTGTGTGTGTGTGTGTGTGTGTGTGTGTGTGTGTGTGTGTGTGTGTGTGTGTGTGTCGGGGTTGTATCCAAGGGGGTTGTGTCAAAGCATGTCCAATGAAAGTGGGGTTGTATCAAAAGTGGGGTTGTATCAAAAGTGGGGTTGTATCAAAAGTGGGTGCGAGTAAACCGGTCATCACTGCCAGCAGTTTTAAAGTGGCAGTTCTAGTTTTTTATTTTTTTCCTACTCCTCCGAGGCTTTGAAACGGATCGTTTTGAAACTCGGTGTAATGCTTCTCCACGTCTGGGCGCAAAAACTAATGGAGCGGTTTTACTTAAATTCCATTCCGGTGGTGAGATAATTAACCAATTAACTCAAAATGTAATCGATATTTGTGTGTCCATCAGATATTCCATCATCTCTGGTGATTGGGAAATCAATAAAACACGATGTTTCGGCGTTCAATTTAAACCTCTTCATTCAATTTGATCTCAATCATAATTTAATTTTCGCTCTTCATTAAGTTGTAACCTCTTATTGTCATCGGTACCTTCTTGCTTTGAAGAATAGGAAAGAAAGTGGGAGGAGAGGATCGAGGTGGGGTGGAATTGAACACGTTTCATTAACTCCGGGCCTCTCAACCTACCTAGTTTTTTCTGTGAGAATGCAATTATGTTTTGCAGGAGTTGACCACGTTAAATGCGTGTTTCAGAGTTAACCGTGTTAAATGTGCGTTTGGCAGAGGTAACCATGTCAAATGTGTTTCTTGGCGATAACCATGTTAAATGTGAGTTTGTCAGAGTTAACCATGTTAAATGTGCGTTTGGCAGAGGTAACCATAATAAATGTGAGTTTGTCAGAGTTAACCATGTTAAATGTGTGTTTCTTGGTGATAACCATGTTAAATGTGAGTTTGTCAGAGTTAACCATGTTAAATGTGTGTTTCTTGGTGATAACCATGTTAAATGTGAGTTTGTCAGAGTTAACCATGTCAAATGTGTGTTTCTTGGTGATAACCATGTTTAATGTGAGTTTTCAGAGTTAACCATGTTAAATGTGAGTTTTTCAGAGTTAACCATGTTAAATGTGTATTTGTCAGAGTTGGCTTAACGGTTGGGGTGATGTCTTGGGATTCTAGGGTCCTAAGTTCAAATCCCGGTCGGTCGTTGAATTAACACCATGTGTGGTTCACTCTCGTCCGGCAGCTAAGCTAAATATAGCATTGTGGCGGACACAAAAGCCCACTGGCGTGGTGACATCATTCCGCGCACCAAGTGGGCGGTGGCCACGCCCGAGGGGTAGGCGTGGCCTCATGATATACACCGGGCGCGCAGCCCGGAGCGCGCCAGTGTTACAGTGAGCTCCTGAAATAAAGATGCTTATAAGTTACCGCTTGTCCGCTTCCTCCTTGCTCGCAAGCAGCGCGCGTAACGCCACGCTTTACTGGTGACCCCCTCGACGTTGGATCTGCCGGAGCGATCCTTCCACACGCGACGCCATTGCCATGGCCAACTTCATCAAACTTCCCGAATTTTGGGAGGCTCAGGCCGAAGTCTGGTTCGTCCAGGCCGAAGCCCAATTTCAGCTTCGGCGATGACACGCGCTATTGCCACGTCATCGCCTCCCTCGGGCCCGGCACGGCCGCTCGAGTTGTGTCCGTCCTTCGCCACCCACCGGACGGCCACAAGTACGAGGCACTCAAGCGGCTACTCCTAGCCACGTTCGGCCTCACGGACGACGCACGGGCCGACCGCCTCCTGGATCTCCCCGAGCTCGGTGACACGCGCCCGTCGGTCCGAATGGACCATATGCTGTCACTGTTGGGCGACGAAGCCCCCAGTTCTCTATTCCGGGCGCTTTTCCGTCGCCAACTTCCAGCGCAGGTTCGCCTCGCGTTGGCCGGGACCGGGCTAACGGAACCCCGAGCATTGGCAGCCGAGGCGGACAAGTACTTCGCCGCTTCGGACACGCGGGCGTGAGTCGGCGTGGCCGTCACGTCCCTCATGGCTGATGCTGCTGATGCTGCTGCTGATGCTGCTGATCCACAGCATCAGCTTATACAGCATACGCAGCATGCTGATACGCACCTCGTGACCGCCGCCACGCCCCGCCCACCGCCGCAGCGAAAACCGCCACCGCGGGGAAACCCGCCAACTCCACCGGCCTGGCGGAGCCAGCCGCGCTCCTCCAGCTCCACCACCTGGTGCTGGTTCCACGCCAAGTTCGGCCACGAAGCTCGGCAGTGTCATCCGCCATGCTCCTTCAACAGGTCGGGAAACGCCCGGGCCGGCGCTCAATAGTGGCGATGAGCGCCGGCCGTTCGAGCAGCCTGCTGTTCATAACGGACACCTTCTCCGGGCGCCGTTACCTGTGCGACACGGGAGCGCAGGTGAGTGTCGTTCCCGCCGGCACGTCAGACAAGCACGCCGCGGGTGGGGGCCCCGCGCTGCTTGCCGCGAACGGGACGCCCATCCGTACGTACGGAAAACGCTGCCTCTCTCTGCGGTTCGGAGGGCAGGTTTTCCGATGGACGTTCGTCACCGCCGACGTGCCCATGGCACTGCTTGGCGCGGACTTCCTGTGCGCTAATGGGCTCCTGGTCGACGTCAAGCGCAGACGTCTTGTCCAGGCCGAGACGTTCAGCTCGCTCGCTTGTGCGTTGCCCAGCTCAACGAGCGGCTTGCCAAGCGGCTTGCCGAACGGTTCGGTTCCGGCCACGTTGGTCTGTACGCTTCCGGCAGCGGACGCATTCACCCACCTCCTCGCCGGCTTCCCGGCCCTCACGCGGCCCACCTTCTCGGCGGGGGCCGTCAAGCACGGGGTGGCCCATCACATCCCCACCGTCGGGCCACCGGTCTACGCCCGGGCACGCGCCTCGAGCCGACGAAGCTGGCGGTGGCAAAAGCGGAGTTCGCTACCCTGGAGCGACTCGGCATCGTTCGGCGCTCAGAGAGCGCTTGGGCGTCGCCGCTGCACATCGTGCCGAAGCCCGGCGGGGGATGGCGACCGTGCGGGGACTATCGCCGTCTCAATGACGCCACGACTCCCGACCGCTACCCCGTCCCCCACATTCAGGACTTTTCCGCCCGTTTGGCGGGCATGTCCTTCTTCTCGAAGGTGGACCTCATACGCGGCTACCATCAGGTCCCCGTCAGGCCGGAGGACGTCCCGAAGACGGCGGTCATCACGCCATTCGGACTCTTCAAGTTCCTGCGCATGCCCTTCGGTCTGAAGAATGCGGCTCAGGCGTTCCAGCGACTGATGGACAGCGTCCTGCGTGACTTGGATTTTGTCTACGTCTACCTGGACGATATCCTCGTCGCCAGCGCGTCCCGCGAAGAGCACCTACGCCACCTCCGCACGCTCTTCGAACGCCTGGGCCAGCATGGCCTGATTGTGAACCCCGCAAAGTGCCGGTTCGGCGCCACCATAATCGATTTTCTGGGGCACCGTGTCACCAGACACGGAGCCGTCCCCCTGCCGGCCAAGGTGGAGGCGGTGAAGGGGTTTCCGCGCCCCCGCACGATCAGAGGGCTGCAGGAGTTCCTGGGCATGGTGAACTTTTACCATCGGTTCCTGCCCCATATCGCCCAGCTCCTGCGCCCCCTGCACGAAGCTCTCCGAGGTAAGCCGGGCAAAGGCGACGTTACCTGGACCGAGCAGATGGACACGGCGTTCACGGGCGCGAAGCTCGCCTTGGCTAACGCCACCATGCTCGCGCACCCGGCGCCCGATGCACCGATCGCCCTCACCACCGATGCCTCGGACTACGCGGT
This sequence comes from Myxine glutinosa, assembly GCF_964187855.1. Classification (NCBI taxonomy): domain Eukaryota; kingdom Metazoa; phylum Chordata; class Myxini; order Myxiniformes; family Myxinidae; genus Myxine; species Myxine glutinosa. Next base: position 4,078,507 of record NC_136266.1, read on the forward strand.
GGGCGCGGTGCACGAGCAATGGGTGCGTGGAGCTTGGCAACCGCTGGCGTTCTTTAGCCGGCAGCTTCGCCCGCCCGAACGCCGTTACAGTACCTTCGACCGCGAGTTGCTCGGGCTTCACTTGGCGGTCAGGCACTTCCGCCATCTGCTCGAGGGCCGTGCGTTCACTGCCTTCGTCGACCACAAGCCGCTGATCTTCGCGATGGGCAAGGTCACCGAGCCGTGGTCGGCCCGGCAACAGCGTCACCTCTCGGCCGTGTCCGAGTACACGACGGACATCCAGCACGTCGCGGGGAAGGACAACCCGGTGGCGGATTGCCTTTCAAGGGCCGTCGCCCACGCAGTCCACCTCGGCATCGACTGTGCCCGGATGGCAGCGGACCAGGCCGCTGACCCCGACGTCCAGGCCTTGCGGACCGCCGTCACGGGCCTCCGCGTCACCGAGGTGGCGTTCGACGGTGCGGGCGCGGCCCTCTTGTGCGACGTCTCCCTCGGGCGTCCTCGCCCCATCGTGCCCGCGGGCTGGCAGCGCCAGGTGTTTGACGCCATCCACGGCCTATCCCACCCGGGCGCGAGGGCCTCCCAAAGGCTGATCGCCGACAAGTTCGTCTGGCATGGCCTCCGGAAGGCCGTCCGCGGCTGGGCCAGACGTGCCTCGCGTGCCAGCGCGCCAAGGTGCACCGGCACACGTTGGCCCCGTTCACGGTGCCGGAACGCCGGTTTGACCACGTCCACGTGGACCTGGTGGGACCTCTGCCCCCCTCGCGGGGTTTCACCTACGTCCTCACCATGGTGGACCGCACCACCCGGTGGCCGGAGGCCGTGCCCTTGGCGTCGACAACGGCGGCCGATGTCGCGCAGGCTTTCATCGCCACCTGGGTCGCCCGGTTCGGCGCCCCCTCAGACATCTCGTCCGACCGCGGCCCCCAGTTCACCTCGGAGCTCTGGGGGGCGGTCGCGCAGGGGCTCGGGGTCCGGCTGCACCGAACCACGGCCTACCACCCCCAGGCTAACGGCCTGTGTGAGCGATTTCACCGCTCATTGAAGGCCGCGCTCCGGGCCACCCTCCGCGACGGCGGCTGGGTCGACAGGCTCCCCTGGGTCCTGCTGGGCCTCCGGACGGTGCCCAAGGAGGACCTGCGCGCATCCGCGGCGGAGTTGGTCTTCGGGCAACCGCTGCGGGTGCCGGGCGAGTTCCTCCCCGACTCCACGGCACCATGGTCCGCGGCACAGCAGCGCTCTGCTCTGCAAGAGACCGCCCAGAGGTTCGCCCCGGTGCCAACGGCATGCCACGGGCACCCACCGACGCACGTCACCCCGGAGCTTCGCACGGCGGAGTACGTCTTCGTCCACCACGATGCCCACCGGACACCACTGCGGCCCCCGTACGACGGGCCTTTCCGCGTGCTGGAGACCGGGGCGAAGCACTTCACCCTGGACATCGGCGGTACTCCTGACCGCGTTTCGGTAGACCGCCTCAAGCCGGCCCACCTCGACGTGGACCATCCACCGCCAGTGGCCCGACCCCCACGTCGGGGCCGCCCCCCTGCGGGCGGACCCCCGGCACCGCCCAGCCCCGCCGCCACGCCTCCCCCCGGTCCTGCACCCATCCCAGGGGCAGCCAGGGGCATCCCACCTGGCATCCCTGCACCCCGGACGCCGCCGATCGCCAGGGGGCGCTTCGGCCGGGTCATTCGTCTGCCCCGCAAACTGGCCCTCCAGGTGCGCGGGAATTCTGGGGGGGCGCGTGTGGCGGACACAAAAGCCCACTGGCGTGGTGACATCATTCCGCGCACCAAGTGGGCGGTTGCCACGCCCGAGGGGTAGGCGTGGCCTCATGATATACACCGGGCGCGCAGCCCGGAGCGCGCCAGTGTTACAGTGAGCTCCTGAAATAAAGACGCTTATAAGTTACGGCTTGTCCGCTTCCTCCTTGCTCGCAAGCAGCGCGCGTAACGCCGCGCTTTAGCATAACAATTGTGCATTTTGTGAGGAAAGCACCAAATTTGGCACACTTGTAGACTATCATATTATGAAAAGATCTGGATATTGGGCCATCTCAGATTCAGAGATTTGATTTTTGCAAGATTTGCAGGTTTTGCAGATTTGCAAGCTGAGATTGCAACGCCAGGGACGGCCGACTCCTTCCTGCGAGCTGCCCACGTCACCCGCACAAGAAGAGCTCATCAAATCACTGCAGCGGCACGGCACATCCTGCAACACCGTGCGTATGAACGCCACTGTATGACGTATGCTGATGATGCAGAAGACCTGCCTGAGTTCGAAGACTGGTGTCACCAGAGAGGAGAAGACATTCCCAACTTTCAGTACTGGGCAACTGTGCTGGAACTAGAGATGTTGGTACTGGTCCACGTGCGTTCTCTGCGGCAGGCTTCATTCACGACGTACCTTGATGCCCTGACGGAACTGGTCCCATGGTTCCATGCCTTAGACCACACACACTATGCCAGGTGGGTCCCTGTTCACCTGAGGGACATGGTTGCACTCCCAATGAAGCACCCATATGGAGCCAGAGAATTCAGGGCTGGCAACTTCACTGTACAGAAGACGAAGAAGGTGTTCTCTTCGATCCCAATCGAATCGAAATCTTGCAAAAATCAAATCTCTGAATCTGAGATGGCCCAATATCCAGATCTTTTCATAATATGATAGTGTACTAGTGTGCCAAATTTGGTGCTTTCCTCACAAATTGCACAATTGTTATGCTAAGTTGCCCCACTACTCAGCCTGTCATCCTTCCGAGGTCGCCGAAATGAGCACCAGCTTACTGGGATGAATGAGCCATTCGAGGATCCTGCGAAGGAGAGACGCCCTGACCTGGATTGGGGCCAATAGTTAAGAAACTGCTTCGGCAGCCATATGTATCTGAAGATGGAGGAGTGGACATCATCATTGTCAGAGTTAACAACATTAAATGCGTGTTTATAAGCATTAACAACGTTAATATCATGTTTGTAAGAGTAAACCATGTTACATGCTCCCATGGGCCCATCATTTTTCCATCGAATCAACTTTATCACCGAATGCACCTTGGCTACGACCGTCCTCCATTGGGAGATGATCGTCTGTCCCATTTGGGACTATTCATTGTATCTAACATATAAATATCCCTATTATATAAATGTTCCATTTTTGAGCGATAAGGAATTAGCTTGAGGTGAGAGTTTGGAGTCTCATTTGAGTAAAATAATGGGCATCAATACAGCAACAAACAACATGTATTTTAAAGGCCATTTTCTCTGCGAGAGCGGGGGTTAGCCTTGCGGTCCCCATGACAATGTTCTCCATTTTGCCCTATTTTCTGCATCTCTCCTTGTTAACCCCCTTGCCCGCATTTCTTCTTCCACCATCTTTAGCCAAGTCTTTCTCGGTCTTCCCCGTCCTCTACTTCCTTCTACATTCATTTCCATCACTCTTCTCAACCAATCACATTCATCCTTCCTCAACACATGACCAAACCATCTCAACCTGTTCCTCTTCACAGCATCAATCACAGGCTCTATTCCCATCATCTTTCGCAATTCATCATTTGTCTTCCCCTCTCTCAACGATACTCCGCACATCCGTCGAACCATTCGCATTTCCACCCTTTCCAGCCTTCGTTGCTGCTCTACATTCATGACCCATGTCTCGCTCCTATAAATCATAACACTTCTCACACATGCAGCACACACCTTTCCCTTCAGCTTCAACGACACTCTCTCCTCGTCAGCACGCCACTCAGTTCCCGAAACTTCTTCCATGCACATCTCACTCGAGCAACCGTTGCCGAGTCTGATCCACCTTCTCCATTCAGCATGTCTCCGAGGTAGCAAAATGTTTTCACACCTTCCAGCTTCACGCCGTCCCCAAGATCCAACTCAACATTTCCTCCATCTGCAGCTCCCTCTGTGATGGGTATCAATAGCACCAGTAATTATTTTGCACTAATGATGCCAACACTTTGAAGTATTATTGATGAGCTTTTTTATTTCTTTATTTATTTTATTTTTGTATACTAAGTCGAGGCTCGTGTAAGAACTAACAAATATAACGTATAATAAAGGGAGCAGGAGACAAGAGGGGAAGAGAGAGGGAAACACAACAACCGTAGAGAACAGGGACATTGGTAGATCTATGGAAGAGATGGGGCTGGGGTACCTGGGATAAACAAGATGGAGACTACTCAGACTTCCAGGAAAGAAATTGGAATTTGAAGGAGGTGGATTTGGGGTGAATTAGCGGGGGTAGAAAAGATCAAGGTTTTGGATGGAGGAAGATAAGAGATGGTGGTGACCACCTGTTTTAAAGACCTGGAGGGAGGAGTGGGATTGAAGAGAGTGAGGGAGTTTATTCTAGGGGTGGGAGAAAAGAGGAATGAAGGAGTGAAGGTGAATAGAGAGTCTTGATTTTTTTTAGATTTTTTTTCATAGAACGATGGTCTTGGTTGTTGAGTGTGAGTCCCGGAGTTTGTAGTGATGACTGTGCGACAGAGGCCAATCGTGTACATGGTAGTCGAGTGCTTGATACCTGGTACTATATGCTTACAGGTGGATGCGGTTAAACCCAAGAAGAAGCTGCTGGAGATCACTCGGAACCTCACAGGAGGTTTTATTGGTGGTGGCAGCAGGGCCGCCGGTGCATCAAAACGGGAAGTTGTGCGAGGAGTGGGTGTGGCCAATGTCGAGCCCCCTTTGTGTGATAGGCCAGGTGGTGGTGCTGAAGGAAATCCTGGCTTGATTGACAGGACACACAGATGCAATGAGGCTACAATTAGTGAGGATAACGGACAGAAATCTAGGGTCTGGAGGAGATTTAAAGAGGTGTTCATGATCTCAGCTTTGAACAATGAGGAGGTGGATACATTGAAGGTGAGTAGTGAATGTTTAAACTTTTTTGTATCCCATTTGAATAACTGTTATTGTGTTTGTACATCTAGATTTTAAAAGTCGCACCACAGAAACAAAAGGCTAAGGTGGCGGGCTACCTGTCTCGTGGCCGAGGTGTTTACACAGAAAAGCATCTTGTGGTGTTTTGAATAAATATACTCGGTGGTTGTCATCTTGCACGACTTGGACTTCCGGTGACAAGAGCGCAAAAGTCTTTTTATTTTGATTACAGTGATCTCAGGCTCATGGAGCAACTCGTACGTCACACACATGCACGATGAAGACATTGGGAGACCGTTTACCTTTACCTAAATTACAAGGACGTTGTTCGATATATATATATATTTTTTTTTCCCGGACAATCCAATTTTCCGTTTGGGATTTGAGCTCGGGTTCAAATGGGAACATTATTATCAGATGGGAAATGGCCAAACCACAGCACTCTCCCCGGACCTCATGACGTTGATCATATTCACGGTTATCCCAATCACCAGTTACAGTAAAGCAGTTCTCCATCCAATGCATATCGTCATAAATTTGGTGCACCAATTGCATCATCACAGACGCACTGATGTGTGACTGATGGAGTGCCCTGCAAGGTAGGACAGGTATTTATAATCGATACATAAAACCAGTACTCGAGGGTTTAGTCTTTTTTTTTTTTAAACCATCTTGAGATCTTGTACGTCCACCAGCATGGGCTTGATTCTCTGTTTTGAAGGACCGCAGTCATGGATCCAATACTCTACCTGTGCGGCACCACAGTGACGGTTTACATTGTCGCCGATCAGCTCCCACCAGGCTTCGCAGGATAGTGAAAGGTTTGAGCTTGTACCGTTTCATCTCGGTAAGTTAGTACTCATTTGGCGACCTCGGAAGGATGACGGGCTGAGTCAACCCCACCTGATGTTAATTCAACGACCGACTGGAATTTGAACTCGGGACCCTAGAATCCCAAGACAGCACCCGCACCGTTATACATCATCACCAGGCCTCGGACTTGGGGAATCTGGGGTGTAAAGTGTAACCTCATAGGTCACATCGTCTGCCAGGTATGATCTTTTGAAGACTCGGCGTTCACAATACGACTCCAGAAAGGCTGAACATGACGGTGCAGTCGTGGCCAGAAATATTGGCACCCTTGGACTTTTTTCAAATAACTCACAATTTTGTCCAACAATAAGTTGATGCCAAGAGCATTTGGTCTCCGCAATTCATTATTTCACTGTTAATATTACAGAACCGTTGTTTTTGATTCAGCACTTAATATTTCCTTTTAAATCAGAAAATAAAAATAAATGGCATTGACAAAATTATTGACACCCGAGACTAAATATTTGGTGGTACAGAATTTGGACAAAATACCTTTATGATGTGAATTTAGTGTATATCCTTGTTATGATAGTATATGATATGAATTTAGTGTATATCCTTGTTATGATAGTATATGATGTGAATTTAGTGTATATCGTTGTTATGATAGTATATTATATGAATTTAGTGTATATCCTTGTTATGATAGTACATGATATGAATTTAGTGTATATCCTTGTTGTGATAGTATATGATATGAATTTAGTGTATATCCTTGTTATGATAGTATATGATGTGAATTTAGTGTATATCGTTGTTATGATAGTATATGATGTGAATTTAGTGTATATCCTTGTTATGATAGTATATGATGTGAATTTAGTGTATATCGTTGTTATGATAGTATATGATGTGAATTTAGTGTATATCCTTGTTATGATAGTATATGATGTGAATTTAGTGTATATCCTTGTTATGATAGTATATGATATGAATTTAGTGTATATCCTTGTTATGATAGTACATGATATGAATTTAGTGTATATCCTTGTTATGATAGTACATGATATGAATTTAGTGTATATCGTTGTTATGATAGTATATTATATGAATTTAGTGTATATCCTTGTTATGATAGTATATGATATGAATTTAGTGTATATCCTTGTTATGATAGTACATGATATGAATTTAGTGTATATCGTTGTTATGATAGTATATTATATGAATTTAGTGTATATCCTTGTTATGATAGTACATGATATGAATTTAGTGTATATCCTTGTTGTGATAGTATATGATATGAATTTAGTGTATATCCTTGTTATGATAGTATATGATGTGAATTTAGTGTATATCGTTGTTATGATAGTATATGATGTGAATTTAGTGTATATCCTTGTTATGATAGTATATGATGTGAATTTAGTGTATATCGTTGTTATGATAGTATATGATGTGAATTTAGTGTATATCCTTGTTATGATAGTATATGATGTGAATTTAGTGTATATCGTTGTTATGATAGTACATGATATGAATTTAGTGTATATCCTTGTTATGATAGCACATGATATGAATTTAGTGTATATCCTTGTTATGATAGTACATGATATGAATTTAGTGTATATCCTTGTTGTGATAGTATATGATATGAATTTAGTGTATATCCTTGTTATGATAGTATATGATGTGAATTTAGTGTATATCCTTGTTATGATAGTATATGATGTGAATTTAGTGTATATCGTTGTTATGATAGTACATGATATGAATTTAGTGTATATCCTTGTTATGATAGTATATGATGTGAATTTAGTGTATATCCTTGTTATGATAGTATATGATGTGAATTTAGTGTATATCGTTGTTATGATAGTACATGATATGAATTTAGTGTATATCCTTGTTATGATAGCACATGATATGAATTTAGTGTATATCCTTGTTATGATAGTACATGATATGAATTTAGTGTATATCCTTGTTGTGATAGTATATGATATGAATTTAGTGTATATCCTTGTTATGATAGTATATGATGTGAATTTAGTGTATATCCTTGTTATGATAGTATATGATGTGAATTTAGTGTATATCGTTGTTATGATAGTACATGATATGAATTTAGTGTATATCCTTGTTATGATAGTATATGATGTGAATTTAGTGTATATCCTTGTTATGATAGTATATGATGTGAATTTAGTGTATATCCTTGTTATGATAGTATATGATATGAATTTAGTGTATATCCTTGTTATGATAGTATATGATGTGAATTTAGTGTATATCGTTGTTATGATAGTATATGATGTGAATTTAGTGTATATCGTTGTTATGATAGTATATGATGTGAATTTAGTGTATATCCTTGTTATGATAGTATATGATGTGAATTTAGTGTATATCCTTGTTATGATAGTATATGATGTGAATTTAGTGTATATCCTTGTTATGATAGTACATGATATGAATTTAGTGTATATCCTTGTTATAATAGTACATGATATGAATTTAGTGTATGTCCTTGTTATGATAGTACATGATATGAATTTAGTGTATATCCTTGTTATGATAGTATATGATAGGAATTTAGTGTATATCCTTGTTATGATAGTACATGATATGAATTTAGTGTATATCCTTGTTATGATAGTATATGATATGAATTTAATGTATATCCTTGTTATGATAGTATATGATATGAATTTAGTGTATATCCTTGTTATGATAGTATATGATGTGAATTTAGTGTATATCCTTGTTATGATAGTATATGATGTGAATTTAGTGTATATCCTTGTTATGATAGTATATGATGTGAATTTAGTGTATATCCTTGTTATGATAGTACATGATATGAATTTAGTGTATATACTTGTTATGATAGTATATGATATGAATTTAGTGTATATCCTTGTTATGATAGTATATGATGTGAATTTAGTGTATATCCTTGTTATGATAGTATATGATGTGAATTTAGTGTATATCCTTGTTATGATAGTACATGATATGAATTTAGTGTATATACTTGTTATGATAGTATATGATGTGAATTTAGTGTATATCCTTGTTATGATAGTACATGATATGAATTTAGTGTATATACTTGTTGTGATAGTATATGATGTGAATTTAGTGTATATCCTTGTTATGATAGTATATGATGTGAATTTAGTGTATATCGTTGTTATGATAGTATATGATGTGAATTTAGTGTATATCGTTGTTATGATAGTATATGATGTGAATTTAGTGTATATCCTTGTTATGATAGTATATGATGTGAATTTAGTGTATATCCTTGTTATGATAGTATATGATGTGAATTTAGTGTATATCGTTGTTATGATAGTATATTATATGAATTTAGTGTATATCCTTGTTATGATAGTACATGATATGAATTTAGTGTATATCCTTGTTGTGATAGTATATGATATGAATTTAGTGTATATCCTTGTTATGATAGTATATGATGTGAATTTAGTGTATATCGTTGTTATGATAGTATATGATGTGAATTTAGTGTATATCCTTGTTATGATAGTATATGATGTGAATTTAGTGTATATCGTTGTTATGATAGTATATGATGTGAATTTAGTGTATATCCTTGTTATGATAGTATATGATGTGAATTTAGTGTATATCCTTGTTATGATAGTATATGATATGAATTTAGTGTATATCCTTGTTATGATAGTACATGATATGAATTTAGTGTATATCCTTGTTATGATAGTACATGATATGAATTTAGTGTATATCGTTGTTATGATAGTATATTATATGAATTTAGTGTATATCCTTGTTATGATAGTATATGATATGAATTTAGTGTATATCCTTGTTATGATAGTACATGATATGAATTTAGTGTATATCGTTGTTATGATAGTATATTATATGAATTTAGTGTATATCCTTGTTATGATAGTACATGATATGAATTTAGTGTATATCCTTGTTGTGATAGTATATGATATGAATTTAGTGTATATCCTTGTTATGATAGTATATGATGTGAATTTAGTGTATATCGTTGTTATGATAGTATATGATGTGAATTTAGTGTATATCCTTGTTATGATAGTATATGATGTGAATTTAGTGTATATCGTTGTTATGATAGTATATGATGTGAATTTAGTGTATATCCTTGTTATGATAGTATATGATGTGAATTTAGTGTATATCGTTGTTATGATAGTACATGATATGAATTTAGTGTATATCCTTGTTATGATAGCACATGATATGAATTTAGTGTATATCCTTGTTATGATAGTACATGATATGAATTTAGTGTATATCCTTGTTGTGATAGTATATGATATGAATTTAGTGTATATCCTTGTTATGATAGTATATGATGTGAATTTAGTGTATATCCTTGTTATGATAGTATATGATGTGAATTTAGTGTATATCGTTGTTATGATAGTACATGATATGAATTTAGTGTATATCCTTGTTATGATAGTATATGATGTGAATTTAGTGTATATCCTTGTTATGATAGTATATGATGTGAATTTAGTGTATATCGTTGTTATGATAGTACATGATATGAATTTAGTGTATATCCTTGTTATGATAGCACATGATATGAATTTAGTGTATATCCTTGTTATGATAGTACATGATATGAATTTAGTGTATATCCTTGTTGTGATAGTATATGATATGAATTTAGTGTATATCCTTGTTATGATAGTATATGATGTGAATTTAGTGTATATCCTTGTTATGATAGTATATGATGTGAATTTAGTGTATATCGTTGTTATGATAGTACATGATATGAATTTAGTGTATATCCTTGTTATGATAGTATATGATGTGAATTTAGTGTATATCCTTGTTATGATAGTATATGATGTGAATTTAGTGTATATCCTTGTTATGATAGTATATGATATGAATTTAGTGTATATCCTTGTTATGATAGTATATGATGTGAATTTAGTGTATATCGTTGTTATGATAGTATATGATGTGAATTTAGTGTATATCGTTGTTATGATAGTATATGATGTGAATTTAGTGTATATCCTTGTTATGATAGTATATGATGTGAATTTAGTGTATATCCTTGTTATGATAGTATATGATGTGAATTTAGTGTATATCCTTGTTATGATAGTACATGATATGAATTTAGTGTATATCCTTGTTATAATAGTACATGATATGAATTTAGTGTATGTCCTTGTTATGATAGTACATGATATGAATTTAGTGTATATCCTTGTTATGATAGTATATGATAGGAATTTAGTGTATATCCTTGTTATGATAGTACATGATATGAATTTAGTGTATATCCTTGTTATGATAGTATATGATATGAATTTAATGTATATCCTTGTTATGATAGTATATGATATGAATTTAGTGTATATCCTTGTTATGATAGTATATGATGTGAATTTAGTGTATATCCTTGTTATGATAGTATATGATGTGAATTTAGTGTATATCCTTGTTATGATAGTATATGATGTGAATTTAGTGTATATCCTTGTTATGATAGTACATGATATGAATTTAGTGTATATACTTGTTATGATAGTATATGATATGAATTTAGTGTATATCCTTGTTATGATAGTATATGATGTGAATTTAGTGTATATCCTTGTTATGATAGTATATGATGTGAATTTAGTGTATATCCTTGTTATGATAGTACATGATATGAATTTAGTGTATATACTTGTTATGATAGTATATGATGTGAATTTAGTGTATATCCTTGTTATGATAGTACATGATATGAATTTAGTGTATATACTTGTTGTGATAGTATATGATGTGAATTTAGTGTATATCCTTGTTATGATAGTATATGATGTGAATTTAGTGTATATCGTTGTTATGATAGTATATGATGTGAATTTAGTGTATATCGTTGTTATGATAGTATATGATGTGAATTTAGTGTATATCCTTGTTATGATAGTATATGATGTGAATTTAGTGTATATCCTTGTTATGATAGTATATGATGTGAATTTAGTGTATATCCTTGTTATGATAGTACATGATATGAATTTAGTGTATATCCTTGTTATAATAGTACATGATATGAATTTAGTGTATGTCCTTGTTATGATAGTACATGATATGAATTTAGTGTATATCCTTGTTATGATAGTATATGATAGGAATTTAGTGTATATCCTTGTTATGATAGTACATGATATGAATTTAGTGTATATCCTTGTTATGATAGTATATGATATGAATTTAGTGTATATCCTTGTTATGATAGTATATGATATGAATTTAGTGTATATCCTTGTTATGATAGTATATGATATGAATTTAGTGTATATCCTTGTTATGATAGTACATGATATGAATTTAGTGTATATCCTTGTTATGATAGTATATGATATGAATTTAGTGTATATCCTTGTTATGATAGTACATGATATGAATTTAGTGTATATCCTTGTTATGATAGTACATGATATGAATTTAGTGTATATCCTTGTTATGATAGTACATGATATGAATTTAGTGTATATCCTTGTTATGATAGTACATGATATGAATTTAGTGTATATCCTTGTTATGATAGTATATGATGTGAATTTATTGTATATCCTTGTTATGATAGTATATGATATGAATTTAGTGTATATCCTTGTTATGATAGTATATGATGTGAATTTATTGTATATCCTTGTTATGATAGTATATGATATGAATTTAGTGTATATCCTTGTTATGATAGTATATGATGTGAATTTAGTGTATATCCTTGTTATGATAGTACATGATATGAATTTAGTGTATATCCTTGTTATGATAGTATATGACATGAATTTAGTGTATATCCTTGTTATGATAGTATATTATATGAATTTAGTGTATATCCTTGTTATGATAGTACATGATATGAATTTAGTGGATATCCTTGTTATGATAGTACATGATATGAATTTAGTGTATATCCTTGTTATGATAGTACATGATATGAATTTAGTGTATATCCTTGTTATGATAGTATATGATATGAATTTAGTGTATATCCTTGTTATGATAGTATATTATATGAATTTAGTGTATATCCTTGTTATGATAGTATATGATATGAATTTAGTGTATATCCTTGTTATGATAGTACATGATATGAATTTAGTGTATATCCTTGTTATGATAGTATATGATATGAATTTAGTGTATATCCTTGTTATGATAGTACATGATATGAATTTAGTGTATATCCTTGTTATGATAGTACATGATATGAATTTAGTGTATATCCTTGTTATGATAGTATATTATATGAATTTAGTGTATATCCTTGTTATGATAGTACATGATATGAATTTAGTGTATATCCTTGTTATGATAGTATATGATGTGAATTTAGTGTATATCCTTGTTATGATAGTACATGATATGAATTTAGTGTATATCCTTGTTATGATAGTATATTATATGAATTTAGTGTATATCCTTGTTATGATAGTACATGATATGAATTTAGTGTATATCCTTGTTATGATAGTACATGATATGAATTTAATGTATATCCTTGTTATGATAGTACATGATATGAATTTAGTGTATATCCTTGTTATGATAGTATATGATATGAATTTAGTGTATATCCTTGTTATGATAGTACATGATATGAATTTAGTGTATATCCTTGTTATGATAGTATATTATATGAATTTAGTGTATATCCTTGTTATGATAGTACATGATATGAATTTAGTGTATATCCTTGTTATGATAGTACATGATATGAATTTAGTGTATATCCTTGTTATGATAGTATATTATATGAATTTAGTGTATATCCTTGTTATGATAGTACATGATATGAATTTAGTGTATATCCTTGTTATGATAGTACATGATATGAATTTAGTGTATATCCTTGTTATGATAGTATATTATATGAATTTAGTGTATATCCTTGTTATGATAGTACGTGATATGAATTTAGTGTATATCCTTGTTATGATAGTATATGACATGAATTTAGTGTATATCTTTGTTATGATAGTATATTATATGAATTTAGTGTATATCCTTGTTATGATAGTACATGATATGAATTTAGTGTATATCCTTGTTATGATAGTACATGATATGAATTTAGTGTATATCCTTGTTATGATAGTATATTATATGAATTTAGTGTATATCCTTGTTATGATAGTACATGATATGAATTTAGTGTATATCCTTGTTATGATAGTACATGACATGAATTTAATGTTGGTCCTTGTTATGATAGTATGAATGAATGATCGTTTTAAGGCCATTTTCCCCGCTAGAGCGGGGGATAGTCTTGCGGGCCCCATGTCAATCATGGTTCCCTTTTTGAGGCAGTTTTTATGGCCGGATGCCCTTCCTGACGCCAACCCTTAGTCGCCTCTTATGATGCGCAGGGATACGGTGTACCTATTCTAAACCGGGGTACACACCGGGATCATTCATCCCAGCAAGCTGGTACTCAATTTGCCGACCTCGGAAGGATGACAGGCTGAGTCAACCCCCTGGTGTTAATTCAGCGATCGACCGGGATTCGAACTCAGGATCCTCTAGGATCCCAAGCCGGCACCCAAACCGCGAAGCCAACACCAGGCTTTGTTATGATAGTATATTATATGAATTTAGTGTATATCCTTGTTATGATAGTACATGATATGAATTTAGTGTATATCCTTGTTATGATAGTACATGATGTGAATTTAGTGTATATCCTTGTTATGATAGTACATGATATGATTTTAGTGTATATCCTTGTTATAATAGTATATGATATGAATTTAGTGTATATCCTTGTTATGATAGTACATGATATGAATTTAGTGTATATCCTTGTTATGACAGTACATGATATGAATTTAGTGTATATCCTTGTTATGATAGTACATGATATGAATTTAATGTCGGTCCTTGTTATGATAGTATATGATGTGAATTTAGTGTATATCCTTGTTATGATAGTATATGATATGATTTTAGTGTATATCCTTGTTATGATAGTATATGATATCCACCGTTTGCCCTTCACGTGACTCGTGGTGGTCCCTCTCGGCTCTCCCCCCGTTGGTATTTTTGTGCACGTAAGATTGTTCACGGTTCTGTTTAAATATTATTTAAATATGTATAACCTTTCCCCTTCAGTGTTTTACTCAGTGGTATTTTACAACACGCTGTTTTTCTTCCTATTTAAAAGGCTTTTCTCAATTTCCTCTCCAACTCATTCCACCTCAAAAAAATGAAATTCAATATCTTATACGTCTCCCTCACTACATGGTCTAAATTCACATTCATTCCATCCCTCCTCCATCATTCTGAACCGGATTGCTAACTTGAAAATCACAACAAACCCAATTTGTTTTCAATGTTCGTCTTTCATTAATCATCCACTTTCTAAACTCCCCTCTTGCCCCTCCCATCCAAATCCCTCCCCTTGCACCTACACTCCTAAACTCCCCCCTTGCCCCGCCACTCTTAAACTCCCCCCCTACCCCTCCACTCCTGAACTCCCCCCTTGCCCTTCCACTCCTGAACTCCCCCCTTGCCCTTCCCCTCCTAAACTCCCCCCTCACTCCTCCCCTTCAAAACTCCCCCCCAACCCCTCCCATTCAAATCTCCCCCCATACCATTCCTCTCCAATTCTCCCTCCTCCCCCCTCCTCCTCAAAGCTGCCTCCTCCCCACTTCGTCTCCCTTCTATCTCATACCTCCACCCCCCCCAACCTTCTTCTTTCCTCTGCCCCCCTTCAAACAACCCCTCTCTGTGCCTCATCCCTTCACCTTCAAACCTTTCATCCTCCTCATCCTTCCCTTTCTTGGAACTCTTCTGCAATCGCTGACACACTAACAACTGCTCTCCCTACCTCCCCCTCTCATCCTTCATCTTACCCTACTCCTCCCCTCCCCTGTCCTGTACCCGATGCTCCCCCTCTCTCTTCATTAACGGTATGGACCTCAAACATCCGGGGCCTTCGCTCAAATCTGACTGATCTCTCCATACAGGTTGCTTCTGACAATCCAGACTTGATCTGCTTAACAGAGACTTTCCTCCTTCAAGATGTCTCTGATTCCTTAATATCTCTTCCTGGTTACTCCCTCCTCCGGTATGATAGACCTGAGCCTCGGCCTGGTGGTGGGGTGGCTATCTTTATCAAAAACTCTCTTCCTCACTCTCCTTGCACTGCCCTCTCTCCTCCTCACCCCCAGGAGTACCTCTGGCTACGGCTTCCTCTCCGCTCCCACCTTTTGTTCATATGTGTTCTGTACCGTCCCCCAAACAGTGATGACTCCATCTGCATTTCACTGTCTGACAACATGGACCAACTTCTATCCACTCATCCCAACTCTCTCTTCCTCATATGTGGTGACTTCAATTGTCATCATGCCACCTGGTTGGTTGTGGGTTCCTCTCTCACCAGTCATGGCACCTCAGCAAAGGACTTCTGTGACTCACTGGGATTGACACAATCTGTCAATTTCCCGACCCGGATCTCAGCCAATGGAGTATCTTCTCTTCTAGACTTGGTTATGACTAACTTCCCTGCTAATGTCTGCTGCTCTTCTTCTGCTCCAATCGGTTCTTCTGATCATGTGCTTGTCAAAGTGGACATCTCTCTGGCCATTCTCAGAGAGCCTCCTCAGCGTCGACGAGTCTGGCATTTCACTCAGGCCGACTGGGAAGGTCTTCAAGCAGCCATCAATCGTCTGGATTGGTCTCCCATCTCCACTGCCTCTGACATCAATTCTTCCTGGGAATTCTTCCAAAGCAAACTGATCTCTCTCATGCACAGATTTATCCCATCTCGCCTTCAGTTGTCTTACCCTTCCTCCCGTCCATGGTACACTGAATCTTGTGGTGAGGCAGTTGCCCTGAAACAACTTGCCTTTGCCTCTTGGAAGGCTAATCCAACTGAAGGAAATCTCAGTTCCTTCCACCAAGCTCGGAACAAGTGTGTGTCTACCCTCAGGAGTGCCAGGAAGCACTATCTCTCCTCACTCAAGAATGAACTCTCAAACCTGTCTCCTTCCTCCAAATCCTGGTGGCGTCTGGTCAAATCCGTTTCTGGTGTTTGTTCCCCCTCCATCCCCTCCCTTACCTCAAATGGCCACACAGTTGACATCGCACGTGACAAAGCCGAATGCCTCAACTCTGTGTTTGCCTCAAAATCCTTAGTCCCAAACCCATCTCTCTCTGTTCCCACCTTTCCCAGTCGAACCAAACTGCTCCTGGACTCTGTGACCTTCTCTCCTGACGAGGTGGAGGAGTTTTTGTCAAACCTCGACTCTGATTCTGCAACTGGACCAGATGGCATCAGCCCACGGGTCCTAAAATCCTGCTCTGCCACTCTATCTCACCCTCTCTCTGTTCTTTTCACCCTATCCTTTGCTCAAGGTCATCTGCCAGCATCCTGGAAATCAGCAAACATTACCGCTTTACACAAAAAAGGTGCAAAAACAGATCCTTGCAACTACAGACCAATCAGCCAGCTCCCAATTATCAGCAAAGTCATGGAATCCATCATTGCTTCGGATATGAAATCTTTCCTCTTCTCCAATGGCTTGATCTCTGATCATCAATTTGGTTTCAGACCAGGTCACTCTACTCTGGACATGCTGCTTCTGCTGTCTCAACAATGGATGGAGGTCCTCAATGCCAAACAGGAAATCAGAGCTGTCTCCCTTGACATATCACGTGCCTTCGATACGGTCTGGCACCCAGCTCTGCTCACCAAACTCTCCTCCTATGGTATCCATGGAAATCTCCATGCATGGCTTGCGGACTTCCTCTCTGGTCGTAGTCAACGTGTGGCCCTGAATGGATTTCTCTCATCTCCCCTTCCCATTCAGGCTGGAGTTCCCCAAGGCAGTGTGCTGGGCCCTGTGCTTTTTCTTGTCTTTATCAATGATCTCTCCGACTCTCTGGAAAATCCTCTGTATCTCTTTGCTGATGACTCCACTCTCTGCCGCTCCATTCCTCTTCCCTCAGATCGGCAGTCTGCAGCCTCCTCACTCTCTGAAGACCTGGACAAAATCACAGACTGGTCAAACATGTGGAACATGTCTTTCAATCCTGACAAATCTCACACTCTTACTATGTCTCTCCGAAAAGATCGACTGGACAACCCTCCCATCTACTTTCTCAACAATCCTCTCCAAGAAGTTCTGTCGCTCAAGCTTTTGGGTCTCACCATCTGCCATGATCTTTCTTGGGAAAACCACATTTCCAAGCTGGCCTCCAAAGCCAGTCGCCGACTGGGCATCCTCCGTCGTGCGAAGTCCTTCCTAGGCACACCTGAGCTCCTCACCACATACAAGGCTTTCATCCGCAGCTCAATGGAATACTGTTCTCCCCTATGGGCTGGTGCTCCTGCCTCACACCTGGCTCGGCTTCACGCTGTTGAATCCAAAGCTTTCAGAATCATTGGAATCTCCCGCGATGAAGCTATCTCTGAGGGCCTTTCACTCACTCACCGCAGGCAGGTAGGTGGTCTTTCTGTCTTCTACCGACTCCTCTCCGGCCTTGCTCCCCCAGCTCTCTCTGTGCTCTGTCCCCCAAATATACCTACAGGTCGCACAAGATCTGCCAGCCACCCTCTGATGGTTAAACTGCCGAAATCTCGGCTCTCTGCTCACCTTCACTCTTTCATTCCTCTTTTCTCCCGCCTCTGGAACAAACTCCCACACTCACTTCAATCACACTCCTCCCTCCAGGTCTTCAAAACAGCTGTTCACCACCATCTCTTATCTTACCCATCCAAATCCTTGATCTTTTCTACCCCCACTAATTCACCCCAGATCCACCTTGTTTGAAATTCCAACTTCTTTCCTGGAAGTCTTGGCAGTGTCCATATGTTTTATACCTCTCCCACCCCCCCCCCCCCCCTTCCCATGCCTCCCCCCCAAAGCCCTCTCCCTCCCACAGTTCTCTCGATGTCTCCATGTCTCTCGGTCCCTGCTCTCAAATGTTGTGTTTGTGTCCTTCCCCCTCTCTCCCCATCTTGTCTACCGCTCCCGATGTTATTTGTTTTGTGTGTCTGTTTGTCTTTCTGTGTGATTAATGTTCGCTCTTTCACGAGCCTCGATCTTGTATACAAAAAAAAAAAAGCTTTTAGGGTATATCCTTGTTATGATAGTATATGATATGAATTTAGTGTATATCCTTGTTATGATAGTATATGATGTGAATTTGGTGTATATCCTTGTTATGATAGTATATGATATGAATTTAGTGTATATCCTTGTTATGATAGTATATGATGTGAATTTAGTGTATATCCTTGTTATGATAGTACATGATATGATTTTAGTGTATATCCTTGTTATGATAGTACATGATATGATTTTAGTGTATATCCTTGTTATGATAGTATATGATATGAATTTAGTGTATATCCTTGTTATGATAGTATATGATATGAATTTAGTGTATATCCTTGTTATGATAGTACATGATATGATTTTAGTGTATATCCTTGTTATGATAGTATATGATATGATTTTAGTGTATATCCTTGTTATGATAGTACATGGTATGATTTTAGTGTATATCCTTGTTATGATAGTATATGATATGAATTTAGTGTATATCCTTGTTATGATAGCACATGATATGAATTTAGTGTATATCCTTGTTATGATAGTATATGATATGATTTTAGTGTATATCCTTGTTATGATAGTACATGATATGAATTTAGTGTATATCCTTGTTATGATAGTACATGATATGAATTTAGTGTATATCCTTGTTATGATAGTATATTATATGAATTTAGTGTATATCCTTGTTATGATAGTACATGATATGAATTTAGTGTATATCCTTGTTATGATAGTATATGATGTGAATTTAGTGTATATCCTTGTTATGATAGTACATGATATGAATTTAGTGTATATCCTTGTTATGATAGTATATTATATGAATTTAGTGTATATCCTTGTTATGATAGTACATGATATGAATTTAGTGTATATCCTTGTTATGATAGTACATGATATGAATTTAATGTATATCCTTGTTATGATAGTACATGATATGAATTTAGTGTATATCCTTGTTATGATAGTATATGATATGAATTTAGTGTATATCCTTGTTATGATAGTACATGATATGAATTTAGTGTATATCCTTGTTATGATAGTATATTATATGAATTTAGTGTATATCCTTGTTATGATAGTACATGATATGAATTTAGTGTATATCCTTGTTATGATAGTACATGATATGAATTTAGTGTATATCCTTGTTATGATAGTATATTATATGAATTTAGTGTATATCCTTGTTATGATAGTACATGATATGAATTTAGTGTATATCCTTGTTATGATAGTACATGATATGAATTTAGTGTATATCCTTGTTATGATAGTATATTATATGAATTTAGTGTATATCCTTGTTATGATAGTACGTGATATGAATTTAGTGTATATCCTTGTTATGATAGTATATGACATGAATTTAGTGTATATCTTTGTTATGATAGTATATTATATGAATTTAGTGTATATCCTTGTTATGATAGTACATGATATGAATTTAGTGTATATCCTTGTTATGATAGTACATGATATGAATTTAGTGTATATCCTTGTTATGATAGTATATTATATGAATTTAGTGTATATCCTTGTTATGATAGTACATGATATGAATTTAGTGTATATCCTTGTTATGATAGTACATGACATGAATTTAATGTTGGTCCTTGTTATGATAGTATGAATGAATGATCGTTTTAAGGCCATTTTCCCCGCTAGAGCGGGGGATAGTCTTGCGGGCCCCATGTCAATCATGGTTCCCTTTTTGAGGCAGTTTTTATGGCCGGATGCCCTTCCTGACGCCAACCCTTAGTCGCCTCTTATGATGCGCAGGGATACGGTGTACCTATTCTAAACCGGGGTACACACCGGGATCATTCATCCCAGCAAGCTGGTACTCAATTTGCCGACCTCGGAAGGATGACAGGCTGAGTCAACCCCCTGGTGTTAATTCAGCGATCGACCGGGATTCGAACTCAGGATCCTCTAGGATCCCAAGCCGGCACCCAAACCGCGAAGCCAACACCAGGCTTTGTTATGATAGTATATTATATGAATTTAGTGTATATCCTTGTTATGATAGTACATGATATGAATTTAGTGTATATCCTTGTTATGATAGTACATGATGTGAATTTAGTGTATATCCTTGTTATGATAGTACATGATATGATTTTAGTGTATATCCTTGTTATAATAGTATATGATATGAATTTAGTGTATATCCTTGTTATGATAGTACATGATATGAATTTAGTGTATATCCTTGTTATGACAGTACATGATATGAATTTAGTGTATATCCTTGTTATGATAGTACATGATATGAATTTAATGTCGGTCCTTGTTATGATAGTATATGATGTGAATTTAGTGTATATCCTTGTTATGATAGTATATGATATGATTTTAGTGTATATCCTTGTTATGATAGTATATGATATCCACCGTTTGCCCTTCACGTGACTCGTGGTGGTCCCTCTCGGCTCTCCCCCCGTTGGTATTTTTGTGCACGTAAGATTGTTCACGGTTCTGTTTAAATATTATTTAAATATGTATAACCTTTCCCCTTCAGTGTTTTACTCAGTGGTATTTTACAACACGCTGTTTTTCTTCCTATTTAAAAGGCTTTTCTCAATTTCCTCTCCAACTCATTCCACCTCAAAAAAATGAAATTCAATATCTTATACGTCTCCCTCACTACATGGTCTAAATTCACATTCATTCCATCCCTCCTCCATCATTCTGAACCGGATTGCTAACTTGAAAATCACAACAAACCCAATTTGTTTTCAATGTTCGTCTTTCATTAATCATCCACTTTCTAAACTCCCCTCTTGCCCCTCCCATCCAAATCCCTCCCCTTGCACCTACACTCCTAAACTCCCCCCTTGCCCCGCCACTCTTAAACTCCCCCCCTACCCCTCCACTCCTGAACTCCCCCCTTGCCCTTCCACTCCTGAACTCCCCCCTTGCCCTTCCCCTCCTAAACTCCCCCCTCACTCCTCCCCTTCAAAACTCCCCCCCAACCCCTCCCATTCAAATCTCCCCCCATACCATTCCTCTCCAATTCTCCCTCCTCCCCCCTCCTCCTCAAAGCTGCCTCCTCCCCACTTCGTCTCCCTTCTATCTCATACCTCCACCCCCCCCAACCTTCTTCTTTCCTCTGCCCCCCTTCAAACAACCCCTCTCTGTGCCTCATCCCTTCACCTTCAAACCTTTCATCCTCCTCATCCTTCCCTTTCTTGGAACTCTTCTGCAATCGCTGACACACTAACAACTGCTCTCCCTACCTCCCCCTCTCATCCTTCATCTTACCCTACTCCTCCCCTCCCCTGTCCTGTACCCGATGCTCCCCCTCTCTCTTCATTAACGGTATGGACCTCAAACATCCGGGGCCTTCGCTCAAATCTGACTGATCTCTCCATACAGGTTGCTTCTGACAATCCAGACTTGATCTGCTTAACAGAGACTTTCCTCCTTCAAGATGTCTCTGATTCCTTAATATCTCTTCCTGGTTACTCCCTCCTCCGGTATGATAGACCTGAGCCTCGGCCTGGTGGTGGGGTGGCTATCTTTATCAAAAACTCTCTTCCTCACTCTCCTTGCACTGCCCTCTCTCCTCCTCACCCCCAGGAGTACCTCTGGCTACGGCTTCCTCTCCGCTCCCACCTTTTGTTCATATGTGTTCTGTACCGTCCCCCAAACAGTGATGACTCCATCTGCATTTCACTGTCTGACAACATGGACCAACTTCTATCCACTCATCCCAACTCTCTCTTCCTCATATGTGGTGACTTCAATTGTCATCATGCCACCTGGTTGGTTGTGGGTTCCTCTCTCACCAGTCATGGCACCTCAGCAAAGGACTTCTGTGACTCACTGGGATTGACACAATCTGTCAATTTCCCGACCCGGATCTCAGCCAATGGAGTATCTTCTCTTCTAGACTTGGTTATGACTAACTTCCCTGCTAATGTCTGCTGCTCTTCTTCTGCTCCAATCGGTTCTTCTGATCATGTGCTTGTCAAAGTGGACATCTCTCTGGCCATTCTCAGAGAGCCTCCTCAGCGTCGACGAGTCTGGCATTTCACTCAGGCCGACTGGGAAGGTCTTCAAGCAGCCATCAATCGTCTGGATTGGTCTCCCATCTCCACTGCCTCTGACATCAATTCTTCCTGGGAATTCTTCCAAAGCAAACTGATCTCTCTCATGCACAGATTTATCCCATCTCGCCTTCAGTTGTCTTACCCTTCCTCCCGTCCATGGTACACTGAATCTTGTGGTGAGGCAGTTGCCCTGAAACAACTTGCCTTTGCCTCTTGGAAGGCTAATCCAACTGAAGGAAATCTCAGTTCCTTCCACCAAGCTCGGAACAAGTGTGTGTCTACCCTCAGGAGTGCCAGGAAGCACTATCTCTCCTCACTCAAGAATGAACTCTCAAACCTGTCTCCTTCCTCCAAATCCTGGTGGCGTCTGGTCAAATCCGTTTCTGGTGTTTGTTCCCCCTCCATCCCCTCCCTTACCTCAAATGGCCACACAGTTGACATCGCACGTGACAAAGCCGAATGCCTCAACTCTGTGTTTGCCTCAAAATCCTTAGTCCCAAACCCATCTCTCTCTGTTCCCACCTTTCCCAGTCGAACCAAAC
This sequence comes from Myxine glutinosa, assembly GCF_964187855.1. Taxonomy (NCBI): domain Eukaryota; kingdom Metazoa; phylum Chordata; class Myxini; order Myxiniformes; family Myxinidae; genus Myxine; species Myxine glutinosa. The sequence goes on from NC_136266.1 coordinate 4,101,939, forward strand.
TGCTCCTGGACTCTGTGACCTTCTCTCCTGACGAGGTGGAGGAGTTTTTGTCAAACCTCGACTCTGATTCTGCAACTGGACCAGATGGCATCAGCCCACGGGTCCTAAAATCCTGCTCTGCCACTCTATCTCACCCTCTCTCTGTTCTTTTCACCCTATCCTTTGCTCAAGGTCATCTGCCAGCATCCTGGAAATCAGCAAACATTACCGCTTTACACAAAAAAGGTGCAAAAACAGATCCTTGCAACTACAGACCAATCAGCCAGCTCCCAATTATCAGCAAAGTCATGGAATCCATCATTGCTTCGGATATGAAATCTTTCCTCTTCTCCAATGGCTTGATCTCTGATCATCAATTTGGTTTCAGACCAGGTCACTCTACTCTGGACATGCTGCTTCTGCTGTCTCAACAATGGATGGAGGTCCTCAATGCCAAACAGGAAATCAGAGCTGTCTCCCTTGACATATCACGTGCCTTCGATACGGTCTGGCACCCAGCTCTGCTCACCAAACTCTCCTCCTATGGTATCCATGGAAATCTCCATGCATGGCTTGCGGACTTCCTCTCTGGTCGTAGTCAACGTGTGGCCCTGAATGGATTTCTCTCATCTCCCCTTCCCATTCAGGCTGGAGTTCCCCAAGGCAGTGTGCTGGGCCCTGTGCTTTTTCTTGTCTTTATCAATGATCTCTCCGACTCTCTGGAAAATCCTCTGTATCTCTTTGCTGATGACTCCACTCTCTGCCGCTCCATTCCTCTTCCCTCAGATCGGCAGTCTGCAGCCTCCTCACTCTCTGAAGACCTGGACAAAATCACAGACTGGTCAAACATGTGGAACATGTCTTTCAATCCTGACAAATCTCACACTCTTACTATGTCTCTCCGAAAAGATCGACTGGACAACCCTCCCATCTACTTTCTCAACAATCCTCTCCAAGAAGTTCTGTCGCTCAAGCTTTTGGGTCTCACCATCTGCCATGATCTTTCTTGGGAAAACCACATTTCCAAGCTGGCCTCCAAAGCCAGTCGCCGACTGGGCATCCTCCGTCGTGCGAAGTCCTTCCTAGGCACACCTGAGCTCCTCACCACATACAAGGCTTTCATCCGCAGCTCAATGGAATACTGTTCTCCCCTATGGGCTGGTGCTCCTGCCTCACACCTGGCTCGGCTTCACGCTGTTGAATCCAAAGCTTTCAGAATCATTGGAATCTCCCGCGATGAAGCTATCTCTGAGGGCCTTTCACTCACTCACCGCAGGCAGGTAGGTGGTCTTTCTGTCTTCTACCGACTCCTCTCCGGCCTTGCTCCCCCAGCTCTCTCTGTGCTCTGTCCCCCAAATATACCTACAGGTCGCACAAGATCTGCCAGCCACCCTCTGATGGTTAAACTGCCGAAATCTCGGCTCTCTGCTCACCTTCACTCTTTCATTCCTCTTTTCTCCCGCCTCTGGAACAAACTCCCACACTCACTTCAATCACACTCCTCCCTCCAGGTCTTCAAAACAGCTGTTCACCACCATCTCTTATCTTACCCATCCAAATCCTTGATCTTTTCTACCCCCACTAATTCACCCCAGATCCACCTTGTTTGAAATTCCAACTTCTTTCCTGGAAGTCTTGGCAGTGTCCATATGTTTTATACCTCTCCCACCCCCCCCCCCCCCCTTCCCATGCCTCCCCCCCAAAGCCCTCTCCCTCCCACAGTTCTCTCGATGTCTCCATGTCTCTCGGTCCCTGCTCTCAAATGTTGTGTTTGTGTCCTTCCCCCTCTCTCCCCATCTTGTCTACCGCTCCCGATGTTATTTGTTTTGTGTGTCTGTTTGTCTTTCTGTGTGATTAATGTTCGCTCTTTCACGAGCCTCGATCTTGTATACAAAAAAAAAAAAGCTTTTAGGGTATATCCTTGTTATGATAGTATATGATATGAATTTAGTGTATATCCTTGTTATGATAGTATATGATGTGAATTTGGTGTATATCCTTGTTATGATAGTATATGATATGAATTTAGTGTATATCCTTGTTATGATAGTATATGATGTGAATTTAGTGTATATCCTTGTTATGATAGTACATGATATGATTTTAGTGTATATCCTTGTTATGATAGTACATGATATGATTTTAGTGTATATCCTTGTTATGATAGTATATGATATGAATTTAGTGTATATCCTTGTTATGATAGTATATGATATGAATTTAGTGTATATCCTTGTTATGATAGTACATGATATGATTTTAGTGTATATCCTTGTTATGATAGTATATGATATGATTTTAGTGTATATCCTTGTTATGATAGTACATGGTATGATTTTAGTGTATATCCTTGTTATGATAGTATATGATATGAATTTAGTGTATATCCTTGTTATGATAGCACATGATATGAATTTAGTGTATATCCTTGTTATGATAGTATATGATATGATTTTAGTGTATATCCTTGTTATGATAGTACATGGTATGATTTTAGTGTATATCCTTGTTATGATAGTATATGATATGAATTTAGTGTATATCCTTGTTGTGATAGTATATGATGTGAATTTAGTGTATATCCTTGTTATGATAGTATATGATATGAATTTAGTGTATATCCTTGTTATGATAGCACATGATATGAATTTAGTGTATATCCTTGTTATGATAGTATATGATGTGAATTTGGTGTATATCCTTGTTATGATAGTATATGATATGAATTTAGTGTATATCCTTGTTATGATAGTATATGATATGAATTTAGTGTATATCCTTGTTATGATAGTACATGATATGATTTTAGTGTATATCCTGGTTATGATAGTATATGATGTGAATTTGGTGTATATCCTTGTTATGATAGTATATGATATGAATTTAGTGTATATCCTTGTTATGATAGTACATGATATGATTTTAGTGTATATCCTTGTTATGATAGTACATGATATGAATTTAGTGTATATCCTTGTTATGATAGTATATGATATGAATTTAGTGTATATCCTTGTTATGATAGTACATGATATGATTTTAGTGTATATCCTTGTTATGATAGTACATGATATGAATTTAGTGTATATCCTTGTTATGATAGTATATGATATGAATTTAGTGTATATCCTTGTTATGATAGTACATGATATGAATTTAGTGTATATCCTTGTTATGATAGTATATGATATGAATTTAGTGTATATCCTTGTTATGATAGTACATGATATGATTTTAGTGTATATCCTTGTTATGATAGTATATGATGTGAATTTGGTGTATATCCTTGTTATGATAGTATATGATGTGAATTTGGTGTATATCCTTGTTATGATAGTATATGATATGAATTTAGTGTATATCCTTGTTATGATAGTATATGACATGAATTTAGTGTATATCCTTGTTAGGATAGTATAAACCACCGTTTAGAGGCCATTTTTCCCCGCAAAGCGGGGGTTGGCCTTTTTCGGGAAGCGTGGTTGTTGTTGTTTTTCAGTCCCCTTTTTGAAGCAATGTTTTACGGCCGGATGCCCTTCCTGACGCCAACCCTTTTTGCCGCCTTTAACGACAAACAGGGAATTACCAGTGAACTGGTACTCAATTAGCCGACCTCGGAAGGATGACAGGCTGAGTCAACCCCCCTGGCGTTAATTCAGCGATCGAACGGGATTCGAACCTAAGATCCTAAGCCGGCACCCTAGCCGCTAACCCAACACCAGGGTATGTTAGGATAGTATATTATATGAATTTGATGTCGGTCCTTGTTATGATAGTGTATTATATGAATTTAGTGGATATCCTTGTTATGATAGTACATGATGTGAATTTAGTGTACATCCTTGTTATGATAGTATATTATATGAATTTAGTGTAGATCCTTGTTATGATAGTACATGATATGAATTTAGTGTATATCCTTGTTATGATAGTATATGATATGAATTTAGTGGATATCCTTGTTATGATAGTATATGATGTGAATTTAGTGTAGATCCTTGTTATGATAGTATATTATATGAATTTAGTGTAGATCCTTGTTATGATAGTATATGATGTGAATTTAGTGTATATCCTTGTTATGATAGTATATGATATGAATTTAGTGTATATCCTTGTTATGATAGTATATGATATGAATTTAGTGTATATCCTTGTTATGATAGTATATGATGTGAATTTAGTGTATATCCTTGTTATGATAGTATATGATATGAATTTAGTGCATATCCTTGTTATGATAGTACATGATATGAATTTAGTGTATATCCTTGTTATGATAGTATATGATGTGAATTTAGTGTCGATCCTTGTTATGATAGTACATGATGTGAATTTAGTGTCGATCCTTGTTATGATAGTACATGATGTGAATTTAGTGTCGATCCTTGTTATGATAGTACATGATGTGAATTTAGTGTATATCCTTGTTATGATAGTATATGATGTGAATTTAGTGTATATCCTTGTTATGATAGCATATGATGTGAATTTGGTGTATATCCTTGTTATGATAGTACATGATGTGAATTTAGTGTTGGTCCTTGTTATGATAGTATATATGAATTTAGTGTATATCCTTGTTATGATAGCATATGATGTGAATTTAGTGTATATCCTTGTTATGATTGTACATGATATGAATTTAATGTTGGTCCTTGTTATGATAGTATATATGAATTTAGTGTATATCCTTGTTATGATAGCATATGATGTGAATTTAGTGTAGATCCTTGTTATGATTGTACATGATATGAATTTAATGTTGGTCCTTGTTATGATAGTATATATGAATTTAGTGTATATCCTTGTTATGATAGCATATGATGTGAATTTGGTGTATATCCTTGTTATGATAGTATATATGAATTTATTGTATATCCTTGTTATGATAGTACATGATATGAATTTAGTGTATATCCTTGTTATGATAGTATATGATGTGAATTTAGTGTATATCCTTGTTATGATAGCATATGATGTGAATTTAGTGTATATCCTTGTTATGATAGCATATGATGTGAATTTGGTGTATATCCTTGTTATGATAGCATATGATGTGAATTTGGTGTATATCCTTGTTATGATAGCATATGATGTGAATTTAGTGTATGTCCTTGTTATAATAGTATATGATGTGAATTTAGTGTACATCCTTGTTATGATAGCATATGATGTGAATTTGGTGTATATCCTTGTTATGAAAGTATATTATATGAATTAAGTGTATATCCATGTGATGATAGTATATTACATGAATTTAGTGTATATCCTTGTTATGAAAGTATATATGAATTTAGTGTATATCCTTGTTATGATAGCATATGATGTGAATTTGGTGTATATCCTTGTTATGATAGTATATATGAATTTAGTGTATATCCTTGTTATGATAGCATATGATGTGAATTTGGTGTATATCCTTGTTATGATAGTATATATGAATTTAGTGTATATCCTTGTTATGATAGCATATGATGTGAATTTGGTGTATATCCTTGTTATGATAGTATATATGAATTTAGTGTATATCCTTGTTATGATAGTATATATGAATTTAGTGTATATCCTTGTTATGATAGTACATGATATGAATTTAGTGTATATCCTTGTTATGAAAGTATATTATATGAATTAAGTGTATATCCATGTGATGATAGTATATTACATGAATTTAGTGTATATCCTTGTTATGATAGTATATGACGTGAATTTAGTGTATATCCTTGTTATGATAGTATATTATTTGAATTTAATGTCGCTCCTTGTTGTGATAGTATATGATGTGAATTTAGTGTATATCCTTGTTATGATAGTACATGATATGAATTTAATGTTGGTCCTTGTTATGATAGTATATGATATGAATTTGGTGTATATCCTTGTTATGAAAGTATATGATATGAATTTAGTGTATATCCTTGTTATGATAGTATATGATATGAATTTGGTGTATATCCTTGTTATGATAGTATATGATATGAATTTGGTGTATATCCTTGTTATGAAAGTATATGATATGAATTTAGTGTATATCCTTGTTATGATAGTATATGATATGAATTTCGTGTATATCCTTGTTATGATAGTATATGATATGAATTTCGTGTATATCCTTGTTATGATAGTATATGATATGAATTTAGTGTATATCCTTGTTATGATAGTATATGATATGAATTTGGTGTATATCCTTGTTATGAAAGTATATTATATGAATTAAGTGTATATCCATGTGATGATAGTATATTACATGAATTTAGTGTCTATCCTTGTTATGATAGTATATGACGTGAATTTAGTGTATATCCTTGTTATGATAGTATAGTTATGAATTTAGTGTATATCCTTGTTATGATAGTATATTATTTGAATTTAATGTCGCTCGTTGTTGTGATAGTATATGATGTGAATTTAGTGTATATCCTTGTTATGATAGCATATGATATGAATTTCGTGTATATCCTTGTTATGATAGTATATGATGTGAATTTAGTGTATATCCTTGTTATGATAGTATATGACGTGAATTTAGTGTATATCCTTGTTATGATAGTATATGATGTGAATTTAGTGTAGATCCTTGTTATGATAGTACATGATATGAATTTAATGTCGGTCCTTGTTATGATAGTATATGATGTGAATTTAGTGTATATCCTTGTTATGAAAGTATATTATATGAATTAAGTGTATATCCATGTGATGATAGTATATTACATGAATTTAGTGTCTATCCTTGTTATGATAGTATATGACGTGAATTTAGTGTATATCCTTGTTATGATAGTATAGTTATGAATTTAGTGTATATCCTTGTTATGATAGTATATTATTTGAATTTAATGTCGCTCGTTGTTGTGATAGTATATGATGTGAATTTAGTGTATATCCTTGTTATGATAGCATATGATATGAATTTCGTGTATATCCTTGTTATGATAGTATATGATGTGAATTTAGTGTATATCCTTGTTATGATAGTATATGACGTGAATTTAGTGTATATCCTTGTTATGATAGTATATGATGTGAATTTAGTGTAGATCCTTGTTATGATAGTACATGATATGAATTTAATGTCGGTCCTTGTTATGATAGTACATGATATGAATTTAATGTCGGTCCTTGTTATGATAGTATATGATGTGAATTTAGTATATATCCTTGTTATGAAAGTATATTACATGAATTAAGTGTATATCCTTGTGATGATAGTATATGACGTGAATTTAGTGTCTATCCTTGTTATGATAGTATATTATATGAATTTAATGTCGGTCCTTGTTATGATAGTACATGATATGAATTTAATGTCGGTCCTTGTTATGATAGTATATGATGTGAATTTAGTGTATGTCCTTGTTATGAAAGTATATTATATGAATTAAGTGTATATCCTTGTGATGATAGTATATGACGTGAATTTAATGTCGGTCCTTGTTATGATAGTATATGATGTGAATTTAGTGTAGATCCTTGTTATGATAGTACATGATATGAATTTAATGTCGGTCCTTGTTATGATAGTATATGATGTGAATTTAGTGTATGTCCTTGTTATGAAAGTATATTATATGAATTAAGTGTATATCCTTGTGATGATAGTATATGACGTGAATTTAATGTCGGTCCTTGTTATGATAGTATATGATGTGAATTTAGTGTAGATCCTTGTTATGATAGTACATGATATGAATTTAGTGTATGTCCTTGTTATGATAGTACATGATATGAATTTAGTGTATATCCTTGTTATGATAGCATATGATGTGAATTTGGTGTATATCCTTGTTATGAAAGTATATTATATGAATTAAGTGTATATCCATGTGATGATAGTATATTACATGAATTTAGTGTATATCCTTGTTATGAAAGTATATATGAATTTAGTGTATATCCTTGTTATGATAGCATATGATGTGAATTTGGTGTATATCCTTGTTATGATAGTATATATGAATTTAGTGTATATCCTTGTTATGATAGCATATGATGTGAATTTGGTGTATATCCTTGTTATGATAGTATATATGAATTTAGTGTATATCCTTGTTATGATAGTATAGTTATGAATTTAGTGTATATCCTTGTTATGATAGTATATTATTTGAATTTAATGTCGCTCGTTGTTGTGATAGTATATGATGTGAATTTAGTGTATATCCTTGTTATGATAGCATATGATATGAATTTCGTGTATATCCTTGTTATGATAGTATATGATGTGAATTTAGTGTATATCCTTGTTATGATAGTATATGACGTGAATTTAGTGTATATCCTTGTTATGATAGTATAGTTATGAATTTAGTGTATATCCTTGTTATGATAGTATAGTTATGAATTTAGTGTATATCCTTGTTATGATAGTATATGATGTGAATTTAGTGTAGATCCTTGTTATGATAGTACATGATATGAATTTAATGTCGGTCCTTGTTATGATAGTATATGATGTGAATTTAGTATATATCCTTGTTATGAAAGTATATTACATGAATTAAGTGTATATCCTTGTGATGATAGTATATGACGTGAATTTAGTGTCTATCCTTGTTATGATAGTATATTATATGAATTTAATGTCGGTCCTTGTTATGATAGTACATGATATGAATTTAATGTCGGTCCTTGTTATGATAGTATATGATGTGAATTTAGTGTATGTCCTTGTTATGAAAGTATATTATATGAATTAAGTGTATATCCTTGTGATGATAGTATATGACGTGAATTTAATGTCGGTCCTTGTTATGATAGTATATGATGTGAATTTAGTGTAGATCCTTGTTATGATAGTACATGATATGAATTTAATGTCGGTCCTTGTTATGATAGTATATGATGTGAATTTAGTGTATGTCCTTGTTATGAAAGTATATTATATGAATTAAGTGTATATCCTTGTGATGATAGTATATGACGTGAATTTAATGTCGGTCCTTGTTATGATAGTATATGATGTGAATTTAGTGTAGATCCTTGTTATGATAGTACATGATATGAATTTAATGTCGGTCCTTGTTATGATAGTATATGATGTGAATTTAGTGTATGTCCTTGTTATGAAAGTATATTATATGAATTAAGTGTATATCCTTGTGATGATAGTATATGACGTGAATTTAGTGTATATCCTTCTTATGATAGTATATGACGTGAATTTAGTGTATGTCCTTGTTATAATAGTATATGATGTGAATTTAGTGTATATCCTTGTTATGATAGTATATGATGTGAATTTAGTGTATGTCCTTGTTATGAAAGTATATTATATGAATTAAGTGTATATCCTTGTGATGATAGTATATGACGTGAATTTAGTGTATATCCTTGTTATGATAGTATATGACGTGAATTTAGTGTATATCCTTGTGATGATAGTATATGACGTGAATTTAGTGTATATCCTTGTTATGATAGTATATGATGTGAATTTAGTGTATGTCCTTGTTATGATAGTATATTATATGAATTAAGTGTATATCCTTGTTATGATAGTATATGATATGAATTTAGTGTATATCCTTGTTATGATGGTATATGACGTGAATTAAGTGTATATCTTTGTTATGATAGTATATGACGTGAATTTTGTGTAGATCCTTGTTATGATAGTACATGATATGAATTTAATGTCGGTCCTTGTTATGACAGTATACAACACAACGTGCATTTTAAGGCCATTTTCCCTACTAGAGCGGGGGTTAGCCTTGCGGTCCCCATGACAATCTTCTCCATTTTGCCCTATTTTCTGCATCTCCCCTTGTTAACCCCCTTGCCCGCATTTCTTCTTCCACCATCTTTAGCCAAGTCTTTCTCGGTCTTCCCCGTCCTCTACTTCCTTCTACATTAATTTCCATCACTCTTCTCAACCAGTCACTTTCATCCTTCCTCAACACATGACCAAACCATCTCAACCTGTTCCTCTTCACAGCATCAATCACAGGCTCTATTCCCATCATCTTTCGCAATTCATCATTTGTCTTCCTCTCTCTCAACGATACTCCACACATCCACCGAACCATTCGCATTTCCACCCTTTCCAACCTTCGTTGCTGCTCTACGTTAATTACCCATGTCTCGCTCCCATAAATCATAACACTTCTCACACATGCAACATACACCTTTCCCTTCAGCTTCAGCGACACTCTCCTCCTCCTCATCTCCTGATTTAGTGTATATCCTTGTTATGATAGTATATGATGTGAATTTAGTGCAGATCCTTATGATGGTATATGATATGAATTTAGTGTATATCCTTGTTATGATAGTATATGATGTGAATTTAGTGTATATCCTTGTTATGATAGTATATGATGTGAATTTAGTGCAGATCCTTATGATGGTATATGATATGAATTTAGTGTATATCCTTGTTATGATAGTATATGATATGAATTTAGTGTATATCCTTGTTATGATAGTATATGATGTGAATTTAGTGCAGATCCTTATGATGGTATATGATATGAATTTAGTGTATATCCTTGTTATGATAGTATATTATATGAATTTAGTGTATATCCTTGTTGTGATAGTATATGATGTGAATTTAGTGCAGATCCTTATGATGGTATATGATATGAATTTAGTGTATATCCTTGTTATGATAGTATATGATATGAATTTAGTGTATATCCTTGTTGTGATAGTATATGATATGAATTTAGTGTATATCCTTGTTATGATAGTATATGATATGAATTTAGTGTATATCCTTGTTGTGATAGTATATGATGTGAATTTAGTGCAGATCCTTATGATGGTATATGATATGAATTTAGTGTATATCCTTGTTATGATAGTATATTATATGAATTTAGTGTATATCCTTGTTGTGATAGTATATGATATGAATTTAGTGTATATCCTTGTTGTGATAGTATATGATATGAATTTAGTGTATATCCTTGTTATGATAGTATATTATATGAATTTAGTGTATATCCTTGTGATAGTATATGATATGAATTTAGTGTATATCCTTGTTGTGATAGTATATGATATGAATTTAGTGTATATCCTTGTTATGATAGTATATTATATGAATTTAGTGTATATCCTTGTTGTGATAGTATATGATATGAATTTAGTGTATATCCTTGTTATGATAGTATATTATATGAATTTAGTGTATATCCTTGTTATGATAGTATATTATATGAATTTAGTGTAGATCCTTGTTCTGATAGTATATTATATGAATTTAGTGTAGATCCTTGTTATGATAGTATATTATATGAATTTAGTGTAGATCCTTGTTGTGATAGTATATTATATGAATTTAGTGTATATCCTTGTTATGATAGTATATTATATGAATTAAGTGTATATCTTTGTTATGATAGTATATGACATGAATTTTGTGTCGATCCTTGTTATGATAGATAGTATATGATGTGAATTTAGTGCAGATCCTTATGATGGTATATGATATGAATTTAGTGTATATCCTTGTTATGATAGTATATTATATGAATTTAGTGTAGATCCTTGTTGTGATAGTATATTATTATGAATTTAGTGTATATCCTTGTTATGATAGTATATTATATGAATTTAGTGTATATCCTCGTTATGATAGTATATTATATGAATTTAGTGTCGATCCTTGTTGTGATAGTATATTATATTAATTTAGTGTAGATCCTTGTTATGATAGTATATTATATGAATTTAGTGTATATCCTTGTTATGATAGTATATGATGTGAATTTAGTGTCGATCCTTGTTGTGATAGTATATTTTATGAATTTAGTGTATATCCTTGTTATGATAGTATATTATATGAATTAAGTGTACATCCTTGTTATGATGGTATATGACGTGAATTAAGTGTATATCTTTGTTATGATAGTATATGACGTGAATTTTGTGTAGATCCTTGTTATGATAGTTCATGATATGAATTTAATGTCGGTCCTTGTTATGATAGTATATGATGTGAATTTAGTGCAGATCCTTATGATGGTATATGATATGAATTTTGTGGATATCCTTCTCGGGACTCCCATAACAGGCCTATTTGCTGAAGCAAGCCCGGCCTGGTGCGTGGACGTTCCACAGTGAAGTTGTCACAAACTTGTCTCCTCAAGCCATCTGTGCCAACATCGTCTGCTCGCACTTGCTGGAGAACCTTCCCCAGGAGGTCCCTTACTACGTCACTCAGGTACACCACTTCCATTTCTATTTTTACAATTTTGAAAAGTGGTCCCAATTGAGAGGTGGAGGAGGTCTACGTTGGTGTGGTGGAAACAGCCATGTTTTGGTTCCTAATATTTTTGGATCAGCTATCCAAGCAAACTTTATCATGAATAAATAGCATGGAAACGCCATATTTGTCCCAATAGAATAACTTAACGAATATGTCATGCACGTTCTGCTGTAGATGTGATTGTTTCAGGGACGATGTGCAGTTTCTTCCATTTAGTGCACTTTTACCGGTGCAGAAAAAGGAAGCAGCAAATGCAGGAAATGCATTTATAAGAGTTTATTTTTAAGCAGTGAAGCCTCTTCAATATTTGGCTATGTCTGTCCATCAAAATAGAATAACAACCTTTCTTACCCACCGTGTTTAATACTAAAAGGTCATTCTGATGGGTTCTAAAGGGTAATTTTAAGGGGGTAATTACCATGCATTTCTAAAAGGGTAATTCTAAGGCTTGATCCTAAAAGGTTTCGTTCATTTCTAGGCTTTGCCTCTTTCATATTAACAAGACCAAAAGTCTAACAGCGGCCTAGCCGGGCTTGTTTTATACTTTAGTTGAAGAGGATGGTATGACCTGGGTGGAGATACCAGTTAGCAAATAATGCAAGTATTAAATTATTTTGAAGTACAGTTGGACTCCGCTATTCGCGGGTTTCGCTTTTCGCGGGGGATACGTAGTGTGTTCAAAAAGTATCCGACCTTTATTTTTCGTGCGTAAAAAAAAAGAAGCTAGGGAGGCGTTGATTGGTGCACGTATGTAGGCGATCCTAATGCACACGCGTGAATTTTTTCCCACCTGCAGAAGCTGTCATTCGACGGCAGACCGCCGATGAGTGAGGACATGTAAGTGAACACCGTCGGATTTTCGTTTTTGACAAAATGACGGAAAAACCTGAACAACGCTACTGCATCAAATTTTGTGTTTTTTGGCCTCGGGGATGTTGGATGCTTCCATTGTGATGACTGCAACTTGGTTTCTGGGTCGTACCCATAAACCCAGGACTCATCGCCAGTGATCACTGTATTGAGGAAGCTGGGATCGCTGTTCACAGTCTCCAGCATGTCCTGTGCGATCTCCAAACGGAGTTGCTTCTGCTCAATCGTTAGCAGCTTTGGTACGAACTTCGCTGAGATTCTCCTGAAGCCCAAATCCTCCTTCATAATGGAATGAATGGTGTTGAATCTTGCGGATCGTTTCCACTTGGGAATCGCCAAGCTTTACACAAAATTTGATGCAGTAGCGTTGTTCAAGTTTTTCCGTCATTTTGTCAAAAACGAAAATCCGACGGCGCTCACTTACATGTCCTCACTCATCGGCAGTCTGCCATCGAATGACAGCTTCTGCAGGTGGGAAAAAATTCACGCGTGTGCATTAGGATCGCCTACATACGTGCACCAATCAACGCCTCCCTAGCTTCTTTTTTTTTACGCACGAAAAATAAAGGTCGGATACTTTTTGAACACAGTAGTACGTTCCGAGAAAATCCGTAAATAGTGAAACCCGCGAATAGCAGGGCATTGTTTCAATGGAAAAAGGGGGGATAAGTTCCCGAGTCATGAAAATCCACAAATAGAGAGAACCAAACCGTGAACGGAGAGTCAAAATCCATGAATGGTGACACAAATCCCGAGAATGTCGACGATAAATCCGCGAAGGTCGAAGAACCTCCTGGAAATGGCGAGACAAAACCCGCGAATGTCGACAATAATCCACGAATGTCGATGAAAATCCGCGAATGAATGCCGTGCCATTGTTTCAATGGGGAAAAGGGAGACAGGTAATTGCACTAATATATACTGTGGAGTGTTTTCATTCTGTACAGTAACTCGCAGGGATGACTTGTTATGCAGCTGGTGGGATATCCCGCTAAGCAATGTTTACCTGTGAACAGTGGACACGTGAAGCTGTTCAGTGTTAATGGCAGGATATCCCGCGAAACATTGCTTACCTGTAAACTTTTGGATATCACATGAAGCTGTTCACAGTGTTAATGGCGGGATATCCTGCGAAACGTTGCTTACCTGTGAACGGTGGGATATCGCATGAAGCTGTTCACAGTGTTAATGGCGGGATATCCTGCGAAACATTGTTTCCCTGTGAACGGTGGGATATCACATGAAGCTGTTCACAGTGTTAATGGCGGGATATCCTGCGAAACATTGTTTACCTGTGAATGGTGGAATATCATGTGAAGCTATTCACAGTGTTAATGACGGGATATCCCGCGAAAGCCGTGAAAACGCAAAAGACACGGCAGCAAACTCTGTCGGTTGTGGCGATGGGCAGCCGTCATCACGGGGCCTCTGTATGGTCTTCTGGCAGTCAGACCATAGTCATGCAGTCGTCTTCGTGCAGTATCATTGGAGATCCGTGGGTTTGCACGCCCCGGAGTTTATGCCGCAGTGCAGGATGCTGGACGGAATCGATCCCGCAGGTGACTTCGGACCATCTGCCTGTCCTGCCTTGCAGTGGTGACTCTTGGCCTCCCTGATCGAGGTCTGTCATCTGCAGAGTTGTGGAGGGTGTCTCTGTCCACCAGGGCCGATATCGTCTGGTGTGAACAGCCAAGGCGATGTGCCACCTCGCGGTAGCTCAGTCCGCCTTGCAGCATGCCCAGGGCACGCTGCCGTTGATCCCTTGACAATCGTGGCATGTTGATTGAAATGCCCATTTTGCACTGGCCGTTTTAAAGCCAATATCAAGACATCACGTGCAGCTCATTAAAATCATCCCGTACCCCTTGGCTAATCACTGACAGTCAAAACGGCTGTTCAACAACTGTGCTATGAAGTGACCATTGAAGGTTCAAGTGACCATCCGTGACCGTTTTGTCTGACAGTGAGGACACTATTGTCCACAAATAAGTTCACACATTTACTACACGCAGTTATTGTTGATATTTAAAGGTTTCAAAGGTGGTAAGTTTCTTTTGCGTTTCAGTATATATGCTTAAAGTCAACAATGAACCAACCATACACCGCTTCAATCCAGTAACTTTGCAGTCATGACAAAAGGGTTGCAGTGTTATGATTATATTTACTATACTATTATTGTTAACATTATTATTATTATTATTATAAAAACGACGATACTGTATTAATAAACCTGGCCTAATTTATCGGAAGCAGCCTGAAGGTGAGGCATGAAGGCATGAAGCCTAAGGCCTGTACGTACCGTATTGTTGGAAGAGCCGTAATGCCGATGCTTTCGATATTTGATAGTCATTTTAACAATCGATTTGTTTGTGTTTCGCACTGAATGAAAAACGTATAGGTAGAGCATGGCGATTGTGATATATGACAGGTTCGACGATATGTTCGGCCTGAACCACATATAAATCAAAATGGCGGTGTGTGGAGTCAGCTGCCGTACCGCCGTAATGATATCTCAGACGTAATCACATCACATCATCCCTGTCATGTTACTAGATCCTCAGCTCTGATTGGTGTTCATTTGTGAGGGACATACATACATAAATATATATACATACATACATACCGACAGACGCACACTGTTCGAGACGGCGTTGCCCTACGGGCTATGCTGTAAAAATGCCAAACGGAACCGCTTCCTTCGGACACGGGTGCTGGTTTTTTTTCTAATTTGTCTTTGCACACGAGTAAAAACAGACATTAATATGGAGTCATAGTCGGTGGAGTGCATACATCCACCTGGGTCAACAGTTTGTTTTGTAATCCACTGATGGGCCTGCTCTGAATTCGGACCTGAACCAAAATTGAATGGGATTGTTCTCGTCACCGAACCAACTCGTTCACCTAGTTTTTTCATAACTGGTCCACAACTTTTTGAAGTATGATTGGAGATATCGTTTTTGGCTGTACCTTTCAATGGTGAAGAATCACTTGGAAAATTCTAACATTCCCGTATACAGATACTGATGTTCACCACAATCGAATCAATTCTTCCCTGTCAAACACCCAACCTGTCCACAAAGTTTAGTGCAAATCTGTCCACAACTTTTTGAGATATCGTGCGAAACATCGTTTTTGGGCCTATCATCTCACAATAGTGATGAATCGCTTGTTAAAGTTTGAGTCCCCAGATCCGAATTCAGATCTTCACCAAAATCTAATTATTTTGTCATTGTCACAAACCCAACCTGAGCACCAAATTTCGGCCGAATACATCCACAATTTTTTGAGATATCCTGTTCACAAACAGAGACAAACAGACGTGGGTAAACACATAACCTTCACCCACCTTCGGTAGCAAAGGTAACAATATTGGATTCATGAAGCTGTGGTGCTGGGCACACACGTTAAACAAAGGTAGGCCACAACGCTTTGGGTTAACTCGAGCTCTTTATTGCTTGCTCACTCGTCAGCACTGCCGTGCTCTGGACTGCGAGCCCGCGTGTATATCCGGAGGCCACGCCTCACCTGGGGCGTGGCTGACACCTACTGGTGCTCGGAATTATGTCACTGCGCCAGCGAGTCATCGTGTCCGCCACACGCGCCCCCCCAGAATTCCCGCGCACATGAAGGGTCAGTTTGCGGGGCAAACGGATGACCCGGCCGAAGCGCCCTCTGATGGCTGGCGGCGTCTGGGACGCCGGGATGCCATCTGGGATGCCTCTGGCGGCATCTGGGATGGGTGCAGGGCAGGGGGGTGGCGTGACGGCGGGGTTGGGTGGTGCCGGGGGTCCGCCCGCCGGGGGGCGGCCCTGACGCGGGGGCAGAGCCGCTGGCGGGGGGTGGTCCAAGTCGAGGTGGGCCGGCTTGAGGCGGTCCACCGAGACGCGGTCAGGAGTACCGCCGATGTCCAAGGTGAAATGCTTCGCCCCGGTCTCCAGCACGCGGAAGGGCCCGTCGTACGGGGGCTGCAGCGGTGTCCGGTTGGCGTCGTGGCGGACGAACACGTACTCCGCCGTGCGAAGCTCCGGGGCGACGTGCGTTGGCGGGCAACCGTGGTGCGCCGTCGGCACCGGGATGATCCTCCGGGCGGTCTCCTGCAGGGCGGAGCGCTGCTGCGCCGCGGACCATGGTGCCGTGGAGTCTGGGAGGAACTCGCCCGGCACCCGCAGCGGTTGTCCGAAGACCAACTCCGCCGCGGATGCGCGCAGGTCGTCCTTGGGCGCCGTCCTGAGGCCCAGCAGGACCCAGGGGAGCCTGTCGACCCAGCCGCCGTCGCGGAGGCTGGCCCGGAGCGCGGCCTTCATGGCGCGATGGAAGCGCTCGCACAGGCCGTTGGCCTGGGGGTGGTAGGCCGTGGTGCGGTGCAGCTGGACGCCAAGCCCCCGCGCTACCGCCCCCCAGAGCTCCGAGGTGAACTGGGGGCCGCGGTCGGACGAGATGTCCGAGGGGGCGCCGAACCGGGCAACCCAAGTGGCGATGAATGCCTGTGCGACGTACGCCGCCGTCATTGCTGCCAAAGGCACGGCCTCCGGCCACCGGGTGGTGCGGTACACCATGTTGAGGACGTGGGTGAAACCCCGCGAGGGGGGCAGAGGTCCTACCAAGTCCACGTGAACGTGGTCGAACCGACGTTCGGACACCGTAAACGGGGCCAGCGGGGCCTGGGTGTGCCGGTGCACCTTCGCGCACTGGCACGCGAGGCACGTCCTGGTCCAGCCGCGGACGGCCATCCGGAGGCCATGCCAGACAAACTTGTCGGCGACCAACCTCTGGGAGGCCTTCGTGCCTGGGTGGGACAGGCCGTGGATGGCGTCAAAAACCTGGCGCTGCCAGCCCGCGGGCACGATGGGGCGAGGCCGCCCGAGGGAGACGTCGCACAAGAGGGCCGTGCCCGCGCCGTCGAACGGCACCTCGGTGACGCGGAGGCCCGTGATGGCGGTCCGCAAGGCCTGGACGCCGGGGTCGGCGGCCTGGTCCGCCGCCATCCGGGCATAGTCGATCCCGAGGTGGACCGCGTGGGCGACGGACCGGGAAAGGCAATCCGCCACTGGGTTGTCCTTCCCCACGACGTGCCGGATGTCCGTCGTGTACTCGGACACGGCCGAGAGGTGACGCTGCTGCCGGGCTGATCACGGCTCGGCGACCTTGGCCATCGCGAAAACCAGGGGCTGGTGGTCGATGAAGGCCGCGAACGGGCGGCCCTCGAGCAGATGGCGGAAGTGCCGGACCGCCAGGTGGAGCCCGAGCAGCTCGCGGTCGAAGGTACTGTACCGCCGTTCGTGCGGGCGGAGCTGCCAGCTAAAAAACGCCAGCGGCTGCCAAGCTCCCTTCACCCATTGCTCATGCCCCGCGCCCACCGCGTAGTCCGACGCGTCGGTGGTGAGGGCGATCGGTGCATCGGGCGCCGGGTGCGCGAGCATGGTGGCGTTAGCCAAGGCGAGCTTCGCGCCCGCGAACGCCGCGTCCATCGGCTCGGTCCAGGCAACGTTGCCTTTGCCCGGCTTCCCCCGGAGGGCCTCGTGCAGGGGGCGCAGGAACTGGGCAATGCGGGGCAGGAAACGGTGATAAAAGTTCACCATGCCCAGGAACTCCTGGAGCCCCTTGATCGTGCGGGGGCGCGGAAAACCCCTGACTGCCTCCACCTTGGCCGGTAAGGGGATGGCCCCGTGCCTGGTGACGCGGTGCCCCAAAATGTCGATTTCGGTGACGCCGAACCGGCACTTGGCGGGGTTGATGATCAGGCCATGTCGGCCCAGGCGTTCAAAGAGCGTGCGGAGATGGCGGAGGTGCTCCTCACGGGACGCGCTTGCGACGAGGATGTCGTCCAGGTAGACGTACACGAAGTCCAAGTTGCGCAAGACGCTGTCCATAAGCCGCTGGAACGCCTGGGCCGCATTCTTCAACCCGAAGGGCATCCGCAGAAACTCGAAGAGGCCGAATGGTGTGATGACAGCCGTCTTCGGTATGTCCTCCGGCCTGACGGGGACCTGGTGGTATCCGCGGATGAGGTCCACCTTGGAGAAGAGGGACATTTTCGCCAAGCGGGCGGAAAAGTCCTGGATGTGAGGGACCGGGTAGCGGTCGGGGGTGGTAGCATCGTTGAGGCGGCGGTAGTCTCCGCACGGCCGCCACCCGCCGCCGGGCTTGGGCACAATGTGCAGCGGCGATGCCCATGTGCTGTTGGAGCGCCGGACGATGCCCAGTCGCTCCAGCGTGGCGAACTCCCCCTGCGCCACTTCGAGCTTCGCCGGGTCGAGGTGGCGCGCCCGGGTGTAGACCGGTGGCCCGACGGTGGGGATGTGATGCTCCATCCCGTGCTTGACGGCCACCGCCGAGAAAGTGGGCCGCGTGAGGGCCGTGAAACTGGCGAGGAGGCGGGTGAACTCGTCCGCTGCCGGAAGCGTGCAGACCAACCTCGCCGGGACCGAACCGCTCAGCAAACCGCTTGGCGAGCCGCTCGGTGAGCCGCCCAGGGAGCTGCTCAACGAACTGCTCAGCATGCAAGCAAGCGAGCTGAAGGTTTCGGCTTGGACAAGGCGTCTGTGCCTCACGTCCACCAGCAGCCCATGCGCACAGAGGAAGTCCGCTCCGAGTAGGCCCATGGGGACACTAGCGGTAACGAACGACCACTGAAAGCGCTGCCCCCCGAACCGCAGCGAGAGACAACGCTTTCCGAACATGCAAATGGGCGTGCCGTTGGCGACAAGCAAAGCGGGGCCCCGGCCCTCAGCTTGCTTGTCGGACGCGGAGGCAGGGAGGACGCTCACCTGCGCTCCCGTGTCACACAGGAAGTGACGACCCGAGGAGGTGTCCGTTATGAACAGCAGGCTGCCAGAATGGCCGACGCTCATGGCAGGAAGCGAGCGCCGGCCTGGCCGTTTCCCGACCTGCCAAAAGTACAAGGTGGGCGGCAGGACCTGGCCTTGTGGCCGAACCTGGTATGGAAATGACACCAGGTCTGGGCCGGTGGTAGTTGTCACGCTGGTTGTGACGACGGTGGTGGGCGGGGCGTGGCGGTAGCCACGCGCGGATCCGCCAAACCTACGCCGTGTTCGGGAGGATCCGAACGCCATGCCACGTGGCGATCCGAACCACTCGCGCCGTTCGCGGCGCCGGGATTCACGACGGCCGTGCTATATGCCGGCCGTGCGTCGTGGGCCGCGAAAAACTTGTCCGCCTCCCTGGCCAGGGCGCGCGGTTCCATAATGGTCGAACCGGCGAGCGCGAGCCGTACCTGTACAGGTAGCTGGCGGAGGAAGAGAGCACGGAAGAGGAAATCCGCGTGGCCGTAGCCGAGCAGGGACAGCATGTAATCCATGCGGGCGGACGGTCGTGTGTCGCCGAGGACGGGAAGGTCCAAAAGACGGTCAGCGCGGTCGGCCTCTGTGAGGCCAAACGTGTCGAGGAGGAGTCGCTTGAGCGCCGCGTACTTGCTCTCGTCCGGCGGGTGCCGGAGGAAGGACACGACTCGGGCGGCCGTGCCGGATCCAAGGGCAGCGACCACGTAAAAGTACCTCGTGTCGTCCGCCGTGATGCCCCGGAGCTGGAATTGGGCCTCGGCCTGTAGAAACCAGGTGTCGGCCTGCGCTTCCCAGAACTCCGGTAGCTTGATCGCGACAGCGTTGGTGGCCATAGCGCGTTCGGGGAACAGCAACGGCTGAACCAGTCGGAGGTCACCAGTGTGGTGCTGGGCACACACGTTAAACAAAGGTAGGCCACAACGCTTTGGGTTAACTCGAGCTCTTTATTGCTTGCTCACTCGTCAGCACTGCCGTGCTCTGGACTGCGAGCCCGCGTGTATATCCAGAGGCCACGCCTCACCTGGGGCGTGGCCGACACCCACTGGTGCTTGGAATTATGTCACTGCGCCAGCGAGTCATCGTGTCCGCCACAAAGCCAAATAAATGTACTTGTGGGTAATGAGGGATTGTCAGTCTATTTATGGATGGATTTCCTCGGCCTTTCCCTCAAATGTAACCTTGGGTATTATGGTATTTGGGAAGGGCACGTACTCCACACACTGTCGAGAAAAAGGGTTAAAATGGCCACGGGACTTGTCCAAGTCATTCATAAAATGCAGCACCTGCCTCAGCACCTGGTTTTTGGGGGTAAAGGTTGCAGGGCATCGCTGAACACTGATAGGCTCGTGCCTTGTGTGCAGATGCTCGAGGACAAAGAAGGATTTGTTTGATTCGTTAATCCACTCAGTTCCTTAGTTTCATGTGTGATGTGTTGACTTAAAATTCATTGCACATGTCTGTTTCGGTTTTGTGTGATTTGACCCGAAGGACAGACAAAGGTTGCACAGAAGACTCCACTGCTCGAATGTCTGTTTGATTACCTGGCAAGATGTTACGATGCATTAATAAATGTGTGGTGTGCCCAGACCTGTGATTGCTGAATTACTCTGTAGTAACTGTTTGCTCGTCATTATCGGTAGTAACCTTGTTTCCAACGCCTCACATTCTCCCAGAGCACGGAATTGTGGGAAGAAGGTGCTGGAGGTGAGTTGAAGATTGTCCAGAAACTGATGGTTTCCAAGAAATCACATCTGGTGAGCAACTTGTTCTCTCAATAAGAATGCGTTTTAGGCCTTGTGTGATCATCATTCTTGGTATTTGCTAATCTTGACGGGGACGGCTCACCTACGTACCAGTACATATACAGAGAGAGTGGTGAAAATGCTTCTATTTTTGCTTATGGATTATGTGGATAGCCGCTCATTCTCTGAATATTGTCAGGTCAAGCACTGCCCATATAAATTGCACCTTAAAGATAATACAAGCAGAGTTATTCTACCTGGGGAAAGATTGTGGATGGACGTTCAGGCTTTTAACGTTCTGTTCCACTGAAGTTTTTTGTTTGTTGTTTTTAAATCAAAAAGTATAAATTACCAGTAAATTACCAAAAAGTATAAATGTGTTTGTGTGTGTGTGTGTGTGTTTGTGTGTGTGTGTGTGTGTTTAACGCACTCAGTAGAGTGCATACCTCCGTGTGTACAAGTGTCCAGAAGGTGGAACGGTGCCCTCCTCGGTCTTAAAGTATCCACCTTCGTGTGTGTGTGTAAGTTATTGTTGACTGCTATCCGCACACATTGGTGGACATCAAGTGATGGAACGTTGCTCTTCCAGGTCTCAAAGTATCTACCTCTGTTGTGTGCGCGCGGGCGGGTGTGCGTGCGAATGTTCGCAGAATTGACACCCAGGCCTACAATGCGACATGATTATAACCATGAATGTGAAAATGGTGAGGCCTCAATTGACTGCGATATCCGATGAGGCCTGCACTCTATTCAACGCCATAGTGACATTGTTTGGCATGTTTGACTGATCTATCGAAACAGACTTTGTACTTTTGTTCTGTGCCATCCATGCCGCAGTAATATTTTTTCTTCTGGTCGATGAATATGATGGACAGCTCAATCTAGATTTAGAGTTTCTCCTAATGACTTCGGCCTACACTTTAACATCGGTTAAGAGAAATGTAAGCACAAAAGTGTAATTTTTCTTTGCTTTGATAATTTTCATACACCGTGTCCAATTATGCTCTTCATGGTAATCAGGACAGGTAGGTAGCTCACTGGTTTGGTGGTCTTAGTGCGGTATTAATAAAACAAGGTTATTTCATCACAGAAAATGACATTTCTGCACCACCGCGTCACCAAAATATCCATTGTGTACCCCGTATAGTGCAATGGCTGATTTATCAATGATTAATAATCATCTCCACGGATCTATCATTGTCTAATTACCCCACTGAAACCATTTACTTCTTCTGAATTCATAGTTACCATATCACTTGGCAGCCATTTTCTAAGATGTTTGCCACAGTTGTCAGGGGCCATATCTGCAATGCCCCAATATCCACATCTCATCCATATATGTATATATATATATATCTGCCAAATTTTGTAATTTCATCACAAAATGCACAATGGATTTCCTATGGCACCCTACTTGTACCCAAGTTGCGTGACTCATCGTTCGAGTTCTCCATTCGTGCCAGACGATCCTTTCAGAGAAAGGGAGAGAGAGTGTGAGATTTGTCAGGATTGAAAGACATGTTCCAAATGTTTGACCAGGTTGTGATTGTGTCAAGGTCTGCAGAGAGTGAGGAGACTGCAGTCAGTCTGTCTGTCTGTCTGTCTGTCTCTGTCTGTGTCTGTGTGAAGGATGAGGGATGTCATGACACAGGGTGTGGTCATCAGCAAATAGATAAGAGGATTTTTCAGAGTCAGAGATCGTTGATGATCAGGAATAGGACTGGGCCCAGAACACTACCTTGGGGTACTCTAGCCTTGACAGAGAGTGGAGATGAAACGGTTCTTTACAGAAATGATCTCTGGACTCTGGAAAACCCTCTTTGCAAATGACTCCATGATGTAATGTCCAATTACATCATGGACTGACAGGATTGTTATCGTCCCTGTCTGCTGACCTGGAAAGGACCTGATTCTGGTTTACACTTGGCACATGTCTTTTAATGTCGACAAATCACATTGTCAGTCTTTCTGGAAGGATCATGAACCCACTTGTCTACTTCCACAATCAACCGCTGGAAGAGTATCGGCCTCTCAGATGTCAGGCCTCACCATAAGCCACAATCTTTCCTCGGTCGACCACATCTCAAAGCTGGACTCCAAAACAGCCGGTGCTTCACACCTGTCTCTCTTGTATTCCATGGAATTGAAAGCTCCTGGTATAATTGACATTTCCCATATAATCAGAAGCACATGGCCTGCTGCACTTTCTCATCGCACACAGGTTGGTGGCTCTTGGTTTTAAAATTTTGAATTGCTCCTCTTCTGGTCTTCTTTCCCCTACCCTTCTGACGCTCCATTCCTTCGAGGACAATGTGCTCTTCCAGTAACTCCTACGTTGTGAAACTCCAAAACTCAAGTTTGACTGCTCACCTCCACTACGTTGTTCCTCTTTTGTATCTTCCTGTGTGTATCTTCCTTTGTATCTTCCTGTTCAATCGCACCCACCAGGGCTTCAATATGGCAGTACCACATGACCTCGTCATCCTCCATCCTTACATGTGATCTGTTCTTCGCTAATTAATATCGCCCTTGTGACCCGATCCCTCTTGCTTGTTTGTCGGTTACTGTTTCCTTCCCTCTTCCTGTCGATCCATTCCCATGCATGTCTCCATCTGTTGTACTCTTAGTCGTGTTACTACCTTCTATCCTCCAGCAGCCTTTAATTATGTTTTTGCACAAATAAGTGCAGTTTATATTGTTGAACCATTGTCCATTTTGTAGATATTCTGATCTTGTGTTAACACTGAATAAAGTGTCCATAATAAGATCGGATCTTGACATTATGACAAATATCATATTTACCTCTGCCCCCAAAGGTGAATGATTTGGAAACATTGGTTTTCGGATTCAGAACCTCTGAAACTTTTCAAAAATGGAAATGGTTACAAATCTCCACAAAATCGGAACAACCTTGAAATCTGGACAGGTGGAACCTGACTATAGTAACGTTTAATCAAGCGCGTCAAAACGCACGACAATCAAGCGTTACGTTATGTAATTAAGCGCTACGTTACGCAAATTACAAAAACCATTGGTTTTGTTTGGGTCAAGTGTTATTGACGATGAGATACTTTAGCGTGGGAGGAAAAGACATGCGAGGCCTTCGGAATCCCGAGTCGATCCTTTATTCCAGCCGTTGCCTAACAAATCTGCTCGTCTTGCTTCCGGTTGCATCCGGGTCCAGAAAATCCTTTATCAACCCAAGCTTAAGTATATTTACATGTTATAATAACATGAAAGGCAAAATGATGCTGCTGCAGGAAGCCAAATTTTATCATATGTCGAATAAGAGTAAAGTTTAGTCAAGCCCATCAGAATGCATGCTTTGTCAGAACATAGGGTAAGGTAATCGAGCGTTACGTTATAAAATCGAGCGCTACATTTGTTACGTAATGAAGCGGTATGTAGTCTAGCGTTATGTTACGTAATGAAGCATTACGTAGTCTAGCGTTATGTTGCGTAATGAAGTGTTATGTTTGTGTTGTGTAATCAAGAATTGTTTTACATTTACGTAATGAAGCGTTACGTAATCTAGCATTATGTTACCTTACGTAATTGAGCGTTACATTTGTTACGTAATGAAGCGTTATGTAGTCTGGCGTTATGTTATGTCATGAAGTGTTACGTTTGTATTGCGTAATTGAGCATTATTTTACATTTACGTAATGAAGCGTTACGTAGTCTAGCGTTATGTTACGTAATGACGCGTTACGTTTGTATTGCGTAATTGATCATTATTTTACATTTACGTAGTGACGCGTTACGTTTGTATTGCGTAATTGAGCATTATTTTACATTTACGTAATGAAGCGTTACGTTTGTATTGTGTAATCGAGCATTATTTTACATTTACATAATGAAGCGTTATGTTTGTGTTGTGTAATCAAGCATTATTTTACATTTACATAATGAAGCGTTACGTAGTCCAGCGTTATGTTGCGTAATGAAGTGTTATGTAATCAATTGTTTTACATTTACGTAATGAAGCATTACGTAATCTAGTATTATGTTACGTTACGTAATTGAGCATTAAATTTGTTACGTAATGAAACGTTATGTAGTCTGGCGTTATGTTACGTCATGAAGCGTTACGTTTGTATTGCGTAATTGAGCATTATTTTACATTTACGTAATGAAGCGTTACGTTTGTATTGTGTAATCAAGAATTATTTTACATTTACTTAATGAAGCGTTACGTAGTCTAGTGATATGTTATGTAATGACGCGTTACGTTTGTATTGCGTAATTGAGCATTATTTTACATTTACGTAATGAAGCGTTACGTTTGTATTGTGTAATCGAGCATTATTTTACATTTACATAATGAAGCGTTGCGTAGTCCAACGTTATGTTACGTAATGAAGCGTTACGTTTGTATTGTGTAATCGAGCATTATTTTACATTTACGTAATGAAGCGTTATGTTTGTGTTGTGTAATCAAGCATTATTTTACATTTACGTAATGAAGCGTTACGTAGTCCAGCGTTATGTTGCGTAATGAGGTGTTATGTTTGTGTTGTGTAATGAATCGTTTTAAATTTACGTAATGAAGCATTACGTAATCTAGCATTATGATACGTTACATAATTGAGCGTTACATTTGTTATGTAATGAAGCGTTACGTAGTCTAGCGTTATGTTACGTAATGAAGCATAACATAGTCTAGCGTTATGTTGCGTAATGAAGCATTATGTTTGTGTTGCATAATCGACCATTATTTTACATTTACGTAATGAAGCGTTGCGTAGTCTAGCGTTATGTTATGTGATGAAGCGTTTTGATTGTATTGTGTAATCAAGCATTATTTTACATTTACGTAATGAAGCGTTACGTTTGTATTGTGTAATCATTCATTATTTTACATTTACGTAATGAAGCGTTACGTAGTCTAACGTTATGTTACGTAATGAAGCGTGGCGTAGTCTAGCGTTATGTTTGTGTTGTGTAATCGAGCTTTATTTTACATTTACGTAATGAAGTGTTACGTAGTCTGGCGTTATGTTACGTAATGAAGCGTTCCGTTTATGTTGTGTAATCGAGCATTGTTTTATGTTTACGTAATGAAGTGTTGCGTAGTCTAGCGTTATGTTACGTAATGAAGCGTTACGTAGTCTCGCGTTATGTTACGTAATGAAGCGTTACGTTTGTATTGTGTAATCAGGCATTATTTTACATTTACGTAATGAAGCGTTATGTAGTCTGACGTTATGTTATGTAATGAAGCGTTGTGTAATCTAACGTTATGTTACGTAATGAAGCGTTGCATAGTCTAGCGTTACGTTACATGACAAGCGTTACATTTGTGTTGTATAGTCCAGCATTATTTTACATTTACGTAATGAAGTATCATTTTACATTTACGTAATGAAGCATTATTTTACATTTACGTAATGAAGCATTATTTTACATTTGCGTAATCAAATGTTATGTGATGCAAGTTATATAATAGCACATTAAACGTGTTTCCCAATTGCGCTGTTCATCTTTTAACAGTGCTTGAAATGCGTGTTTCCGAATCGGCCTGTTACCGGATTTTGTCGCAGCTTGTGACCACAGTGTGGTCATACTTGTTGTTTTATCATTTGAATGTCTTAGAGCACCAAGTGCACTCCATTGCTCATGGTCACCAATGTTTAAACTGTGAGGGCTGTGCTCAGCTCACTATTGAAAGTAATTACACCATGATTTGAATTCACCAAGAACATCTCGTTACTGTATCGTGTACCAGAAGTTATTGGTCGGGCGAGGAGGAAAAACCATCCGCTTTGTGGTGGAGAGGACGCGTGCTGACCTAGCGAACGTCTTTCAGCAAGAGGTGACACTAAAAATGGGGGTGTACCTACAGCAGAAGTAACTTGTGTCGGTTCACCTGTTCCCTTCCCCAGGTACGTATCTGTAGTAGGTAATTTGTATTTAAACGTTCATGTTTGCAAGACATTGCTTGTTTATGAGAAGAAGAACCACCTTTGGAGGCCTTTTCTTGTTTAGCCTGGCAATAATTGTGCTTGAGGGTTACACCGAGCTTGTGTGAATGATAAAATCGTGTTTGAAATCTGAAAACGTTTTCTGACGTCATGCTGATACAGAATGATGAAATTTGTTCAAACCAATGCTGCTTGTGCTGCTTTAATGGGACATTAAATGGAGCATGTGAAAAGCAAGGCCTAATTGATATGAGAGCACGTACCTCAGTTACTTAATAAATGCTTTAAATGTCCTACAATGCATGTGTGAGAAGTGTTATGATTTATGGGAGTAAGACATGGGTAATGAACGTAGAGCAGCAACGAAGGCTGGAAAGGGTGGAAATGCGAATGGTTCGGTGGATGTATGGAGTATCGTTGAGAGAGAGGAAGACAAAAGATGAATTGCGAAAGATTATGGGAATAGAGCCTGTGATTGATGCTGTGAAGAGGAACAGGTTGAGATGGTTTGGTCATGTGTTGAGGAAGGATGAAAGTGACTGGTTGAGTAGAGTGATGGAAATGAATGTAGAAGGAAGTAGAGGACGGGGAAGACCGAGAAAGACTTGGCTAAAGATGGTGGAAGAAGAAATGCGGGCAAGGGGGTTAACAAGGGGAGATGCAGAAAATAGGGCAAAATGGAGAAGATTGTCATGGGGACCGCAAGCCTAACCCCCGCTCTAGCAGGGAAAATGGCCTTAAAATGCCTGTTGTTGTCCTACAATGGTTATCCTTTCCTTCTTAATCCCTTACTAAGGCTGCACAGCCTGGTTATCTGCTTTGTTTGAGCTTGTAAGCATACCACAGCATTTCTAGGGATTACACTACGGTTAATGAAACTACCATTTTGGGGGATCAAACCCACTTTGCATGTGATGTATTTTTAACATCATAAATCTGCTTGTGTATGGTGGAAAGAAGGCAGTTTATGGTTATTCACCATGACTCCTATTTCACCACGTATGTAATAAATAATTACAACAATTGAAATTTTACGAGATGCTGGTGTGCAGACCTCGCAGGATAAGTTGAGCAAAGCACCGAGTGCACATTGATAGGATGTAAGGTTTGGGTGTCAGAGTGGTGCAGATTGACAATGTGAAGGAGGTCGGTGTTATGACATATCCGAATGGACCTTTATTAATTCAATGCATCTCATTCAGATTGCTTTGCTTATTGTTTTTCAATTCGTTATTTGGTAAAGGTCCTGTAAACACCGGTTAATGCTTAGTGGTGTGCATGTGCTTCAATTCCCTGATGGAATGCAGATATGTAGTTTGGGACGTCAATGGAGGATCTCGTTATGTGTGCGCTCCACTGAGACCGCTGATGAGCCGCTGCATTCGCTCAAGTTCATTGTTCGTTTTCTGTGACGAAGAACCAAGTAATGTATCGGAGCGGTCGACTTCTGGGGAACGAGTGCGACGACGACAAACGAACAGAGACGAGGTCTCAGCAAGACCGGAGTTCGACTCTCGGAGCTCGCGGGGATCCACGATGTCTTGCTTTCTGGCGTCCCTCTTGCCCTCTGGGACGGTGAGGCGGTCGGGCGAGGTGAGAGGCAGGGGGTAAGGCGCGTAGCGTGCGTGGCTCCGTGTCAGATACGGAGAAAGGGAAACGTACGACGCTCCGGCAGACATGGAAGCGGCCGCTGTGGCAGCGATGTACGAGTACGGGTACTGGAGCGGTCCCGGTGTCCCAGATGGTGCCATGGTCTGAAGGAGGCAAAACACAGATTGTATTTGAATTCAACTTGATTGTGAAAGAAGAAAGGAAAATAGACTTGTGGGTAAAGTGCCATTTTGTATTTGTACTCATTAAAAAGCATTTACTATGCAGTATTGCAAACTCCATACACATTTTCGCTTTTTAAACTTTCAAAAGTCTGTGACCTATGAACATTGTGGTGGGGTGGGATTGGAAAGGGGACGTGGATGGATGTAATTATTTATTTAGTCCGATTAAGGTAAAATAAAAATGTCCTTTCACATTCTCAAATGCTGTTTTGGTGATCATCTGTACCTATAAAAGGCAAACATCTCAATTTACAAACTCCAAACTCGGGGTCAACTACAACTTTGTGTGGGTGGTAACATACGCTATGTAGCCGTGGCCTTACACGAGGGCCGGGGGGCAAAATTCTCTATGTAAATGTGTACAGTATTGCGCCACCTGGTGGTGGTAGCAGAGGGCATTACAATGCCCTTTTTATCTGGGCAACACTGAGGTTAAAGCACTTTTTGCACGGGTAAATAGATTTTGGCAAACAGGATGGCTAATTATTTCCAAACTAGTGGAGCCTACCTGTTGCTTTGCTGACGGACCAAAGTAGAACGGAACTTGGTAGAGCACATACTTCCACTAGGCTGAGCACTTTACGTTTGGAATCCCACCGATAGGCCAGATCTGCATCCCTTAACAAAAATATAATCGGCTTCTTCTTGTCATCTACCCAACTGATCCACCAAGTTTTGTCATAACTCGTCCACAACATTTTGAAATATTGTGCTGCACATGGTGTTCCAAAAAAAAAAAAAAAAAAATACCTGGATAACTTTGGTTGTTAACATACTGAACACCAAAATAAACGCAAATCTTGAAGACAAATCGAATACATATAGTTTATTTTTGTTGTTATATTGCTGACAGTCAGATGGAATGATAGACATTCCCAGATGTAATGTCCGACAATAATGCTGTGGATGTTGAGACACAGCCCAGGCACTGAATACAGTCACTTCCGGCGATGGTCGAGTCGCTCAACAGAGATGACCTTCAGAAACTTGTGTGACCACCATTTGCGTTGACAACTGCAGTACGATGTCTGTGCATGGATTGAATAATGTGGTTAACAACGCCCATAGGGATCCTCCACGACACCTGGAGAATGGCTGTTCGAAGCTGATCAACTGTCCTTGGTCTGGGGCGCACGTTTTTCAAGAGTCTCTGAACGGCATCCCAAACATGCTCTATTGGATTCAGATCAGGACTGCGATGACGAGGCATTCTGTTGATGTTGTGGTGTTGGAGCAAGAAGAGAAGGCTTGTGTTATCCTGGCAGTATGGGGACGGGCATTATCCTGCTGGAACTAGAAGTTTGGGTGTCGTGCAAAAAAGGAACATGTGGCTTGAGGACTTGGTCAATGCAGCGCTGTGCTGTTACGCCATTTCCCCTGTCTGCACCAACATTCTGAAAGATGATGAGGTCCATTTTCTGATCGAGTCCAATACCAGCCCGGGCCATCACACTAGAACCACCCCAGGCATTCCTCTCAAGGATACACTGGTCACCATCACACTACCCTCATGCGTCCATCAGCGGGATCAATGCAGTAATGACTCTCGTCAGTGAAGAGGACCTGTCTCCATGTTGGCAATGCCAGTTCACACAAGCTCTGGGCCATGCAAGTCTGTCCTGACGGTGATGTTGAGTCAGCACTGGACCCCGAGCCGGTCTTCTGCATTGCAGCCCTTTTTCACAAAGTTGGCGTCTGACTGTTTTAGGGTTAATATGCCTGCCATGGGGTCCAACAATGGTAAAGGTAATTTCACTGGCTGAAGGTGATTGCAACGAAATGTGTCGATCCTGACGTGCTGTTGTCACCCTTGGTCTGCATGAGTGCTAGCGGTCATTGGTGTTGTTGGTTGCATTGAATCTCTCCTGGAGACGATAAATGGTGGACGTTGAAACTGTTGGCAACCTACTGTACACCCTCACCAGCTTGCAGTTATCCAAAGGCTCTCTCTCCCCCTCTCAAACTGTTGCATTGCCGTTGCTGACGTTGGTTGACTGATGCAAGAACAGCACGACGCAGGCCTTTCAGCACCACACCTCCACGGACAATTTGTGATCCTTTTTGCACACGTTCAGCATGTGTGCATGCATCCCAACATAACCTTAACTTTGAAAACGGGTTAATGCTAAACATCATCACATGATCCACGCCCATCACACACACCGTCTGTGCCGTTTAGGAGCTCGCAACAAAACCTCGTCCAAAAACAACCAGATTAATTACCTGTTGGTGCAGTATTGTAATTCTTGGGGAAAATGTCAGGGGCATAGAAAAGGCCCCTCTATATAAGGGTATGTGCCATGTGGTAAAGTATAGAAAAGAAGGGCCATTCCATACCTTGTAGAAAATGCCAAACTATAGAAAAGCAGGGACATTCAAAAAAATATTGTGTGCATGCGGAACTTCCCTTGTGTTCTTCGGAGGAACCAAGAAATGCTCGAGAAAAGTTCATATAAAGGGCGCAAATTAGATTCATACAGATACATGAAGAAGTAAATGTATTTTCAATGCAGTTACAGTCTCTTGGATTCAAAGGGACCTCTTCGTGGTCCTTCATTTTTCTGTAAAAAATTAGATTGCCATATATAATATTCGTTTTCTATTATATTGCAGAAGTAGGTGTACATATACAATTCATCCATAATCTCTAATTATCATCAGTAGTCATCATGAACATATCACGTTTGTCCAATATGTCTGCAATGTCAACACCTACAAGTTTATGTAATGTCCAATTATGGTCCAAAAGGGATTGGTAAACTAGGCCGCACTGCACATGTGTACAATTCTTTCATCTAATCCAATTGTTGCCTATAATGTGTACACACATCGTGCTTGTCCAACGCTTGTCCCGAAGAATACATCACACCCAACATGTCTGCAATTGTTTGGTACATAGTACATACTGACTTTATTAATTTTTTTAACAAATCAGATTTCACACACATGCACATTATCTTATGTGTTTTCGTTTTCAAGGTACACAGAAAACTTTATGTACTGATGGGTTTTAACCTATATATGTATATGTAGGGCACCCCTCATATGAACTTTTCTAGAGCATTACTTGGTTATGCATAAGAACACAAGAGTAGTCCAGCATGCACATGAGATTTTTTTGAATGTGCCTTATTTTCTATTGTTGGGCATTTTCTACAAGGTACCTTCCTTTCTATGCTTTGCCACATGGCACATGCCATATATAAAGGGGCCTTTTCTATGCCCCTGGCATTTTTCACAAGATACATTTTAAATGCGAACAAAATGCATTTGTTCATCGTACAAGACTTCATTCAAGACGATATAAAAGACTTGAAAAAGTAAAGGGGGGGAGGGGAACTAGAGCAATGCAACTGTCGCCAATACGCCTCTGCGTAGTTTCTGCCCGTGACAATGGGTAGATGCTCTTGTTCACTGTCTGAAAAATAAACAAGTTTGATTTTAATCCCTTCAGCTGTTTTCAAGTATCACATTTTCATCAGCCATGACAGGTTTCACATCGATCAGTGAAGCGGATTCAGTGAAGGGATTTTTTTAATTATCGCCTATTAAGCTAATATGGCTGCCACACCACGTGACCTTTAAAAATGTACACTCTGCATATGTATGGGTAGGGGATTCAGTTTGTGAAGTTTCGTGTTGATCGGATAAGGTTTGTTTTTCTATCCAAGATGGCTGCCACACCACGTGACCCATGACCATCATTTTCAAACTATATTATTATAATAATAATAATAATAATAATAAAGGAGTCTTATATAGCCCCATCAAGCAGAGTAAACTACCCTCATGGCGCTTTACATTATCATGTGAACGCACACACACCGCACACACAAACATACACACACACACAGACACACCTTCACTCTTGCCCTATTCCTCTCCCTCCCCATTCAAAACCCACAGATGTGTACTCCCCCTCTTCCGCCCCTCCCTCCCCCGCACATGTACACAGACATACTCTCGATCTCTGTCCCACCTCAAACCAAAGGGAAAACAGGACTTAGACTTTTAAAGACTTGTGAAACAGATAGGTTTTGAGGGAGGTTTTAAAGGCAGGAAGAGAGTCAACATGTCGAACAGAGGAAGGCAGGTCATTCCAGAGCAGAGGTGCAGCAAAGGAAAAGGATTTCTCGCCAAATGACTTGGTGCTGGTGCGCGGCGGCTCTAAGGTCACAGAGTCGTCGCTTGAACGAAGCCGTCGACGAGGTTTATAGAGAGTGAGCAAATCGGAGAGATAGTGAGGTCCCGCTCCACACAATGATTTATAACATAGTGTGCAAATTTTGTATTGCACACGAGCAGAGACAGGCAGCCAGTGTAAAGATTCAAGAAGCGGAGTAACATGGTCAGACTTTTTCGCCTTACAGACAAGACGAGCGGCAGAGTTTGGAACCTTTTGTAACTTATCCAAGAGAAACTGAGGGCAGCCAGCATACAAATAATTACAATAGTCTAGCCTTGAGAGGGCAAGGGCACAGACCAGAGTTAGAGCAGCTTGAGGAGTAAGAAAGTGGCGAATGGATGCGATCTTTCGCAGCTGAAAGTATGCTGATTTGCAAGTTTGAAGTACTTGCTTGGAAAATGTCATGTTACAGTCGAAAACCACACCAAGGTTCTTGGCCGACGAAGCAAAGTTTACATCGGTTTCACCAACATGAATAGTGGTAGGAAGTGAACATTGTAGAGGACATCTGTGCGATCTTACAATCAGAGACTCTGTTTTAGCATCGTTCAGCTGAAGTTTGTTTTGGGTCATCCACGCCTTCACGTCGGCAATACAGCCTTCTAACACTTCAACAGTGGGCACGATTTGTTGAATCGTGCTTCCTTTGTACAGCTGATTGTCGTCCGCAAAGGCGTGGTGATCAACTGAATGTCTGGCAACAAGATTAAATGGAGGCTGAGTGTACAAAAGAAAGAGGATAGGTCCCAGGACCGAGCCCTGCGGAACGCCAAAGGAAAGCGGAGAAGGGGCTGATTTCTGGCCATTGACAACAACTGTTTGCACTCTATCAGTAAGATAGGACATCAGCCAAGAAAGGGGAGTACCAGTTATACCAAATGTGATTTCAAGACGACGAATTAGGACACTATGGTCAATCGTGTCAAAGGCAGCAGACAAGTCCAAAAGAGCAAGAACGGAAACCTTACCACAGTCAAGAGAGGTCAGAAGATCATTGGTTATTCTTAGGAGAGCGGTCTCGGTGCTATGGCCTGGTCTATATGCTGACTGGCGAGAATTGAAAAGATTATTTGAAACTAGATGGTCATTCATCTGTGATAGCACAATTATTTCTGTGATCTTTGACAGGAAAGACAGGTTGGAGATAGGACGGTAATTTTTCATGTCGTTAAGGTCAAGGGTGGGCTTTTTAAGAAGTGGTTTAACAAGAGCTTGTTTAAAGAGAAGCGGAAATGAACCCGTAGTCAGAGAATCATTGATAACTGCAGTAATAAATGGGAGGAGGGTGTCCAAACACTCAATGAACAAATCGGTGGGAAGGGGGTCAAGATCACATGTTTTTGTGTTTGACTTAAGGATTGTACATTTGACAATTTCCTCAGTAACAGGAGTAAACGAACTAAGAGGTCGTCCGTGAAAGCAGTGTTCAGCATCATCGAAGGAAAGGAGTGACTGCTTGTCAAGATTGTTTCTTATTGACTGAATTTTATTGTGAAAGAAATGCAGGAAGCGTTGGGGTAGTTCGTTTTGAGGAAATACAGTGGGAAGAACGGATTGATTTTTGGTGGCAAGCAGGCGGTTGATAATGCTGAACAGTTGCTTGCAGGAGGAGCTCCTAGTAATCCGATCAGAAATATATGACGTTTTTGCTTTCAGAATGATTTTTATGACGAGTCTTTTAGCTATGTTATACAACTGTTTATGGACTGTGAGGCCAGTCTTCAGCCACTGTCTCTCGGCACGTCGTCGTCCCTTTTTGGCAGCCCTGACTTCGTCGCTGACTGCGCTGAACCACGGAGTACTCCTGCGTCTGGGAACGGCGCGCCGTGTCGCTGGAGCATGACAGCCCAACGCTGTGCGGAGGCAACAGTCGAGGTCTTCTGCATTGACATGGGAACGGCCAGAGAGACGGGTGTGAAGGTCCTCTTTAAAGGCGGAACGGTCGATGGCACTAATGTTGCGGGCAGTGATGAAGGTGGGCTGAAGATGAGGAACAGCAATACTCAGGTGGCTGGTGACACAGAAGTGGTCCGAGGTGATAGCACAGGTCACTGACGTGGACTGCACCAACTGATCATCGCATCTGTGCACTAACCAATCCAGGATGTGTCCTTTAACGTGTGTAGGTTGGGAGACAGACTGACAGACTAAAAGTAGAAAGGAGGTCAATGATCTTTGAAGTGAGAGGATGTTGTGGTTGGTCGTAGTGGACGTTGACATCTCCAAGAATCAAGACGAAACCAGGAAGAGTATTGCAGTGGTCGAGCAGATTAGGAAGCTGGGTCATGAACGTAGTCAGTAAGCTTGTTTTTCCGGTTAGATGGAGGTCGGTAAAGGCAGAAGAAATGAAGTGTTTTCTGACAGAGTGAAGGTGATATGGGCTAGCTCGTAGGATGAATGGTCGAAGGAAAAAGTCGTGGTGAAGGAGACAAAGGGAGAGAAGTTGTCTCTGTAAATAACAGCCACGCCCCCACCCCTGTAGGAGCGAGGAAATGACTGCAGGGTGTATCCAGGTGGGGTGAGATCAGCACACCTCGCTTCGTCGCCACTGGGTCAGAGCCAAGTTTCGGTCAGAAAAAGCACGTCGATATCATTATCTTGAATAAAAGAGGTAATTTCGGTTCGCTTGTCAGGACTACTTACAGACTGAGCGTTGAATAAGGCGAGATACAGGTCAGAACGGTGTTGTTTTGGTGCTGTGTATGTTCTACAGGGATAGATGAGGTTATTGAAGTTGACAGGGGACACTTTTTCGCAGGAATTATTAAAATGTGGGTCGGGCCGTCGCTGGTCGCGAAGAGAAATCACAATCGGTATTTTTCTCTGCTTTCTCCTCCCGCCTCGCTTTGTGCGTTTTCTCGGGAGACCAACGCCGATTTCAAGTTCTCTGAGGCCTGAGACGAGTCCAGGAGTCAATCGAGTGGTGTTGTTTAAAGACAAAAGTTTTTGCCGAGTGTAGCGAATAGGCCTCGGGATAGAGGAGTTAGAGCGGATAGTCGAGCTCGGTACATGCAGAGGTGGGGCGTGCGATGGGCCGGGCGATGGGGCGTGCGATGGGCCGGGCGATAGGCCGGGCGATGGGGCGAGATGGGGAAAAGAACTGTCTTGTTGAGAGGCGCACACCGGGGCCGCGTGAGGCTCAACGAAAAAACATGGCGGGTACTTACAGTTCAAAATTTTCAACTTGGTGGCGAGTAAAAACCAAAGTACTGCAAATGTCATGGGCAGACACGCCGCCATAAGCCAGGAAACGAAACAGGAATCCATCACAATCATTCACACAAAGCACAACACGACAGTACACGCTAAATCCAACGGAATCAATCAAATACACAGGACGACCGACTCAGCTCAGCCTGCTAGGCGAATGACCCGGAAGTAAAGTCGACGAAGTTATATAAAGAAGTTATATAAAATATATGCAACAATGGTGTTAGATGATATTTATAAAATTTGGCATCGATAGGATAAGCAGTTTCAGATATAATTATTTAATATTCTCCTTCAATCCAATATGGCTGCCACACCATGTGACCAATGATGTTTATTCGTGATCATCTTTTAATTGCCATTCCTAGTCAATAACACACGTAAAGTTTTGAGTCAATCAATTTAGTGGTTTGGGAGAAGATGTTTTAAAAAAATGTTTTAGGTTAAATCCAATATGGCTGCCAAACCATGTGACCTATGATGTCATAAATTTCATATTTCAATACAAATGGGTCATAGATCAGGTGCATGCAATTTCAGATTTTTAAGATAAGGAATTTGATTAAAACAAATATTTGCTGGTATACCACCACATATGAAGTCATCATTATCATGCTTTTGTTCCCCATTGGGAGTACTTGACAATGTGCCAAGTTTCAATTTTTTCCATTCAGCGGTTTACAATAAATGTTTTTTTAATTATTTGCGATGTTCTAAAGGGGTGTAATGTGTGTATATATGTATATTTATACTGTTGGACCCTCGCTATTTGCGGTTCCGCGTATTAGTGGGTGATAAAATGTGATCTGTTTCTCTATTCGCGGAAAAGCATTCTGCAAATTCGCGTTTTTACGG
This sequence comes from Myxine glutinosa, assembly GCF_964187855.1. Classification (NCBI taxonomy): domain Eukaryota; kingdom Metazoa; phylum Chordata; class Myxini; order Myxiniformes; family Myxinidae; genus Myxine; species Myxine glutinosa. The sequence continues at coordinate 4,139,563 of NC_136266.1, forward strand.
CGTAGCCCATTAGGCAGACCCATCTAGAACATTTTTGAAATACCCGCCGAACAAAAAACGACTCCTGCGAACAATTGACGACGCTTCCGAACCCCCGCGCATGTTTGGCGAACTTTTGGAGCCTAAAATACGAATGTTGGACTTTGCCATTTTTTCGACATTCGCATCCTTCGCGAACCGTTCGCGTGTCCCGTGAAAACCCACCTTAACCCATTTCAACTGAAGGAAACACGTATCGGGAGTACATACGACATAGCGATTGTGAACACGATTATCGATCACGATTCACGATCACGATCATAGTGTATCAATCACTGTGGGACATTTGGTGAATTATAGTAAGATACTGTTTAGATTTTGATGATTTGCGTGTGATATGATTTAACGGATGTTTAGATGAATCGTTTAAAAAAAAAAAAAAGCCTTCAATTTCCGATATTTTACCTTTTCATTTGGGCCTCCCAATTGAAGCCCTGCCCATAGGGCGGGTACCGTTGCTGGTATGTTCCAAATTTCAGAAGTAAATGCTTTGTACGTCGAGGTAATATGTTCCAAATTTCAGCAACGTCTGTTTCTGCATTCTTGAGTTTTATTAAAATGCTCTGATCCAGATCTGGATTTGAATTTGCACCAAAATTGAATAAAGTTGTCCTTGTCACACATCCGACCTGTCCAACAAGTTTCGGCCAAATCAATCCCCAACTTTTTGAAATATCCTGGTCACAGACAGATAGATAAACAACAGACAGGGATGAAAACATAACCTCCATCCACCTTCAGTGGAGGAGGTAATGTATATGTTTTAAAGGCTCACCTGAAAGCCAAGTAACGAGAAGGGTGAGACGGGTGGTCCTGTTGCTGGTCGTCGGCCTTCACTTGATGAGACATTGCTGAAGGGTGGCATCGCAGCCAAGTAGTGAGCGAGCCCGGCCAGAGCGGCAGGGTGCATGAGGGTAGCCGACACTCGGAGGCTTGGTGTGGCCCCACGTTCCGTCCATGGCCTCTTCGACCATGACGCACGATCAGCCTGACGGACCACAGGCTCGGCATCCAAATTTGTGGTGCCATCGGCCCTTCCTTCATCCGATTCATAATCTGCGCATTCACCCGCTGCATCGCCATTTCCTGTGTTTGCTGCGTCTGCTACGCCAAGGGTCATACCAGGACATCACCATTAGTAAGTGCAAATGTCAGCTTCCTCCCACTTCTTCTTACAAATGCAAGCTACATGTTCAACTACATATCCTCCATGACTGGTATTAAAAGTCTGACAAAGCTCCATGTTCAACTGCATGTCCTCCATGACTGGTATTAAAAGTCTGACAAAGCTACATGTTCAACTACATGTCCTCCATGACTGGTATTAAAAGTCTGACAAAGCTCCATGTTCAACTGCATGTCCTCCATGACTGGTATTAAAAGTCTGACAAAGCTACATATTCAACTGCATGTCCTCCATGACTGGTATTAAAAGTCTGACAAACCTACATGTTCAACTGCATGTCCTCCATGACTGGTATTAAAAGTCTGACAAAGCTACATGTTCAACTGCATGTCCTCCATGACCAGTATTAAAAGTCTGACAAAGCTACATGTTCAACTATATATCCTCCATGACTGGTATTAAAAGTCTGACAAAGCTTCATGTTCAACTACATGTCCTCCATGACTGGTATTAAAAGTCTGACAAAGCTACATGTTCAACTGCATGTCCTCCATGACTGGTATTAAAAGTCTGACAAAGCTACATGTTCAACTGCATGTCCTCCATGACTGGTATTAAAAGTCTGACAAAGCTACATGTTCAACTGCATGTCCTCCATGACTGGTATTAAAAGTCTGACAAAACTAGATGTTCAACTGCATGTCCTCCTTGACTGGTATTAAAAGTCTGACAAAGCTACATGTTCAACTGCATGTCCTCCATGACTGGTATTAAAAGTCTGACAAAGCTACATGTTCAACTGCATGTCCTCCATGACTGGTATTAAAAGTCTGACAAAGCTACATGTTCAACTGCATGTCCTCCATGACTGGTATTAAAAGTCTGACAAAACTAGATGTTCAACTGCATGTCCTCCTTGACTGGTATTAAAAGTCTGACAAAGCTACATGTTCAACTGCATGTCCTCCATGACTGGTATTAAAAGTCTGACAAAGCTACATGTTCAACTACATATCCTCCATGACTGGTATTAAAAGTCTGACAAAGCTACATGTTCAACTGCATGTCCTCCATGACTGGTATTAAAAGTCTGACAAAACTAGATGTTCAACTGCATGTCCTCCTTGACTGGTATTAAAAGTCTGACAAAGCTACATGTTCAACTGCATGTCCTCCATGACTGGTATTAAAAGTCTGACAAAGCTTCATGTTCAACTGCATGTCCTCCATGACTGGTATTAAAAGTCTGACAAAGCTTCATGTTCAACTGCATGTCCTCCATGACTGGTATTAAAAGTCTGACAAAGCTACATGTTCAACTGCATGTCCTCCATGACTGGTATTCAAGTCTGACACGCATTCAATGGTGGTCGGATCAAGTTATGATGTTTATGTCACCATTATCTCTGTCACTATTATAATTAAGGTATTCTGGATCTACTTGTTAGCGATTATTTGATTAACCTTTACCTCTGGCCTGTCATCCAAAATTTCTGTTTCTATGTTAATACTGTGTGTGTGCATGAGTGTTACACCAGGACTATAATACCTGTGTCTGAACAAGAGGCTGGAGAGCTGGTACCCTGAGTACCAGAAGATTCTGTGGAATCTGTTCCACAATGTTGGTCTGCGTACGCCTGCAGACAATGTAAAGCCAGCTGTCTCCTGTGACGTCACAGATGAAAAGGTTGGAGTTATTTATGTTGAGCAGGTGTATCTATCAATCCTGCATCCAAGGTCATGTTGCACAATTAACTTGGTAAATGACGTCAGGCAGAACCTCATGGTGGGCAAGGACGACATTGGGTGGCTTGCCATTGCTTTCCCATGGGCAATTAGGACAGGAATTTGTAATTACCGTGCGCTCGCGGCAGGGTTAAGCATTCGGGTACATGCGTGTCGGCATTTTAAAAATTCATTTTCTTGGCAACCGTTGGTCCGATTGACATGAAATTTTCACCATAGGAGGGCCTCCTCGTGTAGAATATTTTAGTGAATATTATGACGTCACAGGTCACGTGGTATGGGCGCCATCTTGGAAAAAAACAAAAAACATTGCACCTCTAACTCAAAAACCGCTGCACATAAATAATTGAGACAGGTCTCATTGCAAAGAACTCTCCATGTGGAATAACATGTGAATGATGACGTCATAGGTGCCGCCGTTATGACGTCATAATTCGACAAGTAAAAAACTTTATCCGATCAGTATGAAATTTCTTGAGCATCTTCTCGGTATAAATTGATGCAGAAATAAAATTATAATGACGTAGGTCACGTGGTTCGGACGCCATATTGTTTTTAGTGAAAAACCACTAAAATCCAATTTTCTCAAACGACTGAACAGATCGAGGCCAAACTTTGCAGGCAGAATCGCATAACCATGACCAACAAAAGGTCAGTGGAGAATGACATCATGTTTCACATGGTTTCAGAGTTATGACGTTTTTAAGCATAAACTTTTAAAACTGAGCTCCTCCCTCATTTGTGATCCTGTCGAGGGGAAACTTCACAGATATGTTCAGCATATTAGTCTGCTAAAATCACCTTTTGGAATTTGCGATAGGTCACGTGGTTTGGCAGATATAAATAAACGAAAAAAAAAATTATAACTCTTGAACCGCTTCATTGATCGACGTGAAACTTTTTATTCTAGAAGATGTAATGAAGTGCAACGTGTGCAAAATTTCAAGATGATTGGATGTATGGTCTGGAAGTTCGAAGTTGTTATTGCGTGAAGAGTCTTCTAGCGTGGGCATGGAATTAATTATCACACTGCACATGACGAGCAGGCAAAGTACGGAGCGACTTCACGGGGTCATTTTGACCTCAAATAAAATTCTGATTTCAGATTTGTCGATCGCTGAGGTATATTAACACACGACCAAAACAGAATTGGTGAAATTCCGACGATTTTTGATGAAAATATAACATTTGTGTCTGCATTTCAGTAAAGTAAAGTACGTGCCGTGTCAGCATTTTAAACATTGAAACGTGGCTCATTGTAGATAACCCCATATGGGGAATAGGTGTTGTTAACGATGACGTCATTGGTGCCATAATTACGACGTCACAATTGGACAGGGACAACGCTTACTCTGATCAGTTTGAAATTTATTGAGCATGATCTATGCAACAATTATATTAGAGAATATACATTTCTGATGTCATCGCTCACGTTGTCTGGCAGCCATATTGGATCCAAAAAAAAAGAAACATTCAAAAACAGAAGAGTTGGCCTACACCAAGTTGACTGCGCATGGTAAGTATTCTATGAATACCATCTAGTTAGTTCAATATGTTGGCAATGCCTCACCTACATTTTACGAAAAACACCACGGGATCTTTAATGTCTACCAATTAATGCTGGCAGACGGAACACCTTCACGGAGGGTGTATCATGTGATGCAGCACCTTGCCTGAGATGCACAAACCCACAATATATAGCTGGATTGGGAATTGCACTCAGGTGAGACGGCTCAAAGGTAAGTGCTCTACCTCTGTTGGATTCAAGCAGAAGTACACACGTCCTAAAGTTTCGATGATGATCATTTTAAGGTTCATTTGTTATGTGTGTTACCTTTTCTCACGTCGTCCATTCCCCGTGTCTCTAAAGCCTTTGGCGAAAGGGTTGTGGTCGATCTTGAGTTGTGTGATCTGGGAGTAATTAGAGGAAGGTGAGTACAAAAGAGCATCCATCAGTGTGCTGCTTCAGACTTTCTACACTCGCTTCAAATGCTCAAAAATTGGGTTTAAACGTGTGTGTGTGTCGCTGTGTGTACATGTGTGTGTGTGTGTGTGTATGTATATGTGTACATGTGTGTGTGTGTGTGTGTGTGTGTTTATTCTTTGTTGATGTGATTTTAATGTGTTTGTTAAACTACATTTATATGATATTGTTGCGGCTCTCCAACGTCCGCCTTCCCCTTATCAAGGGGGGGTTAATCCCCTTGTCTTTTATCTGGCCGACGCAATCCTGGAGGTTATTACGTCCTTCCCGGGCAGCGTTAGGTCGGGTTTTTAGGACTAGTGATTCGCTATTCCCTAAGTACTAACGCTGACCGGAAATGAGGGAATAACTCCCGCCCGAACCACGGCGTTAGTGGACACGCCGAGTGAAGCGAGCCGCGATTCGGGCCGTTAACAAGGACTAACCCGATTATAGCGGTTGGGATCGTGCCACACGTACCCAATGGAGAAAAGACTAGGACGATCGAATTTAGGAAGAAACCAGGAAGAACAAGGTAATTTATTAACAATGTACAAAGAAGAGGAAAATAAAAGAATGTACAAGGAAGAGGAAGAAAAAGTACACAGGGCAGCCTTAATCACAGTCTTAACTTATTCCCTGGACTCGGGCCCGTTCGCTCTCAGACGCAGACTCACGCTTAGGAGGTAGGGTGGAAGGTCCGGCGATGGCGTTCCCAGCTCGTCCGGTCCCCGACTCGTACCAGCAGACGATGGTGGAAACCCGGCAGGCAGCTCTCCGCGTAGCGTAGGCGCGAGCGAACAAATATAGTGACGGGAAAGGTCGGTAAGCTGGGGGGTATTACTCGCTCCAATCACCCCTTCCCCAATGTCCTTCTGCACGCTGCAGTTCTCGGCAATGCGTGCCGTGCGCTCGCCCTTTGTAAAGCTGGTTGCCACAGCGTGTCTCTCCCTCTCGTACTCAACTCTCGTACCAATCCTTCTGAATGCGCTCTTTATACCACGAAGTTCTTCTGGCCAGTCCTTTGTAATGAGCGCTGCTGCGTAAGTCCCTCACAAGGGCTTTGTGTCCGCGCTTTTATAAGCCAAGCCAGCGAACGCTCTGGAAGCCCCAACCATGCCTGGTCAGGCGATCTCCCCTCAGCCCTGGTTGGCTGGTGATGGCTTACCGGCTCCGCCCTGATGGCCGCTTGACGTGGCCGCACCTCTATCCTTGCGCTCTGCCCCCTTTTTCCAGGCTTCACCTCATGGCTTTTGGGCTGGGTTGAGCGAGCCCAAGGGCAGCGAAGGCTGCTGGCCAAGGATCGTAACAAATTGGGAGGGCCGATGGGGTATAGACTGAAGAGCGCTCAATGGCGTCGCTTGGAGGGAGGCTGCCAAAATGAACGGATGGGGGCCTACTCTTATTTGTTTGACACAACGCAGATGCAACGACTGGACATGGGCTTATCTAAACACATACTAAGAAATAACTACCGTCCTAAGGTGACCTATGTGTTGCTTGTGGCCTATCTATGGGGTGCAACCTTTAACCTTTAATGATGTTATATGTGTGGGTTCTCAAAACCGCAACAATATTTTATGTTTGTTCAACTACATTTCAAAGCATGAAAACCACAAACAATATAATTAATTGTACAGTAACGGCTAGATGTTACAAGTTAAAAGAAACTAAAGAATTAATTACATGCAAAACCTCAAATATAGTTTACCTATTGACCTGTAGCAAATGTGCGATGCAATATGTTGGCGCATTGATGGGTTGACTGACTGCCTGGACACAACTGAGGTTGTGGATCTACTGACGTACCATCTATTGATGTGGATCCATGATCGAGGTTGTGGATCTACTGACGTACCATCTATTGATGTGGATCCATGATCGAGGTTGTGGATCTACTGACGTACCATCTATTGATGTGGATCCATGATCGAGGTTGTGGATCTACTGATGTACCATCTATTGATGTGGATCCATGATCGAGGTTGTAGATCTACTGATGTACCATCTATTGATGTGGATCCATGATCGAGGTTGTAGATCTACTGATGTACCACCTATTGATGTGGATCCATGATCGAGCTTGTGGATCCGCTGTTTGGAGAGGTCCTGGGCTGAAAGGATCGAAACCTCGAGGAAGAACGGTGCCCAGCTGATGATCCATGCAGTCGGGAAACTAGTCAATTGCTTATGGGTTGACGTTCTTGCTTTAGGTGGAGAAATTATGTTTGAGGTTTGCAATGATACTGTACAATGAATTGTGTGTGTGTGTGTGTGTGTGTGTGTGTGTGTGTGTGTGTGTGTGTGTGTAAAAGAGAGAGATAGAATTGTGAGAAACAGAAATGAAAAAACGAGGTGTGTGTGTGTGTGTGTGTGTGTGTGTGTGTGTGTGTGTGTGTGTGTGTGTGTGTGTGTGTGTGTGTGTGTGTCGGTGTCGCCTTCAGGTCACATATCTTTCTCCGATCCTCACGGCTAGAAGCTGATTGTTTTGAGGTCCAAAGCTCAAGATCTACATAAATCAGTAATTTTCAACTGATTCACTTGATATCTTTGTACATTATATAAAAACTAAAAAAACATGGGGCAAGACACCTGGTGCTCACCTGGTAGAATTAACAGTACTAGGGCATGCCCGTACTATATATATATCTAAAATTTAACCCCCCCCCCCCCCCCCTCTCTATTTACATGAAATGGTTTGGTCCATTCGCAAAGCCAAAGCGAACTGCTTGCGAGTACGGTGACAATCCCCCCCCCCTCTATTTACATGAAATGGTTTGGTCCATTCGCAAAGCCAAAGCGAACGGCTTGCGAGTACGGTGACAATCCCCCCCCTCTATTTACATGAAATGGTTTGGTCCATTCGCAAAGCCAAAGCGAACGGCTTGCGGAGTTTGGTAAATAAATCGCCATAGCTCGGTAACTACTTCTCCGATTAATATGAAACCTTGAAAAGGCACATCCTCGGGTCCCCAGCAATATACCTGGCAAGTTTCAAGTATATCGGACCCGTGGTTGTCGAGAAACAGCGGTCACAGACAAACGACACACACACATACACACACACATACACACAGAGATTACTGGAATTATAGATAGATACTTCACCGACAAAAAGGTATTTTAAACCAATTTCAATGGTTGCTAGGAGACAGTGCAGTATATACAATCATACTAACATAATCTTCAGACTTTAAACAAACAAACACTTATTTTGGGGGGCAACCCTCCCGCCCCCCACCCCCTGTACCTCGTCAGACCCCAATTTTTCCAATGCCATGAACAAAGATTGGTAAATCACGGATGAATTTCATTTGTGCCAAATTTGGTCGCAATCCCATCAGCGGTTTTGGAGAAGACGTTTCAAGTGTTCACAGACGGACTTCGCTCCATCGCATAAGCTCACCTGAACGTCGTTCCAGGTGAGCTAAGGAGGCACATGAAGCCGTGTGACTGTCTATTAATTACGTACCATTGGAAAGTACCTTTTTGGACTGCTGAAACGACTAAAGACCTCTAAGACCCTTGAAGGTGAGCACAAATACTGAGACCGCCTCAACGTTAATCTATCCCCTGATACTCGACAAAATAGATATGAATCTTTTTCAGATTTATAAAGTAATTTTGGGATTAGAAGTCGAAATATTAATCCTCTTCATCCTTAGTTATGACGTCACACTGAAGTCGCCCGCCATATTGATACTGCCGACAGGTTGCGTCGTGGTATCATTGAACTCAAACGGCGAATAATGTTCGGTATTTCACAGTAGTTGTGTCCTTGCGCCCTACCTTAACCACGATACTTGTCCACCTTGCTCTTCTCCACACTCCAAGCACCTTTACCTTACCTTAATGATATCTCTCCGCACCAATCACTATGGAGCAATACAACTCACACAATCCCCCCGTCTCAACCGTCAGCTACCTCTTTTCCTTCTACCTTGTTCCCTCAACCTACCTGCTCTCTTTGCCATTCTCTCTTCCCCCATCCGCACCGTATGTCCAGCCCATCTCAGCCTCATTTCACCAATCTCCTCGTCAAGCTCACCTGCATACCAATCTCCTTGTCAAGCTCACCTGCACACCAATCTCCCCATCAAGCTCACCTGCACACCAATCTCTTCGTCAAGCTCACCTGCACAACAATCTCCCCATCAAGCTCACCTGCACACCAATCTCCCCATCAAGCTCACCTGCACACCAATCTCCCCATCAAGCTCACCTGCACACCAATCTCCCCATCAAGCTCACCTGCACACCAATCTCCCGATCAAGCTCACCTGCACACAAATCTCCCCATCAAGCTCACCTGCACACCAATCTCCCCATCAAGCTCACCTGCACACCAATCTCCCCATCAAGCTCACCTGCACACCAATCTCCCCATCAAGCTCACCTGCACACCAATCTCCCCATCAAGCTCACCTGCACACCAATCTCCCGATCAAGCTCACCTGCACACAAATCTCCCCATCAAGCTCACCTGCACACCAATCTCCCCATCAAGCTCACCTGTACACCAATCTCCCCATCAAGCTCACCTGCACACCAATCTCCCCATCAAGCTTACCTGCACACCAATCTCCTCGTCAAGCTCACCTGCACACCAATCTCCCCATCAAGCTCACCTGCACACCAATCTCCCCTTCAAGCTCACCTGCACACCAATCTCCCCATCAAGCTCACCTGCACACCAATCTCCCGATCAAGCTCACCTGCACACAAATCTCCCGATCAAGCTCACCTGCACACCAATCTCCCCATCAAGCTCACCTGCACACCAATCTCCCCATCAAGCTCACCTGCACACCAATCTCCCCATCAAGCTCACCTGCACACCAATCTCCCCATCAAGCTCATCTGCACACCAATCTCCTCGTCAAGCTCACCTCCACACCAATCTCCCCATCAAGCTCACTTGCACACCAATCTCCCCATCAAGCTCACCTGCACACCAATCTCCCCATCAAGCTCACCTGCACACCAATCTCCCCATCAAGCTCACCTGCACACCAATCTCCCCATCAAGCTCACCTGCACACCAATCTCCTGCCTCAGTTCATCCATTCTCCTTCTATTCACCCTCTTCACTTCCACAATCCTCCTGACCCAGGTGTTCTCGCAAACCTGCACCCTCTGTTGTCTCTCTGTCAGTGCCACCGTCTCCAGACCGTAAAGGTAGGCCTGCGTTACACACGACATCAGAACCTTTCCTTTCAATTTCCATGATACCTTTCTGTCTGCCATTACTCCCTCCACCCTTCTTCACGCATTCGCACCACCTGAATCCTCCTCTGTTTATCATCCCCGGTCACGGTTCCCCCCAGGTACTCAAACCAATTTTCCTGTCTGATCTCCTTCCCTTCTAACCAGGTATTCATTTCTTTTCTCTGCTGCCAAACTGACATCCACTCCCCCCGTACTTCCTGCATCTCTCACCTACTCTCTACCCCAACGACCAGATCGTCCGCGTACAATGTGCTCCCCACAACACCTGTCATGTTTACCTCACAACACCATTTGAGTGGAGCAACTCAAATGGTGATACACCTGTTGTGGTGTGTGGTGGAGCAACTCAAATGGTGATACACCTGTCGTGGTGTGTGGTGGAGCAACTCAAATGGTGATACACCTGTCGTGGTGTGTGGTGTGTGGTGAAGCAACTCAAATGGTGATACACCTGTTGTGGTGTGTGGTGAAGCAACTCAAATGGTGATACACCTGTTGTGGTGTGTGGTGGAGCAACTCAAATGGTGATACTCCTGTAGTGGTGTGTGGTGGAGCAACTCAAATGGTGATAGACCTGTAGTGATGTGTGGTGGAGCAACTCAAATGGTGATACACCTGTAGTGGTGTGTGGTGAAGCAACTCAAATGGTGATACACCTGTAGTGATGTGTGGTGGAGCAACTCAAATGGTGATACACCTGTAGTGGTGTGTGGTGGAGCAACTCAAATCGTGATACTCCTGTAGTGGTGTGTGGTGAAGCAACTCAAATGGTGATACACCTGTCGTGGTGTGTGGTGAAGCAACTCAAATAGTGATACTCCTGTAGTGGTGTGTGGTGAAGCAACTCAAATGGTGATACACCTGTTGTGGTGTGTGGTGGAGCAACTCAAATGGTGATACACCTGTTGTGGTGTGTGGTGGAGCAACTCAAATGGTGATACACCTGTCGTGGTGTGTGGTGAAGCAACTCAAATGGTGATACTCCTGTAGTGGTGTGTGGTGAAGCAACTCAAATGGTGATACACCTGTAGTGGTGTGTGGTGGAGAAACTCAAATGGTGATACACCTGTAGTGGTGTGTGGTGGAGCAACTCAAATGGTGATACACCTGTAGTGGTGTGTGGTGGAGCAACTCAAATGGTGATACGCCTGTAGTGGTGTGTGGTGGAGCAACTCAAATGGTGATACACCTGTAGTGGTGTGTGGTGGAGCAACTCAAATGGTGATACACCTGTAGTGGTGTGTGGTGGAGCAACTCAAATGGTGATACACCTGTAGTGGTGTGTGGTGGAGCAACTCAAATGGTGATACACCTGTAGTGGTGTGTGGTGGAGCAACTCAAATGGTGATACACCTGTAGTGGTGTGTGGTGGAGAAACTCAAATGGTGATACACCTGTAGTGGTGTGTGGTGGAGCAACTCAAATGGTGATACACCTGTAGTGGTGTGTGGTGGAGCAACTCAAATGGTGATACACCTGTAGTGGTGTGTGGTGGAGCAACTCAAATGGTGATACACCTGTAGTGGTGTGTGGTGGAGCAACTCAAATGGTGATAGACCTGTAGTGGTGTGTGGTGGAGCAACTCAAATGGTGATACACCTGTAGTGGTGTGTAGTGGAGCAACTCAAATGGTGATACTCCTGTAGTGGTGTGTGTTGAAGCAACTCAAATGGTGATACACCTGTAGTGTGTGGTGGAGAAACTCAAATGGTGATACACCTGTAGTGGTGTGTGGTGGAGCAACTCAAATGGTGATACACCTGTAGTGGTGTGTGGTGGAGCAACTCAAATGGTGATACACCTGTAGTGGTGTGTGGTGGAGCAACTCAAATGGTGATACACCTGTAGTGGTGTGTGGTGGAGCAACTCAAATGGTGATACACCTGTAGTGGTGTGTGGTGGAGAAACTCAAATGGTGATACACCTGTAGTGGTGTGTGGTGGAGCAACTCAAATGGTGATACACCTGTAGTGGTGTGTGGTGGAGCAACTCAAATGGTGATACACCTGTAGTGGTGTGTGGTGGAGCAACTCAAATGGTGATACACCTGTAGTGGTGTGTGGTGGAGCAACTCAAATGGTGATACACCTGTAGTGGTGTGTGGTGGAGGAACTCAAATGGTGATACACCTGTAGTGGTGTGTGGTGGAGCAACTCAAATGGTGATACACCTGTAGTGGTGTGTGGTGGAGGAACTCAAATGGTGATACACCTGTAGTGGTGTGTGGTGGAGCAACTCAAATGGTGATACACCTGTAGTGGTGTGTGGTGGAGGAACTCAAATGGTGATACACCTGTAGTGGTGTGTGGTGGAGCAACTCAAATGGTGATACACCTGTAGTGGTGTGTGGTGGAGGAACTCAAATGGTGATACACCTGTAGTGGTGTGTGGTGGAGCAACTCAAATGGTGATACACCTGTAGTGGTGTGTGGTGGAGGAACTCAAATGGTGATACACCTGTAGTGGTGTGTGGTGGAGCAACTCAAATGGTGATAGCATATCGCATGGTGAAACGACCTCAAGTGGAATTAACATTTCCATCGTAAATGTACGAACAGGACACAACACTCTTGACCTCCCTCCACAGGGACATCAGGAGATCTGTGGAAGTGAGCGTTGGGGCGGGGTACACGAGATAAACAAGATGGACACCACAGGGACCTTCAAGAAAGAAAACAGGGAATTTGAAGGAGGTGGGTTTGAGGTGGATTAATGGGGGTAGAAAAGATAAAGGTTTTGGGTGGGGGAAGACAAGAGATGGCAGTGAACAGCTGTTTTAAAGACCTGGAGGGAGGAGTGGGATTTAAGAGAGTGAGGGAGTTTGTACCAGAGGTGGGAAAAAGAGGAATGAAAGAGTGAAGGTGAGCAGAGAGTCTGGATTTTAGCAGTTTCCTCAGAATGGGGTTTGCTGGCAGATCTTGAGCGACCTTCAGCAGAATAACTTATTCAAGCAGATTGTTGAGAAAGTAGATGGGGCGGGGGGGGGGGGGAGGAGGAGGGAGGGAGAGTGAGGGTTATACAACAGACGGTCCTTTCAGAGAGACATAGTGAGGGTAAGATTTGTCAGGGTTGAAAGACATGTTCCGAGTGTTTGACCACCTTGTGATGATGATATGGCAGAGGGTGGAGTCATCAGCAAAAAGATAAATAGGATTTTCCAGAGAGATAATTGATGAAGGTTAGAAAGAGCACAGGGCCCAGAACACAGCCTTGAGGAACTCCAGCCTGGACAGGAAGGGGAGATGAGAGAATTCCATGAAGAGCCACACGTTGTCGACAACAGGAGAGGGAGTATAGAAGCCATGCGTGGAGATTTCCATGGATACCATAAGAGGAGAGTTTGGTGAGCAGAGCTGGGTGCCAGACCGTATCGAAGGCACGTGATATGTCAAGGGAGACAGCTCTGATCTCTTGTCTGGCATTGAGGACCTCCATCCATTGTTGAGACAGCAGAAGCAGCATGTCCAGAGTAGAGTAACCTTGTCTGAAGCCAAATTGGCGATCGGAGATCAAGCCATTGGAGAAGAGGAAAGATTTAATGTCGAAACTGATGATGGATTCCATGACTTTGCTGACAATTGGGAGCAGGCTGATTGGTCTGTAGTTGCAAGGATCTGTTTTTGCACCTTTTTGTGTAAGGCGGTGATGTTTTCTGATTTCCAAGATGCTGGCAGATGACCTTGAGCAAACAAGAGGGTGAAGAGAACAGAGAGAGGGTGAGATAGAGCGGCAGAGCATGATTTTAAGACCCGTGGCTGATGCCGTCTGGTCCAGTTGCAGAATCAGAGTCGAGGTTTGACAGACATTTCTCCACCTTCTCAGGAGAGAAGGACACAGAGTCCAGGAGCAGTTGGGTTCGACTGGGTACGGTGGGAACAGAGAGCGATGGGTTTGGGACACAAGATTTTGAGGCAAACAGAGTTGAGGCATTCAGCTTTTTCATGTGCGGAGTCAGCTGTGTAGCCATTTGAGGAAAGGGAGGGGATGGAGGGGGAAATAAACACCAGAAATAGATTTGACCAGACGCCACCAGGATTTGGAGATATTGTTTCCTGGCTCTCCTGAGGGTGGACACACACTTATTCCGAGCTTTGTGAAAGGAAATGAGATTGCCTTCCGTTGGATTAGCCTTCCATGAGGTGAAGGCAAGTTGTTTCAGGGCAACTGCCTCATCACAAGATTCCTTGTACCATGGACGGGAGGAAGGGTAAGACAACTGAAGACGAGATGGGATAAATCTGTGCCTGAGAGAGAGCAGTTTGCTTTGGAAGAATTCCCAGGATGAGTTGATGTCAGAGGCAGTAGAGATGGGAGACCAGTCCAGATGATTGATGGCTGTTCGTAGACCTTGCCAGTCAGCCTGAGTGAAAATGCCAGACTCGTTGACGCTGAGGAGGTTCTCTGAAAATGGTCAGAGAGATGTCCACTTTAACAAGCACATGATCAGAAGAACCGATTGGAACCGAATGGACCGATTGGAGCAGAAGATCAGATTTCTGTCTTCTACCGACTCCTCTCCGGCCTTGCACCCCCAGCTCTCTCTGTGCTCTGTCCCCCAAATATTCCTGCAGGACGCACAAGATCTGCCAGCAACCCTCATGGTTAAACTGCCAAAATCAAGACCCTCTGCTCACCTTCACACCTTCATTCCTCTTTTCTCCTGCCTCTGGAACAAACTCCCTCAATCTCTTCAATCCCTCTCCTCCCTCCAGGTCTTTAAAACAGCTGTTCACCACCATCTCTTATCTTCCCCAATCCAAAACCTTGATATTTTCTACCCCCGCTAATTTCACCCCAGATTCACTTCTTTGAAATACCAACTTCCTTCCTGGAAGACCTAGCAGTGTCCTTGTGTTCTCTACTTCTCCCACCCCTCCCCCCCCCTACCCATGCCTCCTCCCCCCAAGCCCTCCCACAGATCTCCCGATGTCCCTGCTCTCAAATGTTGTGTTTGTGTGCTTCCCCTTCTCTCCCCATCTTGTCTACCTCTACCCTTATTATATGGTTTGTGTATACAACAACAAAAAAAAGAAAAAAAAAAAGAAGAGCAGCAGACATTTGCAGGGAAGTTAGTCATAACCAAATCTAGAAGAGATGATGCACCGTTGACTGAGGTCCGGGTCGGGAAATTGACAGATTGTGTCAGTCCCAGTGAGTCACAGAAGTCCTTTGCTGAGGTGACATGGCTGGTGAGAGAGGTACCCACACCCAGCCAGCTGGCATGATGACAAAAAATATTTTAAAAAGAAAAAAAAAAGTTAGGATGAGTGGCTAGAAGTTGGTCCATTATGTTGTTGTAGTAGTACTAGTAGTAGTAGTAGTAGTAGTAGTAGTAGTAGTAGTAGTAGTAGCAGCAGCAGCAGCCCCAGACAGTTCTCTTGAACAAGCCCGTGGCACAGACACAGCCGATCAATCTCCCAGGAGAGACCCAGATATCCCCCACATCCAGAATGGTGTACCCCACCTTCAAGAAGTCAGGGCCATGACAGAGTTAGAGAGAGAGAAAGAGAGAAGAGACAAGAGATAATTTGCCAATCCATCGGGACCGATCGGCACTGTGACGAAGACCGATCCAGGCAGCAGGGAAGAATGGGGAACATTTGGCCCCCGACTTGCATTGGTGGACTGCACAACACAACAACTACCTCGAAGAGACGTCCCCAACAGTTTTGATCCATGCTGTTGGTGAGCGAGATGTAAATGGAATCATCACTGTTTGGTGGACTGTACAACACAAAAGTTGGGAGCGGAAAGGAAGCCGAGGTACTCTTCAGGGGTGTCGTGGAGTGAGGGCAGTGCAGGGAGAGTGAGGAAGAGAGTTTTTGGTAAACAGAACAACTCCACCACCAGGACGAGGCTCAGGTCTATCATACCGGAGGAGGGAGTAACCAGGAAGAGATATTAAGGAATCAGAGACATCTTGAAGGAGGAAAGTTTCTGTTAAGCAGATCACGTCTGGTTTGTCAGAAGCAATCTGAATGGAGAGATCAATCAGGTTTGAGCGAAGGCCCCAGATGTTTGAAGTCCATACCGTTAAAGAAGAGGGAGGGGAGGAAGTGTTGGGTACAATAGGGGGAGAGAGGGTAGGAAGAAGGAGGAGGTAGGGAGAGCTGTTGATAGTGTGTAGTAGATTGCAGAAGAACGAGGAGAAAGGGAAGGATGAGGAGAAGGCCAAAAGATAGGTAGTGATGGGAAGAGGCACAATAAGCTGTAATATGAGAGGGGGCAGAGGGAAGTATAAGATTGGAGGACGTGGAAGATTGCGTTGGAAGAGAGAGGGTGGGAAGGAGGTAGCTTTGTGCATGTGAGGGGTGGAGGGGACTTTGAAAAAGTGTGGTGAGGTGATATTATTTATTGGGCTTTATTAAAATTATAATATTGGTGATATTATTTATTGGGCTTTATTAGAATTATAATATTAGTGATATTATTTATTGGGCTTTATTAGAATTATAATATTAGTGATATTATTTATTGGGCTTTATTAGAATTATAATATTAGTGATATTATTTATTGGGCTTTATTAGAATTATAATATTAGTGATATTATTTATTGGGCTTTATTAGAATTCTAATATTGGTGATATTATTTATTGGGCTTTATTAAAATTATAATATTGGTGATATTATTTATTGGGCTTTATTAGAATTATAATATTAGTGATATTATTTATTGGGCTTTATTAGAATTCTAATATTGGTGATATTATTTATTGGGCTTTATTAGAATTCTAATATTGGTGATATTATTTATTGGGCTTTATTAAAATTATAATATTAGTGATATTATTTATTGGGCTTTATTAAAATTATAATATTGGTGATATTATTTATTGGGCTTTATTAGAATTATAATATTAGTGATATTATTTATTGGGCTTTATTAGAATTCTAATATTGGTGATATTATTTATTGGGCTTTATTAAAATTATAATATTGGTGATATTATTTATTGGGCTTTATTAGAATTATAATATTAGTGATATTATTTATTGGGCTTTATTAGAATTATAATATTAGTGATATTATTTATTGGGCTTTATTAGAATTCTAATATTGGTGATATTATTTATTGGGCTTTATTAAAATTATAATATTGGTGATATTATTTATTGGGCTTTATTAGAATTATAATATTAGTGATATTATTTATTGGGCTTTATTAGAATTATAATATTGGTGATATTATTTATTGGGCTTTATTAAAATTATAATATTGGTGATATTATTTATTGGGCTTTATTAAAATTATAATATTGGTGATATTATTTATTGGGCTTTATTAAAATTATAATATTGGTGATATTATTTATTGGGCTTTATTAGAATTATAATATTAGTGATATTATTTATTGGGCTTTATTAGAATTATAATATTAGTGATATTATTTATTGGGCTTTATTAGAATTATAATATTAGTGATATTATTTATTGGGCTTTATTAGAATTCTAATATTGGTGATATTATTTATTGGGCTTTATTAAAATTATAATATTGGTGATATTATTTATTGGGCTTTATTAGAATTATAATATTAGTGATATTATTTATTGGGCTTTATTAGAATTATAATATTAGTGATATTATTTATTGGGCTTTATTAGAATTATAATATTGGTGATATTATTTATTGGGCTTTATTAAAATTATAATATTGGTGATATTATTTATTGGGCTTTATTAAAATTATAATATTGGTGATATTATTTATTGGGCTTTATTAAAATTATAATATTGGTGATATTATTTATTGGGCTTTATTAGAATTATAATATTAGTGATAATATTTATTGGGCTTTATTAAAATTATAATATTTGGTGATATTATTTATTGGGCTTTATTAAAATTATAATATTGGTGATATTATTTATTGGGCTTTATTAGAATTATAATATTAGTGATATTATTTATTGGGCTTTATTAGAATTATAATATTAGTGATATTATTTATTGGGCTTTATTAGAATTATAATATTAGTGATATTATTTATTGGGCTTTATTAGAATTCTAATATTGGTGATATTATTTATTGGGCTTTATTAGAATTATAATATTAGTGATATTATTTATTGGACTTTATTAGAATTATAATATTGGCGATATTATTTATTGGGCTTTATTAGAATTATAATATTGGTGATATTATTTATTGGGCTTTATTAGAATTATAATATTAGTGATATTATTTATTGGGCTTTATTAGAATTATAATATTAGTGATATTATTTATTGGGCTTTTTTAGAATTATAATATTGGTGATATTATTTATTGGACTTTATTAGAATTATAATATTGGTGATATTATTTATGGGGCTTTATTAGAATTATAATATTAGTGATATTATTTATTGGGCTTTATTAGAATTATAATATTGGCGATATTATTTATTGGACTTTATTAGAATTATAATATTGGTGATATTATTTATTGGACTTTATTAGAATTATAATATTGGCGATATTATTTATTGGACTTTATTAGAATTATAATATTGGTGATATTATTTATTGGGCTTTATTAGAATAATAATATTAGTGATATTATTTATTGGGCTTTATTAGAATTATAATATTAGTGATATTATTTATTGGACTTTATTAGAATTATAATATTGGCGATATTATTTATTGGACTTTATTAGAATTATAATATTAGTGATATTATTTATTGGGCTTTATTAGAATTATAATATTAGTGATATTATTTATTGGGCTTTATTAGAATTATAATATTGGTGATATTATTTATTGGACTTTATTAGAATTATAATATTGGTGATTTTATTTATTGGATTTGATTAGAATTATAATATTGGTGATTTTATTTATTGGACTTTATTAGAATTATAATATTGGTGATATTATTTATTGGACTTTATTAAAATTATAATATTGGTGATATTATTTATTGGACTTTATTAAAATTATAATATTGGTGATATTATTTATTGGACTTGATCAGAATTATAATGTTGGTGATATGATTTATTGGACTTTATTAGATTATAATATTGGTGATATTATTTATTGGACTTTATTAGAATTATAATATTGGTGATATGATTTATTGGACTTTATTAGAATTATAATGTTGGTGATGTGATTTATTGGACTTTTTTTAGAATTATAATATTGGTGATATTATTTATTGGACTTTATTAGAATTATAATATTGGTGATATTATTTATTGGACTTTACTAGAATTATAATATTGGTGATATTATTTATTGGACTTTATTAGAATTATAATATTGGTGATATTATTTATTGGGCTTTATTAGAATTATGATATTGATCATATTATTTATTGGACTTTACTAGAATTATAATATTGGTGATATTATTTATTTGACTTTATTAGAATTATAATGTTGGTGATATTATTTGTTGGACTTTATCAGAATTATAATATTGGTGATATTATTTATTGGACTTTATTAGAATTATAATATTGGTGATATTATTTTTTGGACTTTATTAGAATTATAATATTGGTGATATTATTTATTGGATTTCATTAAAATTATAATATTGGTGATATTATTTATTGGACTTTATTAGAATTATAATATTGGTGATATTATTTATTGGACTTTATTAGAATTATAATATTGGTGATATTATTTTTTGGACTTTATTAGAATTATAATATTGGTGATTTTATTTATTGGATTTCATTAGAATTATAATATTGGTGATTTTATTTATTGGATTTCATTAGAATTATCTCATTTATTTATTTATCATAATTTCATTAGAATTATTTATCCCTGGTGTTGGGCTAGCGGCTATGGTGCCAGCTTAGTATCCAAGGATCCTGGGTTCGAATCCCGGTCGATCGCTGAATTAACGCCAGGGGGGTTGACTTAGCCTGTCATCCTTCTGAGGTCGGCTAATTGAGCACCAGTTCACTGGTAATTCCCTGCTTGTCGTTAAAGGCGGCAAAAAGGGTTGGCGTCAGGAAGGGCATCTGGCCGTAAAACATTGCTTCAAAAAGGGGACCGAAAAACAACAACAACCACGGTTCCCGAAAAAGGCCAACCCCCGCTTTGCGGGGAAAAATGGCCTCTAAAGGTGTTTTTTTTATTTTTTTTTATTGGAATTATAATATTGGTGATATTATTTATTGGACTTTATTAGAATTATAATATTGGTGATATTATTTATTGGACTTTATTAGAATTATAATATTGGTGATATCATTTATTGGACTTTATTAGAATTATAATATTGGTGATATTATTTATTGGACTTTTTTAGAATTATAATATTGGTGATATTATTTATTGGACTTTATTAGAATTATAATATTGGTGATATTATTTATTGGACTTTATTAGAATTATAATATTGGTGATATTATTTGTTGGACTTCATTAGAATTATAATATTGGTGATATTATTTATTGGACTTCATTAGAATTATAATATTTGTGATATTATTTATTGGACTTTATTAGAATTATAATATTGGTGATATTATTTATTGGACTTTATTAGAATTATAATATTGGTGATATTATTTATTGGATTTCATTAGAATTATAATATTGGTGATATTATTTATTGGATTTCATTAGAATTATAATATTGGTGATATTATTTATTGGATTTCATTAGAATTATAATACTGGTGATATTATTTATTGGACTTTATTAGAAATATAATATTGGTGATATTATTTATTGGATTTCATTAGAATTATAATATTGGTGATATTATTTATTGGACTTCATTAGAATTATAATATTGGTGATATTATTTATTGGGCTTTATTAGAATTATAATATTGGTGATATTATTTATTGGACTTCATTAGAATTATAATATTGGTGATATTATTTATTGGACTTCATTAGAATTATAATATTGGTGATATTATTTATTGGGCTTCATTAGAATTATAATATTGGTGATATTATTTGTTGGACTTCATTAGAATTATAATATTGGTGATATTATTTTTTGGACTTTATTAGAATTATAATATTGGTGATATTATTTTTTGGACTTTATTAGAATTATAATGTTGGTGATATTATTTATTGGATTTCATTAGAATTATAATATTGGTGATATTATTTGTTGGACTTCATTAGAATTATAATATTGGTGATATTATTTGTTGGACTTCATTAGAATTATAATATTGGTGATATTATTTGTTCGACTTCATTAGAATTATAATATTGGTGATATTATTTATTGGGCTTTATTAGAATTATAATATTGGTGATATTATTTATTGGACTTCATTAGAATTATAATATTGGTGATATTATTTATTGGACTTTATTAGAATTATAATATTGGTGATATTATTTATTGGACTTTATTAGAATTATAATGTTGGTGATATTATTTATTGGGCTTTATTAGAATTATAATATTGGTGATATTATTTATTGGACTTTATTAGAATTATAATATTGGTGATATTATTTGTTGGACTTCATTAGAATTATAATATTGGTGATATGATTTATTGGACTTTATTTGAATTATAATATTGGTGATATTATTTATTGGACTTCATTAGAATTATAATATTGGTGATATTATTTATTGGACTTTATTAGAATTATAATATTGGTGATATTATTTATTGGACTTTATTAGAATTATAATATTGGTGATATTATTTATTGGATTTCATTAGAATTATAATATTGGTGATATTATTTATTGGATTTCATTAGAATTATAATATTGGTGATATTATTTATTGGACTTTATTAGAATTATAATGTTGGTGATATTATTTATTGGGCTTTATTAGAATTATAATATTGGTGATATTATTTATTGGACTTTATTAGAAATATAATATTGGTGATATTATTTATTGGAATTTATTAGAATTATAATATTGGTGATATTATTTATTGGACTTTATTAGAATTATAATATTGGTGATATTATTTATTGGACTTCATTAGAATTATAATGTTGGTGATATGATTTATTGGACTTCATTAGAATTATAATATTGGTGATATTATTAATTGGACTTCATTAGAATTATAATATTGGTGATATTATTTATTGGGCTTCATTAGAATTATAATATTGGTGATATTATTTATTGGACTTTATTAGAATTATAATGTTGGTGATATTATTTATTGGATTTCATTAGAATTATAATATTGGTGATATTATTTGTTGGACTTCATTAGAATTATAATATTGGTGATATTATTTGATCGACTTCATTAGAATTATAATATTGGTGATATTATTTATTGGGCTTTATTAGAATTATAATATTGGTGATATTATTTGCTGGACTTTATTAGAATTATAATATTGGTGATATTATTTATTGGACTTCATTAGAATTATAATATTGGTGATATTATTTATTGGACTTTATTAGAATTATAATATTGGTGATATTATTTATTGGACTTTATTAGAATTATAATGTTGGTGATATTATTTATTGGGCTTTATTAGAATTATAATATTGGTGATATTATTTATTGGACTTTATTAGAATTATAATATTGGTGATATTATTTGTTGGACTTCATTAGAATTATAATATTGGTGATATGATTTATTGGACTTTATTTGAATTATAATATTGGTGATATTATTTATTGGACTTCATTAGAATTATAATATTGGTGATATTATTTATTGGACTTTATTATAATTATAATATTGGTGATATTATTTATTGGACTTTATTAGAATTATAATATTGGTGATATTATTTATTGGATTTCATTAGAATTATAATATTGGTGATATTATTTATTGGATTTCATTAGAATTATAATATTGGTGATATTATTTATTGGACTTTATTAGAATTATAATATTGGTGATATTATTTATTGGACTTTATTAGAAATATAATATTGGTGATATTATTTATTGGAATTTATTAGAATTATAATATTGGTGATATTATTTATTGGACTTTATTAGAATTATAATATTGGTGATATTATTTATTGGATTTCATTAGAATTATAATATTGGTGATATTATTTATTGGACTTTATTAGAAATATAATATTGGTGATATTATTTATTGGATTTCATTAGAATTATAATATTGGTGATATTATTAATTGGACTTTATTAGAATTATAATATTGGTGATATTATTTATTGGACTTTATTAGAATTATAATATTGGTGATATTATTTATTGGACTTCATTAGAATTATAATATTGGTGATATGATTTATTGGACTTCATTAGAATTATAATACTGGTGATATTATTTATTGGACTTTATTAGAATTATAATATTGGTGATATTATTTATTGGACTTCATTAGAATTATAATGTTGGTGATATGATTTATTGGACTTCATTAGAATTATAATGTTGGTGATATGACTTATTGGACTTTATTAGAATTATAATATTGGTGATATTATTTATTGGACTTTATTAGAATTATAATATTGGTGATATTATTTTTTGGACTTTATTAGAATTATAATATTGGTGATATTATTTATTGGATTTCATTAAAATTATAATATTGGTGATATTATTTATTGGACTTTATTAGAATTATAATATTGGTGATATTATTTATTGGACTTTATTAGAATTATAATATTGGTGATATTATTTATTGGACTTTATTAAAATTATAATATTGGTGATATTATTTATTGGACTTGATCAGAATTATAATGTTGGTGATATGATTTATTGGACTTTATTAGATTATAATATTGGTGATATTATTTATTGGACTTTATTAGAATTATAATATTGGTGATATGATTTATTGGACTTTATTAGAATTATAATGTTGGTGATATGATTTATTGGACTTTTTTTAGAATTATAATATTGGTGATATTATTTATTGGACTTTATTAGAATTATAATATTGGTGATATTATTTATTGGACTTTATTAGAATTATAATATTGGTGATATTATTTATTGGACTTTATTAGAATTATAATATTGGTGATATTATTTATTGGGCTTTATTAGAATTATGATATTGATCATATTATTTATTGGACTTTACTAGAATTATAATATTGGTGATATTATTTATTTGACTTTATTAGAATTATAATGTTGGTGATATTATTTGTTGGACTTTATCAGAATTATAATATTGGTGATATTATTTATTGGACTTTATTAGAATTATAATATTGGTGATATTATTTTTTGGACTTTATTAGAATTATAATATTGGTGATATTATTCATTGGATTTCATTAAAATTATAATATTGGTGATATTATTTATTGGACTTTATTAGAATTATAATATTGGTGATATTATTTATTGGACTTTATTAGAATTATAATATTGGTGATATTATTTTTTGGACTTTATTAGAATTATAATATTGGTGATTTTATTTATTGGATTTCAATAGAATTATAATATTGGTGATTTTATTTATTGGATTTCATTAGAATTATCTCATTTATTTATTTATCATAATTTCATTAGAATTATTTATCCCTGGTGTTGGGCTAGCGGCTATGGTGCCAGCTTAGTACCCAAGGATCCTGGGTTCGAATCCCGGTCGATCGCTGAATTAACGCCAGGGGGGTTGACTTAGCCTGTCATCCTTCTGAGGTCGGCTAATTGAGTACCAGTTCACTGGTAATTCCCTGCTTGTCGTTAAAGGCGGCAAAAAGGGTTGGCGTCAGGAAGGGCATCTGGCTGTAAAACATTGCTTCAAAAAGGGGACCGAAAAACAACAACAACCACGGTTCCCGAAAAAGGCCAACCCCCGCTTTGCGGGGAAAAATGGCCTCTAAAGGTGTTTTTTTTATTTTTTTTTATTGGAATTATAATATTGGTGATATTATTTATTGGACTTTATTAGAATTATAATATTGGTGATATTATTTATTGGACTTTATTAGAATTATAATATTGGTGATATTATTTATTGGACTTTTTTAGAATTATAATATTGGTGATATTATTTATTGGACTTTATTAGAATTATAATATTGGTGATATTATTTATTGGACTTTATTAGAATTATAATATTGGTGATATTATTTGTTGGACTTCATTAGAATTATAATATTGGTGATATTATTTATTGGACTTCATTAGAATTATAATATTTGTGATATTATTTATTGGACTTTATTAGAATTATAATATTGGTGATATTATTTATTGGACTTTATTAGAATTATAATATTGGTGATATTATTTATTGGATTTCATTAGAATTATAATATTGGTGATATTACTTATTGGATTTCATTAGAATTATAATATTGGTGATATTATTTATTGGATTTCATTAGAATTATAATATTGGTGATATTATTTATTGGACTTTATTAGAAATATAATATTGGTGATATTATTTATTGGATTTCATTAGAATTATAATATTGGTGATATTATTTATTGGACTTCATTAGAATTATAATATTGGTGATATTATTTATTGGGCTTTATTAGAATTATAATATTGGTGATATTATTTATTGGACTTCATTAGAATTATAATATTGGTGATATTATTTATTGGACTTCATTAGAATTATAATATTGGTGATATTATTTATTGGGCTTCATTAGAATTATAATATTGGTGATATTATTTGTTGGACTTCATTAGAATTATAATATTGGTGATATTATTTTTTGTACTTTATTAGAATTATAATATTGGTGATATTATTTTTTGGACTTTATTAGAATTATAATGTTGGTGATATTATTTATTGGATTTCATTAGAATTATAATATTGGTGATATTATTTATTGGACTTTATTAGAATTATAATATTGGTGATATTATTTATTGGACTTTATTAGAATTATAATATTGGTGATATTATTTATTGGATTTCATTAGAATTATAATATTGGTGATATTATTTATTGGATTTCATTAGAATTATAATATTGGTGATATTATTTATTGGACTTTATTAGAATTATAATGTTGGTGATATTATTTATTGGGCTTTATTAGAATTATAATATTGGTGATATTATTTATTGGACTTTATTAGAAATATAATATTGGTGATATTATTTATTGGAATTTATTAGAATTATAATATTGGTGATATTATTTATTGGACTTTATTAGAATTATAATATTGGTGATATTATTTATTGGACTTCATTAGAATTATAATGTTGGTGATATGATTTATTGGACTTCATTAGAATTATAATATTGGTGATATTATTTATTGGACTTCATTAGAATTATAATATTGGTGATATTATTTATTGGGCTTCATTAGAATTATAATATTGGTGATATTATTTATTGGACTTTATTAGAATTATAATGTTGGTGATATTATTTATTGGATTTCATTAGAATTATAATATTGGTGATATTATTTGTTGGACTTCATTAGAATTATAATATTGGTGATATTATTTGTTCGACTTCATTAGAATTATAATATTGGTGATATTATTTATTGGGCTTTATTAGAATTATAATATTGGTGATATTATTTGCTGGACTTTATTAGAATTATAATATTGGTGATATTATTTATTGGACTTCATTAGAATTATAATATTGGTGATATTATTTATTGGACTTTATTAGAATTATAATATTGGTGATATTATTTATTGGACTTTATTAGAATTATAATGTTGGTGATATTATTTATTGGGCTTTATTAGAATTATAATATTGGTGATATTATTTATTGGACTTTATTAGAATTATAATATTGGTGATATTATTTGTTGGACTTCATTAGAATTATAATATTGGTGATATGATTTATTGGACTTTATTTGAATTATAATATTGGTGATATTATTTATTGGACTTCATTAGAATTATAATATTGGTGATATTATTTATTGGACTTTATTATAATTATAATATTGGTGATATTATTTATTGGACTTTATTAGAATTATAATATTGGTGATATTATTTATTGGATTTCATTAGAATTATAATATTGGTGATATTATTTATTGGATTTCATTAGAATTATAATATTGGTGATATTATTTATTGGACTTTATTAGAATTATAATATTGGTGATATTATTTATTGGACTTTATTAGAAATATAATATTGGTGATATTATTTATTGGAATTTATTAGAATTATAATATTGGTGATATTATTTATTGGACTTTATTAGAATTATAATATTGGTGATATTATTTATTGGATTTCATTAGAATTATAATATTGGTGATATTATTTATTGGACTTTATTAGAAATATAATATTGGTGATATTATTTATTGGATTTCATTAGAATTATAATATTGGTGATATTATTAATTGGACTTTATTAGAATTATAATATTGGTGATATTATTTATTGGACTTTATTAGAATTATAATATTGGTGATATTATTTATTGGACTTCATTAGAATTATAATATTGGTGATATGATTTATTGGACTTCATTAGAATTATAATACTGGTGATATTATTTATTGGACTTTATTAGAATTATAATATTGGTGATATTATTTATTGGACTTCATTAGAATTATAATGTTGGTGATATGATTTATTGGACTTCATTAGAATTATAATGTTGGTGATATGATTTATTGGACTTTATTAGAATTATAATATTGGTGATATTATTTATTGGACTTTATTAGAATTATAATATTGGTGATATTATTTTTTGGACTTTATTAGAATTATAATATTGGTGATATTATTTATTGGATTTCATTAAAATTATAATATTGGTGATATTATTTATTGGACTTTATTAGAATTATAATATTGGTGATATTATTTATTGGACTTTATTAGAATTATAATATTGGTGATATTATTTATTGGACTTTATTAAAATTATAATATTGGTGATATTATTTATTGGACTTGATCAGAATTATAATGTTGGTGATATGATTTATTGGACTTTATTAGATTATAATATTGGTGATATTATTTATTGGACTTTATTAGAATTATAATATTGGTGATATGATTTATTGGACTTTATTAGAATTATAATGTTGGTGATATGATTTATTGGACTTTTTTTAGAATTATAATATTGGTGATATTATTTATTGGACTTTATTAGAATTATAATATTGGTGATATTATTTATTGGACTTTATTAGAATTATAATATTGGTGATATTATTTATTGGACTTTATTAGAATTATAATATTGGTGATATTATTTATTGGGCTTTATTAGAATTATGATATTGATCATATTATTTATTGGACTTTACTAGAATTATAATATTGGTGATATTATTTATTTGACTTTATTAGAATTATAATGTTGGTGATATTATTTGTTGGACTTTATCAGAATTATAATATTGGTGATATTATTTATTGGACTTTATTAGAATTATAATATTGGTGATATTATTTTTTGGACTTTATTAGAATTATAATATTGGTGATATTATTTGTTGGATTTCATTAAAATTATAATATTGGTGATATTATTTATTGGACTTTATTAGAATTATAATATTGGTGATATTATTTATTGGACTTTATTAGAATTATAATATTGGTGATATTATTTTTTGGACTTTATTAGAATTATAATATTGGTGATTTTATTTATTGGATTTCAATAGAATTATAATATTGGTGATTTTATTTATTGGATTTCATTAGAATTATCTCATTTATTTATTTATCATAATTTCATTAGAATTATTTATCCCTGGTGTTGGGCTAGCGGCTATGGTGCCAGCTTAGTACCCAAGGATCCTGGGTTCGAATCCCGGTCGATCGCTGAATTAACGCCAGGGGGGTTGACTTAGCCTGTCATCCTTCTGAGGTCGGCTAATTGAGTACCAGTTCACTGGTAATTCCCTGCTTGTCGTTAAAGGCGGCAAAAAGGGTTGGCGTCAGGAAGGGCATCTGGCCGTAAAACATTGCTTCAAAAAGGGGACCGAAAAACAACAACAACCACGGTTCCCGAAAAAGGCCAACCCCCGCTTTGCGGGGAAAAATGGCCTCTAAAGGTGTTTTTTTTATTTTTTTTTATTGGAATTATAATATTGGTGATATTATTTATTGGACTTTATTAGAATTATAATATTGGTGATATTATTTATTGGACTTTATTAGAATTATAATATTGGTGATATCATTTATTGGACTTTATTAGAATTATAATATTGGTGATATTATTTGTTGGACTTCATTAGAATTATAATATTGGTGATATTATTTATTGGACTTTATTAGAATTATAATATTGGTGATATTATTTATTGGACTTTATTAGAATTATAATGTTGGTGATATTATTTATTGGGCTTTATTAGAATTATAATATTGGTGATATTATTTATTGGACTTTATTAGAATTATAATATTGGTGATATTATTTGTTGGACTTCATTAGAATTATAATATTGGTGATATGATTTATTGGACTTTATTTGAATTATAATATTGGTGATATTATTTGTTGGACTTCATTAGAATTATAATATTGGTGATATTATTTATTGGACTTTATTATAATTATAATATTGGTGATATTATTTATTGGACTTTATTAGAATTATAATATTGGTGATATTATTTATTGGATTTCATTAGAATTATAATATTGGTGATATTATTTATTGGATTTCATTAGAATTATAATATTGGTGATATTATTTATTGGACTTTATTAGAATTATAATATTGGTGATATTATTTATTGGACTTTATTAGAAATATAATATTGGTGATATTATTTATTGGAATTTATTAGAATTATAATATTGGTGATATTATTTATTGGACTTTATTAGAATTATAATATTGGTGATATTATTTATTGGATTTCATTAGAATTATAATATTGGTGATATTATTTATTGGACTTTATTAGAAATATAATATTGGTGATATTATTTATTGGATTTCATTAGAATTATAATATTGGTGATATTATTTTTTGGACTTTATTAGAATTATAATGTTGGTGATATTATTTATTGGATTTCATTAGAATTATAATATTGGTGATATTATTTGTTGGACTTCATTAGAATTATAATATTGGTGATATTATTTGTTGGACTTCATTAGAATTATAATATTGGTGATATTATTTGTTCGACTTCATTAGAATTATAATATTGGTGATATTATTTATTGGGCTTTATTAGAATTATAATATTGGTGATATTATTTATTGGACTTCATTAGAATTATAATATTGGTGATATTATTTATTGGACTTTATTAGAATTATAATATTGGTGATATTATTTATTGGACTTTATTAGAATTATAATGTTGGTGATATTATTTATTGGGCTTTATTAGAATTATAATATTGGTGATATTATTTATTGGACTTTATTAGAATTATAATATTGGTGATATTATTTGTTGGACTTCATTAGAATTATAATATTGGTGATATGATTTATTGGACTTTATTTGAATTATAATATTGGTGATATTATTTATTGGACTTCATTAGAATTATAATATTGGTGATATTATTTATTGGACTTTATTAGAATTATAATATTGGTGATATTATTTATTGGACTTTATTAGAATTATAATATTGGTGATATTATTTATTGGATTTCATTAGAATTATAATATTGGTGATATTATTTATTGGATTTCATTAGAATTATAATATTGGTGATATTATTTATTGGACTTTATTAGAATTATAATGTTGGTGATATTATTTATTGGGCTTTATTAGAATTATAATATTGGTGATATTATTTATTGGACTTTATTAGAAATATAATATTGGTGATATTATTTATTGGAATTTATTAGAATTATAATATTGGTGATATTATTTATTGGACTTTATTAGAATTATAATATTGGTGATATTATTTATTGGACTTCATTAGAATTATAATGTTGGTGATATGATTTATTGGACTTCATTAGAATTATAATATTGGTGATATTATTAATTGGACTTCATTAGAATTATAATATTGGTGATATTATTTATTGGGCTTCATTAGAATTA
This sequence comes from Myxine glutinosa, assembly GCF_964187855.1. Classification (NCBI taxonomy): domain Eukaryota; kingdom Metazoa; phylum Chordata; class Myxini; order Myxiniformes; family Myxinidae; genus Myxine; species Myxine glutinosa. Next base: position 4,170,617 of record NC_136266.1, read on the forward strand.
TAATATTGGTGATATTATTTATTGGACTTTATTAGAATTATAATGTTGGTGATATTATTTATTGGATTTCATTAGAATTATAATATTGGTGATATTATTTGTTGGACTTCATTAGAATTATAATATTGGTGATATTATTTGATCGACTTCATTAGAATTATAATATTGGTGATATTATTTATTGGGCTTTATTAGAATTATAATATTGGTGATATTATTTGCTGGACTTTATTAGAATTATAATATTGGTGATATTATTTATTGGACTTCATTAGAATTATAATATTGGTGATATTATTTATTGGACTTTATTAGAATTATAATATTGGTGATATTATTTATTGGACTTTATTAGAATTATAATGTTGGTGATATTATTTATTGGGCTTTATTAGAATTATAATATTGGTGATATTATTTATTGGACTTTATTAGAATTATAATATTGGTGATATTATTTGTTGGACTTCATTAGAATTATAATATTGGTGATATGATTTATTGGACTTTATTTGAATTATAATATTGGTGATATTATTTATTGGACTTCATTAGAATTATAATATTGGTGATATTATTTATTGGACTTTATTATAATTATAATATTGGTGATATTATTTATTGGACTTTATTAGAATTATAATATTGGTGATATTATTTATTGGATTTCATTAGAATTATAATATTGGTGATATTATTTATTGGATTTCATTAGAATTATAATATTGGTGATATTATTTATTGGACTTTATTAGAATTATAATATTGGTGATATTATTTATTGGACTTTATTAGAAATATAATATTGGTGATATTATTTATTGGAATTTATTAGAATTATAATATTGGTGATATTATTTATTGGATTTCATTAGAATTATAATATTGGTGATATTATTAATTGGACTTTATTAGAATTATAATATTGGTGATATTATTTATTGGACTTTATTAGAATTATAATATTGGTGATATTATTTATTGGACTTCATTAGAATTATAATATTGGTGATATGATTTATTGGACTTCATTAGAATTATAATATTGGTGATATTATTTATTGGACTTCATTAGAATTATAATGTTGGTGATATGATTTATTGGACTTTTTTTAGAATTATAATATTGGTGATATTATTTATTGGACTTTATTAGAATTATAATATTGGTGATATTATTTATTGGACTTTATTAGAATTATAATATTGGTGATATTATTTATTGGACTTTATTAGAATTATAATATTGGTGATATTATTTATTGGGCTTTATTAGAATTATGATATTGATCATATTATTTATTGGACTTTACTAGAATTATAATATTGGTGATATTATTTATTTGACTTTATTAGAATTATAATGTTGGTGATATTATTTGTTGGACTTTATCAGAATTATAATATTGGTGATATTATTTATTGGACTTTATTAGAATTATAATATTGGTGATATTATTTTTTGGACTTTATTAGAATTATAATATTGGTGATATTATTCATTGGATTTCATTAAAATTATAATATTGGTGATATTATTTATTGGACTTTATTAGAATTATAATATTGGTGATATTATTTATTGGACTTTATTAGAATTATAATATTGGTGATATTATTTTTTGGACTTTATTAGAATTATAATATTGGTGATTTTATTTATTGGATTTCAATAGAATTATAATATTGGTGATTTTATTTATTGGATTTCATTAGAATTATCTCATTTATTTATTTATCATAATTTCATTAGAATTATTTATCCCTGGTGTTGGGCTAGCGGCTATGGTGCCAGCTTAGTACCCAAGGATCCTGGGTTCGAATCCCGGTCGATCGCTGAATTAACGCCAGGGGGGTTGACTTAGCCTGTCATCCTTCTGAGGTCGGCTAATTGAGTACCAGTTCACTGGTAATTCCCTGCTTGTCGTTAAAGGCGGCAAAAAGGGTTGGCGTCAGGAAGGGCATCTGGCTGTAAAACATTGCTTCAAAAAGGGGACCGAAAAACAACAACAACCACGGTTCCCGAAAAAGGCCAACCCCTGCTTTGCGGGGAAAAATGGCCTCTAAAGGTGTTTTTTTTATTTTTTTTTATTGGAATTATAATATTGGTGATATTATTTATTGGACTTTATTAGAATTATAATATTGGTGATATTATTTATTGGACTTTATTAGAATTATAATATTGGTGATATTATTTATTGGACTTTTTTAGAATTACAATATTGGTGATATTATTTATTGGACTTTATTAGAATTATAATATTGGTGATATTATTTATTGGACTTTATTAGAATTATAATATTGGTGATATTATTTGTTGGACTTCATTAGAATTATAATATTGGTGATATTATTTATTGGACTTCATTAGAATTATAATATTTGTGATATTATTTATTGGACTTTATTAGAATTATAATATTGGTGATATTATTTATTGGACTTTATTAGAATTATAATATTGGTGATATTATTTATTGGATTTCATTAGAATTATAATATTGGTGATATTATTTATTGGATTTCATTAGAATTATAATATTGGTGATATTATTTATTGGATTTCATTAGAATTATAATATTGGTGATATTATTTATTGGACTTTATTAGAAATATAATATTGGTGATATTATTTATTGGATTTCATTAGAATTATAATATTGGTGATATTATTTATTGGACTTCATTAGAATTATAATATTGGTGATATTATTTATTGGGCTTTATTAGAATTATAATATTGGTGATATTATTTATTGGACTTCATTAGAATTATAATATTGGTGATATTATTTATTGGACTTCATTAGAATTATAATATTGGTGATATTATTTATTGGGCTTCATTAGAATTATAATATTGGTGATATTATTTGTTGGACTTCATTAGAATTATAATATTGGTGATATTATTTTTTGTACTTTATTAGAATTATAATATTGGTGATATTATTTTTTGGACTTTATTAGAATTATAATGTTGGTGATATTATTTATTGGATTTCATTAGAATTATAATATTGGTGATATTATTTATTGGACTTTATTAGAATTATAATATTGGTGATATTATTTATTGGACTTTATTAGAATTATAATATTGGTGATATTATTTATTGGATTTCATTAGAATTATAATATTGGTGATATTATTTATTGGATTTCATTAGAATTATAATATTGGTGATATTATTTATTGGACTTTATTAGAATTATAATGTTGGTGATATTATTTATTGGGCTTTATTAGAATTATAATATTGGTGATATTATTTATTGGACTTTATTAGAAATATAATATTGGTGATATTATTTATTGGAATTTATTAGAATTATAATATTGGTGATATTATTTATTGGACTTTATTAGAATTATAATATTGGTGATATTATTTATTGGACTTCATTAGAATTATAATGTTGGTGATATGATTTATTGGACTTCATTAGAATTATAATATTGGTGATATTATTTATTGGACTTCATTAGAATTATAATATTGGTGATATTATTTATTGGGCTTCATTAGAATTATAATATTGGTGATATTATTTATTGGACTTTATTAGAATTATAATGTTGGTGATATTATTTATTGGATTTCATTAGAATTATAATATTGGTGATATTATTTGTTGGACTTCATTAGAATTATAATATTGGTGATATTATTTGTTCGACTTCATTAGAATTATAATATTGGTGATATTATTTATTGGGCTTTATTAGAATTATAATATTGGTGATATTATTTGCTGGACTTTATTAGAATTATAATATTGGTGATATTATTTATTGGACTTCATTAGAATTATAATATTGGTGATATTATTTATTGGACTTTATTAGAATTATAATATTGGTGATATTATTTATTGGACTTTATTAGAATTATAATGTTGGTGATATTATTTATTGGGCTTTATTAGAATTATAATATTGGTGATATTATTTATTGGACTTTATTAGAATTATAATATTGGTGATATTATTTGTTGGACTTCATTAGAATTATAATATTGGTGATATGATTTATTGGACTTTATTTGAATTATAATATTGGTGATATTATTTATTGGACTTCATTAGAATTATAATATTGGTGATATTATTTATTGGACTTTATTATAATTATAATATTGGTGATATTATTTATTGGACTTTATTAGAATTATAATATTGGTGATATTATTTATTGGATTTCATTAGAATTATAATATTGGTGATATTATTTATTGGATTTCATTAGAATTATAATATTGGTGATATTATTTATTGGACTTTATTAGAATTATAATATTGGTGATATTATTTATTGGACTTTATTAGAAATATAATATTGGTGATATTATTTATTGGAATTTATTAGAATTATAATATTGGTGATATTATTTATTGGACTTTATTAGAATTATAATATTGGTGATATTATTTATTGGATTTCATTAGAATTATAATATTGGTGATATTATTTATTGGACTTTATTAGAAATATAATATTGGTGATATTATTTATTGGATTTCATTAGAATTATAATATTGGTGATATTATTAATTGGACTTTATTAGAATTATAATATTGGTGATATTATTTATTGGACTTTATTAGAATTATAATATTGGTGATATTATTTATTGGACTTCATTAGAATTATAATATTGGTGATATGATTTATTGGACTTCATTAGAATTATAATACTGGTGATATTATTTATTGGACTTTATTAGAATTATAATATTGGTGATATTATTTATTGGACTTCATTAGAATTATAATGTTGGTGATATTATTTATTGGACTTCATTAGAATTATAATGTTGGTGATATGATTTATTGGACTTTATTAGAATTATAATATTGGTGATATTATTTATTGGACTTTATTAGAATTATAATATTGGTGATATTATTTTTTGGACTTTATTAGAATTATAATATTGGTGATATTATTTATTGGATTTCATTAAAATTATAATATTGGTGATATTATTTATTGGACTTTATTAGAATTATAATATTGGTGATATTATTTATTGGACTTTATTAGAATTATAATATTGGTGATATTATTTATTGGACTTTATTAAAATTATAATATTGGTGATATTATTTATTGGACTTGATCAGAATTATAATGTTGGTGATATGATTTATTGGACTTTATTAGATTATAATATTGGTGATATTATTTATTGGACTTTATTAGAATTATAATATTGGTGATATGATTTATTGGACTTTATTAGAATTATAATGTTGGTGATATGATTTATTGGACTTTTTTTAGAATTATAATATTGGTGATATTATTTATTGGACTTTATTAGAATTATAATATTGGTGATATTATTTATTGGACTTTATTAGAATTATAATATTGGTGATATTATTTATTGGACTTTATTAGAATTATAATATTGGTGATATTATTTATTGGGCTTTATTAGAATTATGATATTGATCATATTATTTATTGGACTTTACTAGAATTATAATATTGGTGATATTATTTATTTGACTTTATTAGAATTATAATGTTGGTGATATTATTTGTTGGACTTTATCAGAATTATAATATTGGTGATATTATTTATTGGACTTTATTAGAATTATAATATTGGTGATATTATTTTTTGGACTTTATTAGAATTATAATATTGGTGATATTATTTATTGGATTTCATTAAAATTATAATATTGGTGATATTATTTATTGGACTTTATTAGAATTATAATATTGGTGATATTATTTATTGGACTTTATTAGAATTATAATATTGGTGATATTATTTTTTGGACTTTATTAGAATTATAATATTGGTGATTTTATTTATTGGATTTCAATAGAATTATAATATTGGTGATTTTATTTATTGGATTTCATTAGAATTATCTCATTTATTTATTTATCATAATTTCATTAGAATTATTTATCCCTGGTGTTGGGCTAGCGGCTATGGTGCCAGCTTAGTACCCAAGGATCCTGGGTTCGAATCCCGGTCGATCGCTGAATTAACGCCAGGGGGGTTGACTTAGCCTGTCATCCTTCTGAGGTCGGCTAATTGAGTACCAGTTCACTGGTAATTCCCTGCTTGTCGTTAAAGGCGGCAAAAAGGGTTGGCGTCAGGAAGGGCATCTGGCCGTAAAACATTGCTTCAAAAAGGGGACCGAAAAACAACAACAACCACGGTTCCCGAAAAAGGCCAACCCCCGCTTTGCGGGGAAAAATGGCCTCTAAAGGTGTTTTTTTTATTTTTTTTTATTGGAATTATAATATTGGTGATATTATTTATTGGACTTTATTAGAATTATAATATTGGTGATATTATTTATTGGACTTTATTAGAATTATAATATTGGTGATATCATTTATTGGACTTTATTAGAATTATAATATTGGTGATATTATTTATTGGACTTTTTTAGAATTATAATATTGGTGATATTATTTATTGGACTTTATTAGAATTATAATATTGGTGATATTATTTATTGGACTTTATTAGAATTATAATATTGGTGATATTATTTGTTGGACTTCATTAGAATTATAATATTGGTGATATTATTTATTGGACTTCATTAGAATTATAATATTGGTGATATTATTTATTGGACTTTATTAGAATTATAATATTGGTGATATTATTTATTGGACTTTATTAGAATTATAATATTGGTGATATTATTTATTGGATTTCATTAGAATTATAATATTGGTGATATTATTTATTGGATTTCATTAGAATTATAATATTGGTGATATTATTTATTGGATTTCATTAGAATTATAATATTGGTGATATTATTTATTGGACTTTATTAGAAATATAATATTGGTGATATTATTTATTGGATTTCATTAGAATTATAATATTGGTGATATTATTTATTGGACTTCATTAGAATTATAATATTGGTGATATTATTTATTGGGCTTTATTAGAATTATAATATTGGTGATATTATTTATTGGACTTCATTAGAATTATAATATTGGTGATATTATTTATTGGACTTCATTAGAATTATAATATTGGTGATATTATTTATTGGGCTTCATTAGAATTATAATATTGGTGATATTATTTGTTGGACTTCATTAGAATTATAATATTGGTGATATTATTTTTTGGACTTTATTAGAATTATAATATTGGTGATATTATTTTTTGGACTTTATTAGAATTATAATGTTGGTGATATTATTTATTGGATTTCATTAGAATTATAATATTGGTGATATTATTTGTTGGACTTCATTAGAATTATAATATTGGTGATATTATTTGTTGGACTTCATTAGAATTATAATATTGGTGATATTATTTGTTCGACTTCATTAGAATTATAATATTGGTGATATTATTTATTGGGCTTTATTAGAATTATAATATTGGTGATATTATTTATTGGACTTCATTAGAATTATAATATTGGTGATATTATTTATTGGACTTTATTAGAATTATAATATTGGTGATATTATTTATTGGACTTTATTAGAATTATAATGTTGGTGATATTATTTATTGGGCTTTATTAGAATTATAATATTGGTGATATTATTTATTGGACTTTATTAGAATTATAATATTGGTGATATTATTTGTTGGACTTCATTAGAATTATAATATTGGTGATATGATTTATTGGACTTTATTTGAATTATAATATTGGTGATATTATTTATTGGACTTCATTAGAATTATAATATTGGTGATATTATTTATTGGACTTTATTAGAATTATAATATTGGTGATATTATTTATTGGACTTTATTAGAATTATAATATTGGTGATATTATTTATTTGATTTCATTAGAATTATAATATTGGTGATATTATTTATTGGATTTCATTAGAATTATAATATTGGTGATATTATTTATTGGACTTTATTAGAATTATAATGTTGGTGATATTATTTATTGGGCTTTATTAGAATTATAATATTGGTGATATTATTTATTGGACTTTATTAGAAATATAATATTGGTGATATTATTTATTGGAATTTATTAGAATTATAATATTGGTGATATTATTTATTGGACTTTATTAGAATTATAATATTGGTGATATTATTTATTGGACTTCATTAGAATTATAATGTTGGTGATATGATTTATTGGACTTCATTAGAATTATAATATTGGTGATATTATTTATTGGACTTCATTAGAATTATAATATTGGTGATATTATTTATTGGGCTTCATTAGAATTATAATATTGGTGATATTATTTATTGGACTTTATTAGAATTATAATGTTGGTGATATTATTTATTGGATTTCATTAGAATTATAATATTGGTGATATTATTTGTTGGACTTCATTAGAATTATAATATTGGTGATATTATTTGTTCGACTTCATTAGAATTATAATATTGGTGATATTATTTATTGGGCTTTATTAGAATTATAATATTGGTGATATTATTTGCTGGACTTTATTAGAATTATAATATTGGTGATATTATTTATTGGACTTCATTAGAATTATAATATTGGTGATATTATTTATTGGACTTTATTAGAATTATAATATTGGTGATATTATTTATTGGACTTTATTAGAATTATAATGTTGGTGATATTATTTATTGGGCTTTATTAGAATTATAATATTGGTGATATTATTTATTGGACTTTATTAGAATTATAATATTGGTGATATTATTTGTTGGACTTCATTAGAATTATAATATTGGTGATATGATTTATTGGACTTTATTTGAATTATAATATTGGTGATATTATTTATTGGACTTCATTAGAATTATAATATTGGTGATATTATTTATTGGACTTTATTATAATTATAATATTGGTGATATTATTTATTGGACTTTATTAGAATTATAATATTGGTGATATTATTTATTGGATTTCATTAGAATTATAATATTGGTGATATTATTTATTGGATTTCATTAGAATTATAATATTGGTGATATTATTTATTGGACTTTATTAGAATTATAATATTGGTGATATTATTTATTGGACTTTATTAGAAATATAATATTGGTGATATTATTTATTGGAATTTATTAGAATTATAATATTGGTGATATTATTTATTGGACTTTATTAGAATTATAATATTGGTGATATTATTTATTGGATTTCATTAGAATTATAATATTGGTGATATTATTTATTGGACTTTATTAGAAATATAATATTGGTGATATTATTAATTGGACTTTATTAGAATTATAATATTGGTGATATTATTTATTGGACTTTATTAGAATTATAATATTGGTGATATGATTTATTGGACTTCATTAGAATTATAATACTGGTGATATTATTTATTGGACTTTATTAGAATTATAATATTGGTGATATTATTTATTGGACTTCATTAGAATTATAATGTTGGTGATATGATTTATTGGACTTCATTAGAATTCTAATGTTGGTGATATGATTTATTGGACTTTATTAGAATTATAATATTGGTGATATTATTTATTGGACTTTATTAGAATTATAATATTGGTGATATGATTTATTGGACTTCATTAGAATTATAATGTTGGTGATATGATTTATTGGACTTCATTAGAATTATAATATTGGTGATATTATTTATTGGATTTCATTAGAATTATAATATTGGTGATATTATTTATTGGATTTCATTAGAATTATAATATTGGTGATATTATTTATTGGACTTTATTAGAATTATAATATTGGTGATATTATTTATTGGACTTTATTAGAAATATAATATTGGTGATATTATTTATTGGAATTTATTAGAATTATAATATTGGTGATATTATTTATTGGACTTTATTAGAATTATAATATTGGTGATATTATTTATTGGATTTCATTAGAATTATAATATTGGTGATATTATTTATTGGATTTCATTAGAAATATAATATTGGTGATATTATTTATTGGATTTCATTAGAATTATAATATTGGTGATATTATTTATTGGACTTTATTAGAATTATAATATTGGTGATATTATTTATTGGACTTCATTAGAATTATAATACTGGTGATATTATTTATTGGACTTTATTAGAATTATGATATTGGCGATATTATTTATTGGGCTTTATTAGAATTATAATATTGGTGATATTATTTATTGGACTTCATTAGAATTATAATATTGGTGATGTGATTTATTGGACTTCATTAGAATTATAATACTGGTGATATTATTTATTGGACTTTATTAGAATTATAATATTGGTGATATTATTTATTGGACTTCATTAGAATTACAATGTTGGTGATATGATTTATTGGACTTCATTAGAATTATAATGTTGGTGATATGATTTATTGGACTTTATTAGAATTATAATATTGGTGATATTATTTATTGGACTTTATTAGAATTATAATATTGGTGATATTATTTATTGGACTTCATTAGAATTATAATGTTGGTGATATGATTTATTGGACTTCATTAGAATTATAATACTGGTGATATTATTTATTGGACTTTATTAGAATTATAATATTGGTGATATTATTTATTGGACTTCATTAGAATTATAATGTTGGTGATATGATTTATTGGGCTTTATTAGAATTATAATATTGGCGATATTATTTATTGGGCTTTATTAGAATTATAATATTGGCTATATTATTTATTGGGCTTTATTAGAATTATAATATTGGTGATATTATTTATTGGACTTTATTAGAATTATGATATTGGCGATATTATTTATTGGGCTTTATTAGAATTATAATATTGGCGATATTATTTATTGGGCTTCATTAGAATTATAATATTGGTGATATTATTTATTGGACTTTATTAGAATTATAATATTGGTGATATTATTTATTGGACTTTATTAGAATTATAATATTGGTGATATTATTTATTGGGCTTTATTAGAATTATGATATTGGTGATATTATTTATTGGACTTTATTAGAATTATGATATTGGTGATATTATTTCTCGGACTTCATTAGAATTATAATATTGGCGATATTATTTGTTGGGCTTCATTAGAATTATAATATTGGCGATATTATTTGTTGGGCTTTATTAGAATTATGATATTGGTGATTTTATTTATTGGACTTTATTAGAATTATGATATTGGTGATATGATTTCTAGGACTTCATTAGAATTATAATATTGGTGATATTATTTGTTACCTTCGCCACCAAAGTTGTATGGAGGTTATGTTTTCGCCCCTGTCTGTCTGTTTGTTTGTGAACAAAATATCTCAAAAAGTTGCGGACGGATTCGGACGAAATTTGGCAGAGATGTAGCGTATTTGACAAGGACGAAATGATTAGATTTTGGTGAAGATCCGGATTCGGATCCGGCTACTAGAAATACCCTGCGCTTGCGAAGCGAAAGGCAAGGTTAAGCATTCGGGTTTGTGCGTGTCTGCATTTTAAAAATTCATTTTCTCGTCAACCGTTGGTCCGATTAACATGAAATTTTCACCACAGGAGGGCCTCCTCCTGTAGAATAGTTTAGTGAATATTATGACGTCACAGGTCACGTGGTACAGGCGTCATCTTGGAAAAACCAAAAAATTTGCACCTCTATATCAAAAAAACTGCTGCACAGAAATAATTGAGGCAGGTCTCATTGCAAAGAACTCTCGATGCGGAATAACATATGTGAATGATAACGTCAGAGGTGCCGCCGTTATGACGTCGTAATTCGACAAGTAAAAAACTTCATCCGATCAGTATGAAATTTCTTGAGCATCTTCTCGGTATAAATTGATGCAGAAATAAAGCTATAATGACGTCGTAGGTCACGTGGTTCGGACGCCATATTGTTTTGAGTGTAAAGCCTGAAAAACCACTAAAATCCAATTTTCTCCAAAACGACTGAACAGATCGAGGCCAAACTTTGCAGGCAGAATCGCATACACATGCCCAACAAAAAAGTCACCGAGCATGACGTCATGCGTCACATGGTTTCAGAGTTATGAAGTTTTTAAGCATAAACTTTTAAAACCTAGCTCCTCCCTCATTTGTGATCCTATCGAGGGGAAACTTCACCGATGTGTTCAGAATATCAGTCTACTAAAACGTCCTTTTGGAATTTGCGATAGGTCACGTGGTTTGGCAGATATAAATAATTAAGCGAAAATATTAAAAAATTTATAACTCTTGAACCGCTTCATTGATCGACGTGAAACTTTATATTGTAGTAGAGGTAATGAAGTGTAACGTGTGCAAAATTTCAAGATGATTGGATGTACGGTCTGGAAGCTATAAGTTGTTATTGCGTGAAGAAGAAGAGTATTCTAGCGTGGGCATGGAATTAATTATCACACTGCACATGGCGAGCAGGCAAAGTACGGAGCGACCTCACGGGGTCATTTTGACCTCAAATAAAATTCTGATTTCAGATTTATCAATCGCTGAGGTATATGAACACACGACCAAAACAGATCTGGCGAAATTCTGACAATTTTTGATAAAAATATAACATTTGTGTCTGCATTTCAGTAAAGTAAAGTGTGTGCCGTGTCAGCATTTTAAACATTGAAACGTGGCTCATTGTAGAGAACCCCATATGGGAAATAGGTGTTAACGATGACGTCATTGGTGCCATAATTTAGACGTCATAATTCGACAGGGACAACGCTTCGTCTGATCAGTTTGAAATGTATTGAGCATGATCGATGCAACAATTATATTAGAGAATATAAAATTATGATGTCATCGCTCACGTGGTCTGGCAGCCATATTGGAGCAAAAAAAAAAAGAAACGTTCAAAAACAGAAGAGTTGGCTCACACCAAGTTGACTGCGCAGGGTAAGTATTCTATGAATACCATATAGTTTTTAAAGTGATTCTTCCCCATTTGGAGATCCGGCCAAAAACGATACAAAGCAGGATATGTCAAAAAGTTGTGGACTGATGATTTTGATTAAATGTGATTCTGCGTTGTGATTTTCTGGTCTACTCCACGATACAAAACGTAAACTGTTCACCTGGCGGAGGTATGCTCTCTACTGAGTGCCGTTCTAGTTTGTAACTTATTTGTAATAAAAAAAGGTCGAAGTGGTCTGAAGCTCTAAATGGTCAATCGGTCTTCACTGTGCTTTAAAATGTTTCACCTTCCTCTTTCTGGGAATTGTTATCTGGGTATTCGCCGAAACAAGGATAGGGAGGCTGGGAGGATGAAAAAGGGGGGAAAACCCCAATACAACCAACTGAACAAGCCAGGTGGAGCGTAGCTCGAGCAGGATCATGGAAGTGTATATAAGCAATTGGATAGTGTGGTAGGAAGGACTACCTTTTTTATTTGAAGGTGAGGTAAAAGCAGGGTAGAGTAAAGGAAAAAGGTTCAAGAAAAGACCATGACGGTGTATGGTGGTACCTTCATGATCAAAGTGTGAATGGAAAGGTGAATGGGCAAAATGGAAGATCGTCAGAGGAGGAAGTTGTGTGGTCGCTGCAGGTGTGAGATAAGGAGGAAATGATTATCTTTTTAGACATTAGACAGAGGATATGATTAGAAAGAAATGAAGGAGTGGTGAAAATAAAAGGACTGAAGGTAATAGAGAGAAAGTACAATAAAAACGATCGCAGACACAAACGAGGAAAAGGTTAGGCCTCAAATAACCCAATACGAGAAGTCCTCACCACCACCAAATTTAGTTGTGTTCTGTGCTGTCCGCTCCGATTGGTAATCTTGTGGATTTCCCGCTTTTTAAAGAACCAGCTATGGCCATCCCATTCCATCCCAATCCATCCCATTCCATCCCAATCCATCCCAATCCATCCCATTCCATCCCATTCGATCCCAATCCATCCCAATTCCCAATCCATCCCAATCCATCCCATTCCATCCCAATCCATCCCAATCCATCCCATTCCATCCCAATCCATCCCATTCCATCCCAATCCATCCCATTCCATCCCAATCCATCCCATTCCATCCCAATCCATCCCATTCCATCCCAATCCATCCCATTCCATCCCAATCCATCCCATTCCATCCCATTCGATCCCAATCCATCCCATTCCATCCCATTCCATCCCAATCCATCCCATCCCAATCCATCCCAATCCATCCCATTCCATCCCAATCCATCCCATTCCATCCCAATCCATCCCATTCCATCCCATTCGATCCCAATCCATCCCATTCCATCCCAATCCATCCCAATCCATCCCATCCCAATCCATCCCAATCCATCCCATTCCATCCCAATCCATCCCATTCCATCCCAATCCATCCCATTCCATCCCAATCCATCCCATTCCATCCCAATCCATCCCATTCCATCCCAATCCATCCCATTCCATCCCAATCCATCCCATTCCATCCCAATCCTCACCACCAGCTCTTCACCCTCTCTATTCATCGCACCTGTTGTCATACCTTTTCTTCAGCTTTGAGCCCGATCGTGAAAAACTGATCACATTGATGTTTTGGAAGTGTAATGGATGGTTCGATATGTATTTGATGAGGCTCATCCTCAAGTGCTTGTTAGCATACTTATGTTCAGTAGTCTGGATCAGATTGCTGGATTAAATAATCTTTTCACAAATGGACGAAGAGTCTGAAATCTACATTGATCAGTCAGCCCCTCTCTCTCCTCCTCCTCGCCCCCCATCTCTCTCTCTCCCTCCTCGCCCCCCATCTCTCTCTCTCCCTCCTCGCCCCCCATCTCTCTCTCTCCCTCCTCGCCCCCCATCTCTCTCTCTCTCCCTCCTCACCCCCCATCTCTCTCTCTCCCTCCTCGCCCCCCATCTCTCTCTCTCCCTCCTCGCCCCCCATCTCTCTCTCCCTCCTCGCCCCCCATCTCTCTCTCTCCCTCCTCGCCCCCCATCTCTCTCTCGCCCCTCCTCGCCCCCCATCTCTCTCTCGCCCCTCCCTCTCTCTCCCCTCTCGCCCCCATCTCTCTCTCTCTCCCACCTCGCCCCCCATCTCTCTCTCTCTCTCCCTCCTCGACCCCCATCTCTCTCTCCCCCTCCCTCCTCGACCCCCATCTCTCTCTCCCCCCTCGCCCCCTCCCTCTCTCTCCCCCTCGCCCCCTCCCTCTCTCTCCCCCTCGCCCCCATCTCTCTCTCTCTCTCCCTCCTCGCCCCCATCTCTCTCTCCCTCCTCGCCCCCCATCTCTCTCTCCTTCCTTGGTCCCCATCTCTCTCTCTCTCTCTCTCTCTCCCTCCTCGACCCCCATCTCTCTCTCCCCCCTCGCCCCCTCCCTCTCTCTCCCCCTCGACCCCCATCTCTCTCTCTCTCTCTCTCTCTCCCTCCTCGCCCCCATCTCTCTCTCCCTCCTCGCCCCCCATCTCTCTCTCCTTCCTTGGTCCCCATCTCTCTCTCCTTCCTTGGTCCCCATCTCTCTCTCCTTCCTTGGTCCCCATCTCTCTCTCTCTCTCCCTCCTCTCTCCCTCCCTCCTCCCTCCTCCCTCCTTCCTCTCTCCCCCGCCTCGCCCCCTCCCTCTCTCCCTCCTTGCCCCTCCCCTCTCTCTCCCGCCTCACCCCCCATCTCTCTCCCTCCTCGCCCCCATCTCTCTCTTGCTCCTCACCCCCCATCTCTCTCTCTCTCCCTCCTGGCCCCCCATCTCTCTCTCCCTCCTGGCCCCCCATCTCTCTCCCCCTCCTTGCTCCCCATCTCTCTCTCCCTCCTCGCCCCCATCTCTCTCTTCCTCCTCACCCCCCATCTCTCTCTCTCCCTCCTGGCCCCCCATCTCTCTCTCCCTCCTGGCCCCCCATCTCTCTCCCCCTCCTTGCTCCCCATCTCTCTCCCGCCTCGCCCCCCATCTCTCTCCCTCCTCGCCCCCCATCTCTCTCCCTCCTCGCCCCATCTCTCTCTACCTCCTCACCCCCCATCTCTCTCTCCCCCTCCTTGCTCCCCATCTCTCTCACTTATCCTGATCATTCGTTCCCTTGATACTTCTCCCATTGTCAATTCTAACTTGCTCTTCCATGAGCCTCATTCCTGCAAAGAAAAAAAAACCTCGACTGACCTTGTCGTTCTGATAAGCAGTGACAGCCAGGAACTGAGTCTCTGGGAAGACGTATGTGCGGAATGCACTGTAGGGCAGGTGCAGCACCTCACTGGCACGTGCTACGTGAAACCGTGGTTGATACTTGTGCATCGAGTTCAATATCGTCTGAAGGTAAAGAGGACATGGATGTAGCATTTATTATCTGTTAGTGAGCATCATATAATGTAACACTGTATGACAAGGAACATCTTATTATAATAGAGCAAACGTATATAGTTCGCTATGTATGTATATACCGTATGTATGTATGTATTGTTATGTCGGTGGGGTAGAGCAATATCTAGAGTCAGGTAGATCTGAAAGGTAACATGCTTCGTCTGTCGCGATAGGGAATCTACCTGCAATAAGTTCTGTGTGTTTAGTCCGGTTTGTCGGTTAAGGAGTATACCTGTGAACATACCAGGATGTTCGTGTGCTAAGTAGTTGTAGGGATTAAAGATAACAGCCCTTGTGTGTCACACCTGGTAATCAAACCTTTGTACCTTATGGCAACGCATACCCATATAAACACGTAGATAGGCCCTTTAGCGCACACAGTAATTAAATCCCCATCCCCTTACAACGACTTTGGAAGAAGCCAGAACGGGGCACCGCCGGGTGGCCGCCGTCAGCTACACCACGAGCTATGACCGCGCCGCAGGGAACGTGTGATTGGAGGGGAGTTGGAAGGTTCGGTGGAAGGCACTGGTTGGTGGCGCGCCATGGCTGACGTCACTGCCCATGTTATAAAAGTGCGCTGCACGACATTTTAGCAGCTCTCTTGGGTTTCATAGCGTGCAGTCGCAATTGCTCTCTTTTGGCCCTCTCTCCCCTTTTGCCGTTCTTCGCTGGTCTATTGGCTCCGTACGACATCTGTTGGTCCCTGTGCTTCTCTTCATCGGGATGCCGGTTCGCTCGTGGTGCTTGGAGCGGGGATCGGTGCTTCTGGAGCTTAGAGTGGTGAACGGGACCTCGTGTGCAAACGGCGAGGGCATTGGCTCGGGGCCTAGCGAAGCGTGCGAGGCGGACGGAGGATATCTCCGCACCGGAGTTTGGAGCCGTGCCAGACGAGGCCGCATTGAATGACGGACAGTTAAGACACACCACATTTCACACGAACACGGCGGACAGTTATTTTCGTAATTCATTCCTGTGTGGCATATGTGAAGTGAGGTGTGTGGGATTCCAATTTAGGAATTAGGTTTATCGTCGCGTTTCCCTGTCCCGATCTTTATTACAATAAACCCTTTTATTATTTCTCATTCCCTTCCACTCTGGTGTCCGTTTGAGTTTGTTCCCCTTCCACAGTTACGCGCTCCCGCTTCTTCCTCTTCCCTTTTTCTCTTCCCGCGTTGATCGCCCGCGTTGATCGTCACAATCCGTATTGATCATCGCCTCCGTTAAAGCCGTTCTGGTCTTCCGCGGTCTCTGGTATTAACCGGAGGGATTCGCACGACAGTATGTATGTATGTATGTTTATATGCGACGAAAACGTCTTCTTCTTCTTCAAATAAAATTACCACCCTCTTAATTAACCCTCTTAATTGCGTTAAGACTGCTGAGACCCTCAGACCGTTGATGACCCTTTAATTTCCCCAAGACCCTTCAGACTCCTGAAGACCCCCAAGACACAAAATACCCTTCAAGACCCAAAACACCCTGAAGACCCAAAACATCCTGGAGACCCAAAACACCCCGGAGTTCCAAAACACCCCGGAGACCCAAAACACCCCGGAGACCCAAAACGCCCCGAAGACCCAAAACACCCCGAAGACCCAAAACGCCCCGAAGACTCAAAACACCCCGAAGACCCAAAACACCCCGAAGACCCAAAACACCCCGAAGACTCAAAACACCCCAAAGACCCAAAACAACCCGAAGACCCAAAACACCCCGAAGACCTCAAAGACCCAAAATATCCTTAAAGGCCCAGAGGATACAAAAGACCCTGAAGACCCAAATGGCCCTGAAGACCCAAAACACCATGAAACCCAAAAGACACCGAAATGGTCAAAGATGCCTACCCCTCTGAAACGACGTGTGGTGAGGCGCGCCGAGTCACGCTAGTTTGATGAATAAACTTAAACTATTTAATGAGTCATTGGATTTGATGATGGCTCTGGACAAGAAATGCATTTTAT
Source organism: Myxine glutinosa (assembly GCF_964187855.1). Classification (NCBI taxonomy): domain Eukaryota; kingdom Metazoa; phylum Chordata; class Myxini; order Myxiniformes; family Myxinidae; genus Myxine; species Myxine glutinosa. The sequence continues at coordinate 4,188,763 of NC_136266.1, forward strand.
TTGTTCTGAAAATAGTTTTCACCTTCAGGTACCTGAATACAAGCTTCGTTAGAGTCAAAAGTTTTAAAATCCATTTAATCAATCGATATTTTCTTTCCTTTACATTTTGTGGAATCCAAAACATACATGTTCAATTACAGAAGTATCTATTTAATGCAAGGTTCACCCCTTGTCTGTTGTGTCGTCTAATTTGGCTCACATCATGGCTGTTGCTGCTCAGGTATAAGGTTGGTGTTGTTGTTGACATAGCAATTGTTGTTTCGTATGCAGCCTGTGGCTGCTGGTTGCATCATTTCTCTAGAAGCGCATTTGTGCTGCTGATGCAGTGCCCCAATTACCAGCGAGCTGGTACTCAATTTGCCTACCTGGGAAGGATGGTAGGTCTGAGTCAACCCCCCTGGCGTTAATTCAACGATCGACCGGGATTTGAACCCAGGATCCTAGGATCCCAAACCGGCACCCTAACCGTTAGGCCAACACCAGGCTACATTGCAATTAAGATGGCTGTGATGAGACAAATTTGTGACTCAACGAGCGTCAAATCATGAACACTAAAATAACCCTCGGAGGTGTAGCAACATCATCCCAAAGATGGAGTGTTAGTCACAGGTGCTGATGGTCAGTGGGCAGAAACATGTTCACTGATTGACCATCTCTTCTCTCCGCGTCATCAAATATATAAAGCTCTCTCACAATCCACATCATAAAATATATAAAGCTCTCACAATCCACATCATCAAATATATAAAGCTCTCTCACAATCCACTTCATCAAATATATAAAGCTCTCTCACAATCCACATCATCAAATATATAAAGGTCTCTCACAATCCACTTCATCAAATATATAAAGCTCTCTCACAATCCACTTCATCAAATATATTGTTATGGATTTGAGAATTGTGTTTTTTTTTGTTGTTGTAAAATATCACCCTCCTTCCTCCATTTGTTGTGTATAAAGGTCAAAGGTCGTGCCCGTAGTTATTCCAAATACCACACGTAGCCAATCATAGATTTCCTCCTTGTTCAGTAGTTATCTCCTTATTATGTGTATTAGATTAAGGCTGTGTCTTCGATTAATTAACACTCCATTGCACCGAAGTGGAATTAGGTAGATTCCCTGCACATCCCCCCTTTCGTCAATTGCCAACTGCACTGGGCGGTTTGCTGCATTCTGCCGCTGCTGTGGGGTTGTGGTTGTTTTCACCCCAAACTCCATTGAGCACGAGGTCATCTCGGAGCGGAAGGATGGAGGAGTCAGCCCAGCGCCAGGAACAAGGCGTGGCCTTGCCAACGCCTCCTCTGGGGGTGGGATCGGTGGGCCCTCGCGGCCAATCAGGGCCGAGGCGAGCTCGCCGATGGGCGTGTCCTGGAGGCCGGTGGCCTGATCGCCCCAGGGGCAATAAAAGCGCGCGCGGAAGCCTTTGGGAGCAGGTCAGACAGGGAGAGAGAGAGACGCGGCAGAAACAGTACCACGCAGCTTTGACTCCACCAGGCAGCTTTGACTCCACCAGGCAGCTTTGACTCCACCAGGCAGCTTTGACTCCACCAGGCAGCTTTGACTCCACCAGGCAGCGTTGGCTCCACCAGGCAGCTTCGACCCGTTACCCCGCGGGAACCAGGATCGGTGGCATCGGTGGCCGTCGAGGTCCAGCCCGGCGTCCCGTGCGGGTCAAGCCCGAACCATCTGCCCCCAGCTGAACCTTCCTCTCCCTCCAGCCATCCACCTCCTGCCATTCCTGTCATCATCCCCCGTGTAAGTGTGCTCGTAGTCTGTCTTTGTCTCGTTCCTGGGTTATAAGTAAGACTGCAGTAGTTAAGCTAATTTGCACTGTGTCTCTTCTTCTTCTGTATTTTATTTTCTTATCTTTCCTCCTCCTTGGTTACTTTTCATGGTGCACATAATAGGTAGAAATAAATAATATTCGTATTTCCAACCTTTTGTCTTCCTCTTCTTCACATCCGTTCGTCTTTGTCTTTTCCAAATTGAATACCTGTGGCACGATTTGGCCAACGTTCAGGAATCGGGTCTAGTCATCGTTAATAGTTCGTGCCGCGGTTGCTAAAACCGCTCGGCAATTAACATCTGTCCGCAGTACGAACGGGGCTGTGCCACCGGCCTTTCCGGAGGTCGCTGTACAGCATCAGGGACCACGTCGGTCAGTCATAAACGAGGGGACTAATCCCCCCTCGATAAGGGGAACAGAGGTCGACGTTGGGTTCCGCAACATTTGGTGTCGGGAGCGAGATTCGGACCTGAAGCGCTTAGCGCGCTCAAATTACGAGTGGCCCAAAAATTGTGTTTTATAAAATCCTAAATTTAAAAATCGTGCCATGGATGGTCAAGGCGACGGGATGCCGGTGGGGGAAATAGAAGAGGGGTTAGGGGTAACCCAGGACCTCGGGGAAATGTATGTGGGAGAAATGGAGGAGGAGAACAATGAGGAGGTGGTTGAGGAGGTGTCAGGTGCACAAGATGGCGCCCTCGCGCACGTGGTTGCAGAGGCACAAAATGGCGGCGCTGCGGCAGCCGAGTCCGCAGCGCTGGGGAAATTGGACCTCTTCGCGGCACAGATGATGGGGTATATGAAAAAAATGGCTGAAAAATCCAGCAGGGAAATGGAACAAATGATGGGAAATACATTTGAGGGTTTAGACAATAAATTTGAGGGTTTAGACAAGAAATTTGAGGGGTTAGACAACGGGATAAAAGGGGTGAAGAATGGGTTAATGGGGTTAGAAAACACAATGGAAGGCAAATTGCGGGAAATGGGGGAGCAATCTGCCTGGGAAATTAAACAAATGGGAAATCAGATAGAGGAGGTGAAAATCGGGTTAGAAACCAAATTGGAAGCCCAGAGGAATGATTTGGAACAGATGAGGGCGGCATCTACTAAAGAGATGGGAGAAATGGGGGAGGAGATAAGACGAGGTGTGGGCGAGGATGTCTCGGGGGTACGCGAGGAGGTAAAGCGAGGTGAGAAGCGTATGGAGAAAGAGGTGAGAAATAGTACGGCTAGGTTACAGGGGGGCATAGAGGACCTGACACGGGGAGTAGAGAGGCTGACGGTGGGACAAAAGGAACTAGTGGAGCAGGTGGAAAAGAACACTGCGGTACTAGGAGGGTTGAAAGCGACACAAAAAGAACTCAAAAATGAACTCATAGCGACAAAGAGGGAATGTCAGATGGTACGTGAGGGACTGACAACGAGGTGACGGAAGCAATGGAGACGAAGGACCGGGAGGTGAGGACGCACATAGAAACGGTCAAGGTAGCCTTAGAGGACGAAATTGAGGAGACGCACCGGGAAATAAAAGAGGTGAAGCAAAAGTTAGAGGATGTGGAAGAGGGGGTGAGTGAAATTAAGAAGAGACAGAGGGAAACTAAGAGGCAGATAAGGGAGGAGGTGATGGAATATGTGCAAGGTCGGTGCTCAAATCGTGATGGTGTGCTTGCTTCGTGAGAGGCCGCTGGTAAAGTGTGCGACAGGTGCAGAGTGTGAAGGAGGAGGTGTGCGAGAATGTCCGACTATGGGGTGTGTGAGGAAAAAGTGCGCGCCGAGGAGTGAGTGTGCTGTCGAGAGTGAGTTGGTCGTAGCGCGTGTGCGGGGGGGGGGGGCACATGGAAGCGCGTAATGGGGAGTGTTACAAGGGATGTAACGAGAGAATGCACACCTGTGGTGAGTGTTATGGAGGGTGTGATGGGAGAGTGTGCAAGAGGATGCGCGAGAAAGGTGTGTAACAGCGGAGTGCATGAGGACAGAGTGCGCCGTCGAGAGTAAGGGTGAATGCGCTACCGAGTGTGGTGGTGAAAGTAGTGAGAGTGACATGGAGCGTGAGTTGGTTGTGGCAGGTGAGAAAGAATGTACACCTGGAATGGAAGGATGCACACCTGAGATGGTCGAGCGCGTGTGGGAATGCACCCTGGAGTTAGTAGTCAAGCACGTGATTGGGTGTGCAAGTGAGTGCACACCCTTGGTTGTCACAGAGGAGGTGACCGAGGAGGGGGCACGAAGAGGTGTGTTGGTGAGGTGTGCGAATGACGAGTGTGTGCTAAGGTGTGCATGGTCAGAGGAGTGACGAAGTCTATGAGTGAACCTGGAGGGTGTGTCAGGGAAGGTGCAATGACAAAGAGCATGGAGACAGCTGGATGTGTGAGCAAGGAACGGGCTGCGGGGTGTAAGCATGCAAGTGGAGCATCGACGCTAACCGGGTTAGCGGTTAGATCGACTTATAGCCGAAGCGAGCCCTCGGTTCGTGCCGGGCTTCGTGTGCAGCGGGAACCCGCGGGGATCGTAACCGCGGCGGTTTGGAAAGAACCGCCATACGCGATCCACGCCAGGCCTCGCTCTGAACGGCCGCGTCCGTGCTCCACTAAGCGGAGCGGGCGGCCCGGTTCAAGGACACCGAGGAAGGGTCGGGACGGCGACCCCTTTTGGTTGCGGCGTTCCGGCAGGGCGAGATCGGGTCATCAGGCGGGAGACCGAAAGGCTCCGCGCCGAGGTGGACCTTGGGATCTCGGCCTGAGTGAACCCCCTTTCCTGCACCGAATGCTGGACGGATCCAACCGCCAGCACCGAACAACCCACATTCATTGCTCGGCTTTGCGAAGCCGGGCTTTGGAGATGAATTGGCGCACCGAGAGGCTCAAGTAAAGGACATTTGGTAGGGATAGGGAATTTGGTAAAGCAAAATTTGATGATTAGCAGAATTTGATGATTGGTAGAATGATTGGTAGAATGATTGGCAGTGATTGAAAAAAATTTGATTGGTTGAAATTGGATGAGCAAAATTTGTAGTGAGAGATGCCCGATGTGGTGGGATGGCAACTCTGCCATCCCTCACAGCGGGGGCAAAGGAGCAATAGCTATGGGGTTTGGCAGTGAAAACTAGCCCGGGAGGGTTAGGATAAAGTGTGTAGGGATCTAGAGAAGATGACCATAGGTAACGGTAAGGTTAGGTAGCGACATTGGACAGGTAGTCGGGGACATAGAGAGGGTAGTTGGATGATAACGACGTGGGATGTGCTTAGTTTAAAGGGAAGACGGGGAAGCGCGAGTTTTAGCAGGGCACCAGGTAGATTAGATGATGCCGAGTGAGTGAGTATTGATATCGGTGAAATGAGGAATTGCTAGGCAATGCTCGGGAAGGATGTGTGTGTGAGCGTGGGAAAATCTGGGTGCCTGAGGCAATGGTTTTAAGGATCGAAAGTGTATTGAGCGTGGAAGTGTATGGAGCAGTGTATGAGTGAGTGATGGTGATGTGTGTTGGGTTGACCGAATGGTCCTGGGAGGAAGGAGGGTGCAGGAAGCACCAGGTAGAGGAGTGATTGCACAGGTGTGCAACTACAGTGAATGGAGAATGGTTGTGTGGAATACATGGAGTGTGGAATGTATGGAGTATGGAATGGATGGTCGTGGAGTGAGTATGGTGGAAACTGTGGAGTGGAGTGGATGGTGCGAAGGTGTGAATGGGGGAAAAGTGGACCCCCTCACGAATACCCGGGGAGGGTAGTTTAAGAGTTAAGTAGAGGGTACAGGTAAATTGTGGTTGGATATTGGCATCTGTGGTGCGTGTGGAAGAATGGAGTTTGGATGGGTGCATTAGTGACGTGGAAATGGCTGGGCATGTGGCCTTTTAGTGTGTGTAGTTGAATGGGCACTCCACCACTGTGAGGATGTCGGCCAGGTGAGGCCGCAGGTGGGCTCTGGGAGCTGGTAGTTGTTGTGGATGGGGCCCGAGGATCCGGAGGACGGACCCGGGTAGCCCAGTGCCAGAGGGCACCGAGTGGGGAGAGCGCCAGAGGGCCTTCCCCAGGTAGATAGGTTAGGGTAAGGAGCAGGTAAGCTCGGAGGCAACTGCAGTGGTGGAGGTGTGCAGGTGGGTAGACCTGCTGGGAGAGCCACACGACCCAGTCCTGAAATTGTGCAAGGGCACAGGGAGTTGAATCGGGGGAGTGAGACCCCAAATTGATGAAGCACCACAGTTTGGTCAATGAGAATTTGGTTCTTAAAACCGCATAGAGTAAGTTGGCCAATGGTTGGCAGGGAAAGACCCCGGATAGTGTAAAGTGTATTAAAGTCATTTAGAGGATAGTCAGGATTAAGAATCTCCTTGCACAATCTACATCCACTCACCTGAGGTAACGATAGGACTCCGCACCATGCCATGTTTTTATTATTTTTACTGTGCAAATGTTTGGATTGTGAGACGCATCATGACGTGGGTGTGACATTGTGCTCTGTTGTTCCATCTCTCCCTCCTTATGAGGATTGATGATGAATTGGTGATGGCAAATTTTGGTTAGAGGGATTGTGGGGACGAATTTGGTATAGGGGAAATATGGGGAAGACGTGACGGTAGCGACGGATTTGTAATGTGTAAATTGTTGTAAATATGGGGTAAGGGCAAGGGTAGTGTAGGTCACATGTGGGGGGGGGGGGGGGGCGTACGGTAGGGACGAGCTTTCTCACTTCGCTGTCCGTACGCACCTCATCTTGCATTGCCTTGTTGATGTGTACCCTTTTTTTCTTTTTCTTTTTTTTTTGTATACTGAATCGAGGCTCGTGAAAGAGCTAACATTTACTTCACAAACAAATCAACCAGACAAACTAAATATATAAAAAGAGGGAGCGGAAAACAAAATGGGGATAGAAGGGGAAGCACACAAACACAACATTTGAGAGCAGGGAGATGTGTGGAAGGGAGAGGGCTTGGGGGGAGGAGGCGTGGGAAGGGGGGGGGGGGGAGGGAGAAGTATAAAACACAAGGACTTCCAGGACAGAAGTTGGTATTTCAAAAAAGTGGAATTGGGGTGAAATTAGCAGGGGTAGAAAAGATCAAGGTTTTGGATGGGGGAAGATAAGAGATGGTGGTGAACAGCTGTTTTAAAGACCTGGAGGGTGGAGTGGGATTGAAGCGAGTGAGGGAGTTTGTTCCAGAGGCGGGAGAAAAGAGGAATGAAGGAGTGAAGGTGAGCAGAGAGTCTTGATTTTGGCAGTTTGACCATAAGAGGGTTGCAGGCAGATCTTGTGCGACCTGTAGGAATATTTGTGGGACAGAGCCCAGAGAGAGCTGGGGGGGGGGGGGCAAGGCCAGAGAGGAGTCGGTAGAAGACGGAAAGACCACCAACCTGCCTGCGGTGAGTGAGTGAGAGGCCCTTGGAGTTAGCTTCATCGCGGGAGATTCCAATGATTCTGAATGCTTTGGTTTCAACAGCGTGAAGACGAGCTAGGTGTGAGGCAGGAGCACCAGCCCAGAGAGGAGAGCAGTATTCCATTGAGCTGCGGATGAAAGCCTTGTATGTGGTGAGGAGCTCAGGTGTGCCAAGGAAGGACTTCGCACGACGGAGGATGCCCAGTCGGCGACTGGCTTTGGAGGCCAGATTTGAAATGTGGTTTTCCCAGGAAAGATCATGGCAGATAGTGAGACCCAAAAGCTTGAGTGACAGAACTTCTTGGAGAGGATTATTCAGAAAGTGGATGGGAGGGTTGTCCAGTCGGTCTTTTCGGAGAGACATCGTAAGAGTGTGAGATTTGTCAGGATTGAAAGACATGTTCCACTTGTTTGCCCAGTCTGTGATTTTGTCCAGGTCTGCAGAGAGTGAGGAGGCTGCAGACTACCGATCTGAGGGATGAAGAATGGAGCGACAGAGAGTAGAGTCATCAGCAAAGAGATACAGAGGATTTTCAAGAGAGTCAGAGAGATCATTGATGAAGACCAACCCTTGTGGCCTTACCCCTCGCTCACCTGTCTTCTCCCCCCCCCCCCCTTGTCTCCCACCCGAGGACTGTGCGCCACTGGGCGCCGAGGGGAGCGTGCGGGAGTCCACCATTGTGTGCCCGAAACTCCCGCAACCAGCTGTCTGCATCGATGCACCACGTATGGACCACATGTCTGTGGCTGAGCACCACTTATGGACCCCATGGGTTGGGGCATGGCCCCTCTGCTGGGACCGGCCATGAAGGCCCGAGATCTTGCTGGCGGACCTTGGTCACAGGGCACCGATGCCACACAGGTGAACCACACATAGTCGGCCCTGTGGGCCATAAATAAAAAATGGACACGGTTGTGCACTTTTATTATGTCCAAATAGGCCGCCAGTAAGAAGACGAAGTTGACAACATCTGGAAGAATACCAATGGCCAGCAGAGGGAGCCGAAGAGAAAGACCAGCACCAGGGTTTGTTGGTTTATTTTTATTTTGAACTGTGGTGACTGTGCACCGATTGGTGCTTGATGGTGTTTTGGTGCGTTTTTGGTGCTTTCTGGTGCGTCTATGCTGCACAGGCTGTCTCCCTCCCCCCCCCCCCCCAAAAGAACAATCGCAGGTCCTGGGTTGCGTTTTGTAAATACAAGTAGAGTAACTGTAAATAATGCTCCCCCATCGTTCATGTTGTAGTTTGAAGACAATTCCGCAATTCGGTTAGCTGTGGGCGTAAATCTGTTAGGTAGGGTGCAATGGAGCAGCGGGACATATTTATTTATGTTTGAAAACTGTCACACTCAGGGTCAGGTTAAATGTAGAGGGAACTACACCTACGTGCCACACTAAAGGTAAAAGTTGAATAGGCCCGGGACGTGCCTAAGAGGAGGAGGGTGCAGTGTTATGGATTTAAGAATTGTGTTTTTTTTTTGTTGTTGTAAAATATCACCATCCTTCCTCCATTTGTTGTGTATAAAGGTCAAAGGTCGTGCCCGTAGTTATTCCAAATACCACACGTAGCCAATCATAGATTTCCTCCTTGTTCAGTAGTTATCTCCTTATTATGTGTATTAGATTAAGGCTCTGTCTTCCATTAATTAACACTCCATTGCACCGAAGTGGAATAAGGTAGATTCCCTGCACATCCCCCCTTTCGTCAATTGCCAACTGCACTGGGCGGTTTGCTGCATTCTGCCGCTGCTGTGGGGTTGTGGTTGTTTTCACCCCAAACTCCATTGAGCACGAGGTCATCTCGGAGCGGAAGGATGGAGGAGTCAGCCCAGCGCCAGGAACAAGGCGTGGCCTTGCCAATGCCTCCTCTGGGGGCGGGATCGGTGGGCCCTCACTGCCAATCAGGGCCGAGGCGAGCTCGCTGATGGGCGTGTCCTGGAGGCCGGCGGCTTGATCGCCCCAGGGGCAATAAAAGCGCACGCGGAAGCCTTTGGGAGCAGCTCAGACAGGGAGAGAGAGAGAGACGCGGCAGAAGCAGTACCACGCAGCTTTGACTCCACCAGGCAGCTTCGACTCCACCAGGCAGCTTTGACTCCACCAGGCAGCGTTGGCTCCACCAGGCAGCTTCGACCCGTTACCCCATGGGAACCAGGATCGGTGGCATCGGTGGCCGTCGAGGTCCAGCCCGGCGTCCCGTGCGGGATCAAGCCCGAACCATCTGCCCCCAGCTGAACCTTCCTCTCCCTCCAGCCATCCACCTCCTGCCATTCCTGTCATCATCCCCCGTGTAAGTGTGCTCGTAGTCTGTCTTTGTCTCGTTCCTGGGTTATAAGTAAGACTGCAGTAGTTAAGCTAATTTGCACTGTGTCTCTTCTTCTTCTGTATTTTATTTTCTTATCTTTCCTCCTCCTTGGTTACTTTTTATGGTGTACATAATAGGTAGAAATAAATAATATTCGTATTTCCAACCTTTTGTCTTCCTCTTCTTCACATCCGTTCGTCTTTGTCTTTTCCAAATTGAATACCTGTGGCACGATTTGGCCAACGTTCAGGAATCGGGTCTAGTCATCGTTAATAGTTCGTGCCGCAGTTGCTAAAACCGCTCGGCAATTAACATCTGTCCGCAGTACGAACGGGGCTGTGCCACCGGCCTTTCCGGAGGTTGCTGTACAGCGTCAGGGACCACGTCGGTCAGTCATAAACGAGGGGACTAATCCCCCCTCGATAAGGGGAACAGAGGCCGACGTTTGGTTCCGCAACAATATAAAGCTCTCTCACAATCCACATCATCAAATATATAAAGCTCTCACAATCCACATCATCAAATATATAAAGCTCTCTCACAATCCACATCATCAAATATATAAAGCTCTCTCACAATCCACATCATCAAATATATAAAGCTCTCTCACAATCCACCTCATCAAATATGTTATAAAGCTCTCTCACAATCCACATCATCAAATATATTATAAAGCTCTCTCACAATCCACATCATCAAATATGGTATAAAGCTCTCTCACAATCCACATCATCAAATATATAAAGCTCTCTCACAATCCACATCATCAAATATATAATAAAGCTCTCTCACAATCCACATCATCAAATATATAATAAAGCTCTCACAATCCACATCATCAAATATACACAAAGAATTAAGTTAAGCACCCCTACACAAAGAATTAAGTTAAGCACCCCCTAATCCTGTCCTGAACCTGAACCCCCTCGAGCACGTTTGGGACATGTTGGGACGACAAATTGCGAAGATGGTCCCTCCAATAGCCAATCTGGATGAATTGGAACGTGCATTACATCGGGAATGGAACAACCTGCCACAGCAACGCATACGACGGCTTACAGGGTCTATGAGACGTAGGGTTGAGTCAGTGATCCGATCACGTGGGTCCTACACACGTTATTGACGCAAAGATCGCTAGAGGTCTTCTCAGAACAATGACTGTACGTTAGAAAACATAAACGTCATCCACACTGTCCGTGATGGACCTATAGCTCCATACTTAAATTGAGGTGAAAATATGCCTAAAATTCCCAAAAAATTTCACCTTAAATTATTCAGAATAAAATATTGAAAACGGCATGATTGTTATGTTTTTATGTGACCATAATATCACTTCTCCAGAAAATATAGCAATATCATGGGTATATTACACTGTTTTGACGACAACAAACTTGTAATGTGCGAGGTTGTAAAAAAACGGGGGGGGTGCTTAACTTAATTCTTTGTGTATATATAAAGCTCTCTCAATCCACATCAATCAGAGTGCCCATTCAATCACACGTACTAACAGGCCACACGCCCAGCCAATTTACTCTACTAATGCACACAACACAACACTTCCGTGCAACTACCCGCACCACAGATGCCAATATCCAACCACAATTTACCTACTCCCTCTACCTACTTTTAAACTACCCTCCCCGGGTACTCGTGAGGGGTCCATCCTTCCCCATCCACTCCTTTCGCACCAACCACTCCACTCCACGTATTCCACACTACCCACGCCACACCATCCATTCCATACTCCATACCATCTATTCCATACTCCATTCATTCCAGACCAATTATTCCATACCAGCTATTCCACACAACCATTCTTCATTCACCTGTACTTTCACTTGCACACCTTGTGCCCACACATCTGGTGGCACTTGCACACCTGGTGGCACCTGCACACCTGGTGGCACTTGCACCCTTCTTCCCTCCAGGACCATTCACTCAATACAATACACTCAACTCAATGCACAATCACACCTTTCACAATACTCTGCTGAATCCTTTCACAATCTTCAACTTCCGTTTCCGGTCTTGCTGGCGAGGGTTCGTTTATTCGCAGCTCTACACGCTCTCCATCGAAATCGAAGTTAAGTAATTGTTCCCATTTGTATTTTCGTTATAACTGTATTTATTTTATGGTGTATGTACGTATATTGTCCCGACGAAGATTTTCGGTGCAAATCTTTCATACCTGTATTGAAAATCGTGTTAATTCGTGTCGTCTTGAGGCCTTGTACAGTGAACACTGTACAACCTTGAGGCTTTGTTTTTCTCTCAGCGGTCCGTCGTTTGTGAAACCAATAACTTTCGTTCTCTGTTTTCCCAGTCTTTTCACCCCATAGCCTACTTCCTTATGTAAATCTCAACTCAAAAAAACAAAAAAAAAAGACATTACCTTCTCTGTGCTCATTCGTTTATTCATTCTTATTCGTTCGTTCGTTCTTCGACCACGTGTTTCTCCCCCATTTCCCAGATAGATTGTCAAATTTCAACTCGTTATTTTATCGTCCATGCGTTATTGTTTGATTATAGTTAGTTTTGGTTTGAATTTCCTGTAACTCGTAATTAATTAATCGCGTTCTGCTCCTCGTGTGTGGCCTTGTAGTTGTACCCCCGTCGGTGTTTTGTTAACTTAAGCGTGTTTTGCTTGGCTCTTAGTTTTTTCCCTTCTACCCCGAACATAATACTCTGTCTAACGTTCTAAATCCCCACCCCCCCCCCCCCAAAAACAAACAAACAAAAAAACAAAAAACATTTATTTTCCTTTCTCCACGTGTACTGTTGTCTCATCCTGTATTTTCTGTCCAGGTGTGCTGTTCGCCCCGCCCCCATTATCTCCTTGCCATCCACCGTTTGCCCTGTTCACGTGACTCGTGGTGGTCCCTCTCGGCTCTCCCCCCGTTGGTATTTTGTGCATATAAGATTGTTCACAGTTCTGTTTAAATATTATTTAAATATGTTTAACCTTTCCCCTTCTGTGTTTATTTCAGTGGTATATTACAACACGCTGTTTTTCTTCCTATTTAAAAGGCTTTTCTCAATTTCCTCTCCAACGCATTCCACTTCAAAAAAAAGAAATTCAATATCTTATACGTCTCCCTCACTACATGGTCTAAATTCACATTCATTCCATCCCTCCTCCATCGTTCTGAATCGGATTGCTAACTTGAAAATCACAACAAACCCAATTTGTTATCAATGTTCGTCTTTCATTAATCATCCACTTTCTAAACTCCCCTCTTGCCCCTCCCATCCAAATCCCCCCCCTTGCACCTCCCATCCAAATCCCCCCCCTTGCACCTACACTCCTAAACTCCCCCCTTGCCCCTCCACTCCTGAACTCCCCCCTTGCCCCTCCACTCCTGAACTCCCCCCTTGCCCTTCCCCTCCAAAACTCCCCCCTCGCCCCTCCCCTCCAAATCCCCCCCCCTTGCCCCTCCACTCCTGAACTCCCCCCCTTGCCCTTCCCCTCCTAAACTCCCCCCTTGCCCCTCCCCTCCAAATCCCCCCCCCCTTGCCCCTACACTCCTAAACTCCCCCCTTGTCCCTCCACTTCTAAACTTCCCCCTTGCCCCTTCCCTCCAAAACTCCCCCCTTGCGCCTCCCCTCCTAAACTCCCCCCTCACTCCTCCCCTTCAAAACTCCCCCTAACCCCTCCCATTCAATTCTCCCCCCATACCATTCCTCTCCAATTCTCCCTCCTCCCCCCTCCTCCTCCAAGCTGCCTCCTCCCCACTTCGTCTCCCTTCTATCTCATACCTCCACCCCCCCAAACCTTCTACTTTCCTCTGCCCCCCCCTCAGACAACCCCTCACTGTGCCTCATCCCTTCACCATCAAACCTTTCATCCTCCTCATCCTTCCCTTTCTTGGAACTCTTCTGCAATATCTCTGACACACTATCAACTGCTCTCCCTACCTCCCCCTCTCATCCTTCATCTTACCGTACTCCACCCCTCCCCTGTCCTGTACCTGATGCTCCCCCTCTCTCTTCATTAACGGTATGGACCTCAAACATCCGGGGCCTTCGCTCAAACCTGACTGATCTCTCCATACAGGTTGCTTCTGACAATCCAGACTTGATCTGCTTAACAGAGACTTTCCTCCCTCAAGATGTCTCTGATTCCTTAATATCTCTTCCTGGTTACTCCCTCCTCCGGTATGATAGACCTGAGCCTCGGCCTGGTGGTGGGGTGGCTATCTTTATCAAAAACTCTCTTCCTCACTCTCCTTGCACTGCCCTCTTTCCTCCTCACCCCCAGGAGTACCTCTGGCTACGGCTCCCTCTCCGCTCCCACCTTTTGTTCATATGTGTTCTGTACCGTCCCCCAAACAGTGATGACTCCATCTACATTTCACTGTCTGACAACATGGACCAACTTCTATCCACTCATCCCAACTCTCTCTTCCTCATATGTGGTGACTTCAACTGTCATCATGCCACCTGGTTGGGTGTGGGTTCCTCTCTCACCAGTCATGGCACCTCAGCAAAGGACTTCTGTGACTCACTGGGATTGACACAATCTGTCAATTTCCCGACCCGGATCTCAGCCAATGGAGTATCTTCTCTTCTAGACTTGGTTATGACAAACTTCCCTGCTAATGTCTGCTGCTCTTCTTCTGCTCCAATCGGTTCTTCTGATCATGTGCTTGTCAAAGTGGACATCTCTCTGGCCATTCTCAGAGAGCCTCCTCAGCGTCGACGAGTCTGGCATTTCACTCAGGCCGACTGGGACGGTCTTCAAGCAGCCATCAATCGTCTGGATTTGTCTCCCATCTCCACTGCCTCTGACATCAATTCTTCCTGGGAAATCTTCCAAAGCAAACTGATCTCTCTCATGCACAGATTTATCCCATCTCGCCTTCAGTTGTCTTACCCTTCCTCCCGTCCATGGTACACTGAATCTTGTGGGGAGGCAGTTGCCCTGAAACAACTTGCCTTTGCCTCTTGGAAGGCTAATCCAACTGAAGGCAATCTCAGTTCCTTCCACCAAGCTCGGAACAAGTGTGTGTCTACCCTCAGGAGTGCCAGGAAGCACTATCTCTCCTCACTCAAGAATGAACTCTCAAACCTGTCTCCTTCCTCCAAATCCTGGTGGCGTCTGGTTAAATCCGTTTCTGGTGTTTGTTCCCCCTCCATCCCCTCCCTTACCTCAAATGGCCACACAGTTGACATCGCACGTGACAAAGCCGAATGCCTCAACTCTGTGTTTGCCTCAAAATCCTTAGTCCCAAACCCATCTCTCTCTGTTCCCACCTTTCCCAGTCGAACCCAACTGCTCCTGAACTCTGTGTCCTTCTCTCCTGACAAGGTGGAGGAGTTTTTGTCAAACCTCGACTCTGATTCTGCAACTGGACCAGACGGCATCAGCCCACGGGTCCTAAAATCCTGCTCTGCCGCTCTATCTCACCCTCTCTCTGTTCTTTTCACCCTATCGTTTGCTCAAGGTCATCTGCCAGCATCCTGGAAATCAGCAAACATTACCGCTTTACACAAAAAAGGTGCAAAAACAGATCCTTGCAACTACAGACCAATCAGCCTGCTCCCAATTATCAGCAAAGTCATGGAATCCATCATTGCTTCGGATATGAAATCTTTCCTCTTCTCCAATGGCTTGATCTCTGATCATCAATTTGGTTTCAGACCAGGTCACTCTACTCTGGACATGCTGCTTCTGCTGTCTCAACAATGGATGGAGGTCCTCAATGCCAAACAGGAAATCAGAGCTGTCTCCCTTGACATATCACGTGCCTTTGATACGGTCTGGCACCCAGCTCTGCTCACCAAACTCTCCTCCTATGGTATCCATGGAAATCTCCATGCTTGGCTTGCGGACTTCCTCTCTGGTCGTAGTCAACGTGTGGCCCTAAATGGATTTCTCTCATCTCCCCTTCCTGTTCAGGCTGGAGTTCCCCAAGGCAGTGTGCTGGGCCCTGTGCTTTTTCTGGTCTTTATCAATGATCTCTCCGACTCTCTGGAAAATCCTCTCTATCTCTTTGCTGATGACTCCACTCTCTGCCGCTCCATTCCTCTTCCCTCAGATCGGCAGTCTGCAGCCTCCTCACTCTCTGAAGACCTGGACAAAATCACAGACTGGTCAAACAAGTGGAACATGTCTTTCAATCCTGACAAATCTCACTCTCTTACTATGTCTCTCCGAAAAGCTCGACTGGACAACCCTCCCATCTACTTTCTCAACAATCCTCTCCAAGAAGTTCTGTCGCTCAAGCTTTTGGGTCTCACTATCTGCCATGATCTTTCTTGGGAAAACCACATTTCCAAGCTGGCCTCCAAAGCCAGTCGCCGACTGGGCATCCTCCGTCGTGCGAAGTCCTTCCTCGGCACACCTGAGCTCCTCACCACATACAAGGCTTTCATCCGCAGCTCAATGGAATACTGTTCTCCCCTATGGGCTGGTGCTCCTGCCTCACACCTGGCCCGGCTTCACGCTGTTGAATCCAAAGCTTTCAAAATCATTGGAATCTCCCGCGATGAAGCTACCTCTGAGGGCCTTTCACTCACTCACCGCAGGCAGGTAGGTGGTCTTTCTGTCTTCTACCGACTCCTCTCCGGCCTTGCTCCCCCAGCTCTCTCTGTGCTCTGTCCCCCAAATATTCCTACAGGTCGCACAAGATCTGCCAGCAACCCTCTGATGGTTAAACTGCCGAAATCTCGGCTTTCTGCTCACCTTCACTCTTTCATTCCTCTTTTCTCCCGCCTCTGGAACAAACTCCCACACTCCCTTCAATCCCACTCCTCCCTCCAGGTCTTTAAAACAGCTGTTCACCACCATCTCTTATCTTCCCCCATCCAAAACCTTGATATTTTCTACCCCCACTAATTCACCCCAGATCCACCTTGTTTGAAATTCCAACTTCTTTCCTGGAAGTCCTGGCAGTGTCCATATGTTTATACCTCGCCCACCCCCCCCCCCCCCCCTTCACATGCCTCCCCCCCAAAGCCCTCTCCCTCCCACAGATCTCTCGATGTCTCCATGTCTCTCGGTCCCTGCTCTCAAATGTTGTGTTTGTGTCCTGCCCCCTCTCTCCCCATCTTGTCTACCGCTCCCGATGTTATTTGTTTTATGTGTCTGTTTGTCTTTCTGTGTGATTAATGTTCGCTCTTTCACGAGCTTCGATGTTGTATACAAAAAAAAAAAAATACAAAAAAAAAAAATCACTTCCTACACACACTGCATATTCTGATCTACCTGGTTTTCCCTCTAACTTAGTGCTTCCCGTCTTTTCTTATACTATTGCACATCCCACGTCGTTATCATCCAAACTAATCTACCTACGTCCCCTACTACAGGTATGATGTCGCTACTTAAATCTACAGTTACCTATGGTCATCTTTCTAAATCCCTATACATTATCCAAACCCTCCCTGGCTTGGTTTCCACCGCCATACCCCATAAAACTATAGCTCCTTTGCCCCCCTGATACGATGTGAGGGATGGTAAATCTACCATCCCTCGACACCATATACCATTTGCCATCATCACTATCGCTAATCCAGTCACTACTCTGAGCCTCTCGGTACGTCATTACTCATTACATTTTCATCACAGCTCGGCTCCGGAAAGCCGAGCAATGACTGCGGGTGGTTTGGTCTCCTGCGGTTGGGTCTGTCCGGCACTCGGTTCAGGGGAGGAGGTTTCGTCGGGCCAAGGTTCAAGGCACCATCCCGGCACATGGCCCTTCGCTCCCATGCACGGTGGGCCAGCCTTGCCCGGATGGAGCGCCGCCACCACAAGGGGGCGCCGCTCCGACCCCTCCTACCTTCCCTCGAACCGGGCCGCCCGCTTTGCCTGGCAAAGCGCGGACTCGACCGTGCAGGGCGGGGCCCGGCGCGAATCGTGGACGGTGCTCCGAAGAGGAGCGACGCGACACCGATCCCCGCCGGCTCCCGCAGCACACACCGCCCGGCACGGACCGGGAGCTCGCGTCGGCTAAATGTCGGTCTGAACGCTGTCCCGGTTAACATCACGGACCGGGAGCACGGACCGGGAGCTCGCGTTGGCTAAATGTCGGTCTGAACGCTGTCCCGGTTAACGTCGATGCTCCCCTCGCATGCTCACACCACGCGTTCCTTTTTACATTCTCATTCACACACCAAGTCATCCTCACGCACTCCGCACATTCCGTCACCACACTCTCTCCCCGTGCACACTCTTGCGCACATTCCTCCGTTACACACCTCGCCTCCGTTACGTCCTCCGTAACACTCACCACGGGTGTGCACTCCTGCACATACCCACTCACGCGCTCCGATGTGCCCTCCCGCACATGCGCTACAACCAACTCACGTGTGCGTTCTCGCACACTCTCTCTCCATCCATCTCACTCTCCGCATCACAATCACTCCCACTGCCACACTCTATCGCTCTCACTCTCTGTGTCGCATTCATCACACAGACACTCCGACGTGCGTTCGCCCTTGCACTCGCTATCACCCTCGCGCTTCGGCGCCGTTCGCACACGCGTGCCATTGCCATTCACACAGCGCACCACGGAGCTCCCACAAACGCCCGGGTTACGCTGGAATCCCAAGCGTGCAAAAATTCTTTTCGCGACAAACACTTTGCCGAAAAATCTTTTCGCCCCATACACAGCCCGACTCACCTTCGGGATTCTTCTTCTTCGCTCCACACGCACCTGCAAATCTTTATAAGGATCAGCAAGTATCGCATCATGATGTGAATACAGACTTTGTGCATTTTCCATCTTTTCACCCTGCGAGTGCTCTTCTACGTCCGCTGTCTCTCCAATTTCCATTATTGGCTCGGTTTCTTTGCCAATTTGAATTAAATCTTTTCCTTTATTTTCTTTTCCCTCGACGACCGCCGGCTCTAATAACATTTTCTCTTCTACCTCGGCGGCCGCCGGCTTCCCCATACCCCGGGTCGCGATCTCTATCCCGGTCATTTTAACCGCGCTCTGCTCTGCCTCGCTCAACCCACGCTCCTCGAGTCGCATTACCTCGCTGCGTACCGATGCGCCTCTCCCGCCTGCCATGCGGTCTATGTTCTCCCCACATTTTTGTATGCGGTCACTCATTCTGTTTCCAAACCCTTCAATTTGGTTTCCTAATCCCCCCAATTTGCTTCCTAATCCCCCCAATTTGCTTCCCATTTGCTCCCCCATTCTGTTTTCCATTCCCTCACTGTCGGCCCTCATTTCTCCCATCTCTTTCCTTAATCCCCCAATTTGGTTTCCCACATCGTTTCTCAATCCTTTTATTTCCCTAGTGGACTTATCACTTTGGGTGTCCAATTTGTTTTCCAATCGCTCCCTGTTCTTTTCCAGGTCTTCACCCGTCTTGACCATAAAGGCCCTCATCTGCACCATAAATAGGCCCCAGTCCGTTGGCACCGCGGGCTTGGCTGCCGCGACCATGTGCGAGGCGCCGCCATCTTGTGCTGTCGCGACCACGTGCAAGGTGCCGCCATCTTGTGCGCCCGCAACCCCCTGTACCGCACCTTCTTCAACCTCCTCTTCCATTACTCCCACTGCCTCCCTGGGGTCCTGGGTTGACTCTAACCCCTCTTCTATCTCCCCCACCGGCATCCAATCGCCTTGACCATCCATGGCACGATATAAATTTGGTTGTTAAATACTAAATTTCGGCCGCCCGTAATTTTGACCAAATTTTTAAGATGGATTAAAAAATTTGGTTCGGGTCCAATCCCACTCCTGACACCAATTGTTGCGGATCTCGGTTTACGGCGCTCTCCTTACCGAGGGGGGTTTAATCCCCTCGTCTATTAAGCTGGCCATCCGAGTCCTAGAAGATACCACTCTCCTTCCGGTCGGAAGCAGGGCGATACTTCTGCCTGAGCCACGGACAAGATGGAATGTTGCCGAGCGGTTTAGCAATCCGAAGCTCGAGCCGATAGCGGCAGTCTAAACCCGATTATAGCGGTTCCTATATCGTGCCACCGATATTCAATTGGGGACAGGATGCAAGCGATCGATCGGATGAGAGGAACCAAAGTAAAGCAAGAACAAATATAATTTATGAATTATGTACAAGAAACCCGGAGGAAATGAAAGAAGGGGATATACAAGAAGAAGAAGAAGCAGTGACACAGGGCAGCCTTAAACAGTCTTATATTATCACATGCCCAGGACAGTTACACACACACTTACACACACTTACACAAATGGGGTGGTGGTGGTGGTGGGAAGGAAGAGAAGGGTCCAAGCAGATAGTTCCAGGCTCCGGGTCCGCCGCGAAGAATGGCAGGCAGCTTCGCGTGTCGTTGGCGCACGACCGGACCTTACATATGCGAGGGGCGGGGTTGCTGCATGCGTATAGCGTGCCGAACGCTCTCAAACCAAACGGCAGTTCGTATCAAACGATCGTTCCAAGCGATCCCCTGCGCAGTGTTCTTATCATCCGCCGTCTCTGCGCTGTTCTCTCAATCGCAACAGTCCCCTGCGCAGTTCTTCCTCAATGGCCTCCCCTCGCGCATCTCTCTAGGTTTGACTCCTTCTCTCTCCCTGGCGCATCTCTCGAGAGGGCTTGGCGCTTGCACTTTTATAACCCGCTTAGAAATCAAGCCGCGCTTCATCGAGCCACGCCTATTAACGAGATCACCGGCTGGTGGGGGCTTACCGGCCACGCCCTGGTGGTGAGTTGACGTGGCCACACCTCGTTCTTGCTGCCCCGCCCCCTTCTTCTCCAAGCCTGACCTCGTGTTCAATGGCGGCTGAGCCAGGCAGCGAACGCTACTGGCAAGCCCAGTAACACAATTTGGAGGAAGGCTACGCCGCAATATGAGTTGACAAGGGGGCCTACTCTTATTTAATTAATACAACGCAGATTCAACTATTGGGAACAGATCCTTACCTGAAACACATACTAATGAAATAACTAAAGGAGAAGCCTATGGTGTGCTACGTGTTGCTCGTGGCCTAACTAGGGTGCGACCTTTGACCTTTACACCAAAAATGGGAGTATTTTCAGGGGATTATTTATAAGGGAATATGACAGATATTTACAAAGTGGAGGGTTCTAAAAACCGCAACAATATTATAAAGCTCTCTCACAATCCACATCATCAAATATATTATAAAGCTCTCTCACAATCCACATCATCAAATATGTTATAAAGCTCTCTCACAATCCACATCATCAAATATATTATAAAGCTCTCTCACAATCCACATCATCATCAAATATATAATAAAGCTCTCTCACAATCCACATCATTAAATATATAAAGCTCTCTCACAATGCACATCATCAAATATGTTATAAAGCTCTCTCACAATACACATCATCAAATATGTTATAAAGCTCTCTCACAATCCACATCATCAAATATATTATAAAGCTCTCTCACAATACACATCATCAAATATGTTATAAAGCTCTCTCACAATCCACATCATCAAATATATAATAAAGCTCTCTCACAATCCACATCATCAAATATATTATAAAGCTCTCTCACAATCCACATCATCAAATATATTATAAAGCTCTCACAATCCACATCATCAAATATATTATAACGCTCTCTCACAATCCACATCATCAAATATATTATAACGCTCTCACAATCCACATCATCAAATATGTTATAAAGCTCTCTCACAATCCACATCACCAAATATGTTATCAAGCTCTCTCACAATCCACATCACCAAATATGTTATCAAGCTCTCTCACAATCCACATCATCAAATATGTTATAAAGCTCCCTCACAATCCACATCATCAAATATGTTATAAAGCTCTCACAATCCACATCATCAAATATGTTATAAAGCTCTCTCACAATCCACATCATCAAATATGTTATAAAGCTCCCTCACAATCCACATCATCAAATATATTATAAACCTCTCTCACAATCCACATCATCAAATATGTTATAAAGCTCTCTCACAATCCACATCATCAAATATATTATATAGCTCTCTCACAATCCACATCATCAAATATATAATAAAGCTCTCTCACAATCCACATCATCAAATATGTTATAAAGCTCTCTCACAATCCACATCATCAAATATATTATAAAGCTCTCTTACAATCCACATCATCAAATATGTTACAAAGCTCTCTCACAATCCACATCATCATATATGTTATAAAGCTCTCTCACAATCCACATCATCATATATGTTATAAAGCTCTCTCACAATCCACATCATCAAATATTTTATAAAGCTCTCTCACAATCCACATCATCAAATATATTATAAAGCTCTCTCTCACAATCCACATCATCAAATATATTATAAAGCTCTCTCACAATACACATCATCAAATATGTTATAAAGCTCTCTCACAATCCACATCATCAAATATATTATAAAGCTCTCTCACAATCCACATCATCAAATATATTATAAAGCTCTCTCACAATCCACATCATCAAATATATTATAAAGCTCTCTCACAATCCACATCATCAAATATATTATAAAGCTCTCTCACAATCCACATCATCAAATATATAAAGCTCTCTCACAGTCCACATCATCAAATATGTTATAAAGCTCTCACAATCCACATCATCAAATATGTTATAAAGCTCTCTCACAATCCACATCATCAAATATGTCATAAAGCTCTCTCACAATCCACATCATCAAATATGTTATAAAGCTCTCTCACAATCCACATCATCAAATATGTTATGAAGCTCTCTCACAATCCACATCATCAAATATGTTATAAAGCTCTCTCACAATCCACATCATCAAATATGTTATAAAGCTCTCTCACAATCCACATCATCAAATATATTATAAAGCTCTCTCATAATCCACATCATCAAATATATTATAAAGTTCTCTCACAATCCACATCATCAAATATGTTATAAAGCTCTCTCACAATCCACATCATCAAATGTGTTATAAAGCTCTCTCACAATCCACATCATCAAATATATTATAAAGCTCTCTCACAATCCACATCATCAAATATATTATAAAGCTCTCTCACAATCCACATCATCAAATATATTATAAAGCTCTCACAATCCACATCATCAAATATATTATAACGCTCTCTCACAATCCACATCATCAAATATATTATAAAGCTCTCACAATCCACATCATCAAATATGTTATAAAGCTCTCTCACAATCCACATCATCAAATATGTTATAAAGCTCTCTCACAATCCACATCATCAAATATATTATAAAGCTCTCTCACAATCCACATCATCAAATATGTTATAAAGCTCTCTCACAATCCACATTATCAAATATATTATAAAGCTCTCACAATCCACATCAAATATATAAAGCTCTCTCACAATCCACATCATCAAATATGTTATAAAGCTCTCTCACAATCCACATCATCAAATATGTTATAAAGCTCTCTCACAATCCACATCATCAAATATATTATAAAGCTCTCACAATCCACATCATCAAATATATAAAGCTCTCTCACAATCCACATCATCAAATATGTTATAAAGCTCTCTCACAATCCACATCATCAAATATGTTATAAAGCTCTCTCACAATCCACATCATCAAATATGTTATAAAGCTCTCACAATCCACATCATCAAATAGGTTATAAAGGTCTCTCACAGTCCACATCATCAAATATATTATAAAGCTCTCACAATCCACATCATCAAATATGTTATAAAGCTCTCTCACAATCCACATCATCAAATATGTTATAAAGCTCTCTCACAATCCACATCATCAAATATATTATAAAGCTCTCTCACAATCCACATCATCAAATATGTTATAAAGCTCTCTCACAATCCACATCATCAAATATATTATAAAGCTCTCACAATCCACATCATCAAATATGTTATAAAGCTCTCTCACAATCCACATCATCAAATATGTTATAAAGCTCTCTCACAATCCACATCATCAAATATGTTATAACGCTCTCTCACAATCCACATCATCAAATATATTATAAAGCTCTCTCACAATCCACATCATCAAATATGTTATAAATCTCTCTCACAATCCACATCATCAAATATGTTATAAAGCTCTCTCACAATCCTCATCATCAAATACGTTATAAAGCTCTCTCACAATCCACATCATCAAATATATTATAAAGCTCTCTCACAATCCACATCATCAAATATGTTATAAAGCTCTCTCACAATCCACATCATCAAATATATTATAAAGCTCTCTCACAATCCACATCATCAAATATATTATAAAGCTCTCTCACAATCCACATCATCAAATATATAAAGCTCTCTCACAATCCACATCATCAAATATGTTATAAAGCTCTCTCACAATCCACATCACCAAATATGTTATCAAGCTCTCTCACAATCCACATCATCAAATATGTTATAAAGGTCTCTCACAATCCACATCATCAAATATGTTATAAAGCTCTCTCACAATCCACATCATCAAATATGTTATAAAGCTCCCTCACAATCCACATCATCAAATATATTGTTGTGGATATGAGAATGTTTTTTTATTTTATTGTTGTGGTAAAAGGTTGTTGTAAAATATCACCCCTCCTCCCTCCGTTGTGGTTGTATAAAGGTCAAAGGGCGTTCCCGTAGTTAGTCCATAAAACATACATGCAGGACACGATATATCTTTTTTTTGACAGTTATATCCTTATTATGTGTATTAGCGTAAGGCTGTGTCTTCCATTAATTGAAATACTCCATTGCACCAGTGAAAGAGAATAGATCCCCTTTCCTTCCCATCCCCAAAAATCTCCATTTCATATTACATCCCCTCTCGTCATTGCCGAGCCTCGATTGCCCATATTACCTCCCCTCCAATAACCGCCATTGACCACGAGGCTCGAGTCGGGGAAGAAAGGCGTGTCTCCACCTCGTCATAGAGGGGAGGAGTGAGCCAGCCCCACTCGACCAACCATGAGCCAGGGGTTTGGCTAGAGAGGGCGGAGGAAGAGCGATCGGGGAGGTTCGAAAAGGTTGAGGGGCGGGGGCCTATATAACCCAAGGCAGGGCGTGTCCAAGAGGAGATGCACTTTGAGTTGAGACAAGGAGGGACGAAACAGAGCTGGGTCATCAGAGCAAGAGCGCGTGAGGAGGAGAGAACCCGTCACGCCAGACCCCCCCACCAGCGCATCGGCTCCACCAAGCAGCTCCGACCCGTGATCCCGCGCACACGACAGGCCCGGGGGCATCAGCGGCCGTCGAGGTCCAGCCCGACGTCCCGTGCGGGATCAAGCTCCAGCCAGCTCCGTGCCGCCCCCCCCCCCCCCCCTCCAGCCACACACCTCCTTCCAGCAATCCACTCTGCAATTCCCCGCGTGAGTCAGTGTCTTTGTTTGTTCTGTCCTGGGAATAAGTTAAGTCTGTATAACTATAAGCTAGTATTTGCCCTGTGTCACCTGCGTCTTATGTGTTGTAAATAAACCTTGATTGCTCCGTTTTGCTTGTGTAAATAATAAATCCCATTACTCGTCTGTACGTCTTCTCGTTTTATTCCTTTTTCCTCTTTGCATTCGTCGCCTTTGTCTTTTCCCTATTGACTAGCTGTGGTGCGACCCGGCCAACGTTTGGGTGGAATCGGGTGAGTCGGGGATCCTGTTAGGTCGCGGTTAAATACCAAACCGCTCGGTAACTAACATCCTAAACCGCGATCTGTAACAATATTATAAAGCTGTCTCACAATCCACATCATCAAATATGTTATAAAGCTCTCTCACAATCCACATCATCAAATATATTATATAGCTCTCTCACAATCCACATCATCAAATATATAATAAAGCTCTCTCACAATCCACATCATCAAATATGTTATAAAGCTCTCTCACAATCCACATCATCAAATATATTATAAAGCTCTCTTACAATCCACATCATCAAATATGTTACAAAGCTCTCTCACAATCCACATCATCATATATGTTATAAAGCTCTCTCACAATCCACATCATCATATATGTTATAAAGCTCTCTCACAATCCACATCATCAAATATATTATAAAGCTCTCTCACAATCCACATCATCAAATATATTATAAAGCTCTCTCTCACAATCCACATCATCAAATATATTATAAAGCTCTCTCACAATACACATCATCAAATATGTTATAAAGCTCTCTCACAATCCACATCATCAAATATATTATAAAGCTCTCTCACAATCCACATCATCAAATATATTATAAAGCTCTCTCACAATCCACATCATCAAATATATTATAAAGCTCTCTCACAATCCACATCATCAAATATATTATAAAGCTCTCTCACAATCCACATCATCAAATATATAAAGCTCTCTCACAATCCACATCATCAAATATGTTATAAAGCTGTCTCACAATCCACATCATCAAATATGTTATAAAGCTCTCTCACAATCCACATCATCAAATATGTCATAAAGCTCTCTCACAATCCACATCATCAAATATGTTATAAAGCTCTCTCACAATCCACATCATCAAATATGTTATGAAGCTCTTTCACAATCCACATCATTAAATATGTTATAAAGCTCTCTCACAATCCACATCACCAAATATGTTATCAAGCTCTCTCACAATCCACATCACCAAATATGTTATCAAGCTCTCTCACAATCCACATCATCAAATATGTTATAAAGCTCCCTCACAATCCACATCATCAAATATGTTATAAAGCTCTCACAATCCACATCATCAAATATGTTATAAAGCTCTCTCACAATCCACATCATCAAATATGTTATAAAGCTCCCTCACAATCCACATCATCAAATATATTATAAACCTCTCTCACAATCCACATCATCAAATATGTTATAAAGCTCTCTCACAATCCACATCATCAAATATATTATATAGCTCTCTCACAATCCACATCATCAAATATATAATAAAGCTCTCTCACAATCCACATCATCAAATATGTTATAAAGCTCTCTCACAATCCACATCATCAAATATATTATAAAGCTCTCTTACAATCCACATCATCAAATATGTTACAAAGCTCTCTCACAATCCACATCATCATATATGTTATAAAGCTCTCTCACAATCCACATCATCATATATGTTATAAAGCTCTCTCACAATCCACATCATCAAATATATTATAAAGCTCTCTCACAATCCACATCATCAAATATATTATAAAGCTCTCTCTCACAATCCACATCATCAAATATATTATAAAGCTCTCTCACAATACACATCATCAAATATGTTATAAAGCTCTCTCACAATCCACATCATCAAATATATTATAAAGCTCTCTCACAATCCACATCATCAAATATATTATAAAGCTCTCTCACAATCCACATCATCAAATATATTATAAAGCTCTCTCACAATCCACATCATCAAATATATTATAAAGCTCTCTCACAATCCACATCATCAAATATATAAAGCTCTCTCACAGTCCACATCATCAAATATGTTATAAAGCTCTCACAATCCACATCATCAAATATGTTATAAAGCTCTCTCACAATCCACATCATCAAATATGTCATAAAGCTCTCTCACAATCCACATCATCAAATATGTTATAAAGCTCTCTCACAATCCACATCATCAAATATGTTATGAAGCTCTCTCACAATCCACATAATCAAATATGTTATAAAGCTCTCTCACAATCCACATAATCAAATATGTTATAAAGCTCTCTCACAATCCACATCATCAAATATATTATAAAGCTCTCTCATAATCCACATCATCAAATATATTATAAAGTTCTCTCACAATCCACATCATCAAATATGTTATAAAGCTCTCTCACAATCCACATCATCAAATGTGTTATAAAGCTCTCTCACAATCCACATCATCAAATATATTATAAAGCTCTCTCACAATCCACATCATCAAATATATTATAAAGCTCTCACAATCCACATCATCAAATATATTATAAAGCTCTCACAATCCACATCATCAAATATATTATAACGCTCTCTCACAATCCACATCATCAAATATATTATAAAGCTCTCACAATCCACATCATCAAATATGTTATAAAGCTCTCTCACAATCCACATCATCAAATATGTTATAAAGCTCTCTCACAATCCACATCATCAAATATATTATAAAGCTCTCTCACAATCCACATCATCAAATATGTTATAAAGCTCTCTCACAATCCACATTATCAAAAATATTATAAAGCTCTCACAATCCACATCATCAAATATATAAAGCTCTCTCACAATCCACATCATCAAATATGTTATAAAGCTCTCTCACAATCCACATCATCAAATATGTTATAAAGCTCTCTCACAATCCACATCATCAAATATATTATAAAGCTCTCACAATCCACATCATCAAATATATAAAGCTCTCTCACAATCCACATCATCAAATATGTTATAAAGCTCTCTCACAATCCACATCATCAAATATGTTATAAAGCTCTCTCACAATCCACATCATCAAATATGTTATAAAGCTCTCACAATCCACATCATCAAATAGGTTATAAAGGTCTCTCACAGTCCACATCATCAAATATATTATAAAGCTCTCACAATCCACATCATCAAATATGTTATAAAGCTCTCTCACAATCCACATCATCAAATATGTTATAAAGCTCTCTCACAATCCACATCATCAAATATATTATAAAGCTCTCTCACAATCCACATCATCAAATATGTTATAAAGCTCTCTCACAATCCACATCATCAAATATATTATAAAGCTCTCACAATCCACATCATCAAATATGTTATAAAGCTCTCTCACAATCCACATCATCAAATATGTTATAAAGCTCTCTCACAATCCACATCATCAAATATGTTATAACGCTCTCTCACAATCCACATCATCAAATATATTATAAAGCTCTCTCACAATCCACATCATCAAATATGTTATAAATCTCTCTCACAATCCACATCATCAAATATGTTATAAAGCTCTCTCACAATCCTCATCATCAAATATGTTATAAAGCTCTCTCACAATCCACATCATCAAATATATTATAAAGCTCTCTCACAATCCACATCATCAAATATGTTATAAAGCTCTCTCACAATCCACATCATCAAATATATTATAAAGCTCTCTCACAATCCACATCATCAAATATATTATAAAGCTCTCTCACAATCCACATCATCAAATATATAAAGCTCTCTCACAATCCACATCATCAAATATGTTATAAAGCTCTCTCACAATCCACATCACCAAATATGTTATCAAGCTCTCTCACAATCCACATCATCAAATATGTTATAAAGGTCTCTCACAATTCACATCATCAAATATGTTATAAAGCTCTCTCACAATCCACATCATCAAATATGTTATAAAGCTCCCTCACAATCCACATCATCAAATATATTGTTGTGGATATGAGAATGTTTTTTTATTTTATTGTTGTGGTAAAAGGTTGTTGTAAAATATCACCCCTCCTCCCTCCGTTGTGGTTGTATAAAGGTCAAAGGGCGTTCCCGTAGTTAGTCCATAAAACATACATGCAGGACACGATATATCTTTTTTTTGACAGTTATATCCTTATTATGTGTATTAGCGTAAGGCTGTGTCTTCCATTAATTGAAATACTCCATTGCACCAGTGAAAGAGAATAGATCCCCTTTCCTCCCCATCCCCAAAAATCTCCATTTCATATTACATCCCCTCTCGTCATTGCCGAGCCTCGATTGCCCATATTACCTCCCCTCCAATAACCGCCATTGACCACGAGGCTCGAGTCGGGGAAGAAAGGCGTGTCTCCACCTCGTCATAGAGGGGAGGAGTGAGCCAGCCCCACTCGACCAACCATGAGCCAGGGGTTTGGCTAGAGAGGGCGGAGGAAGAGCGATCGGGGAGGTTCGAAAAGGTTGAGGGGCGGGGGCCTATATAACCCAAGGCAGGGCGTGTCCAAGAGGAGATGCACTTTGAGTTGAGACAAGGAGGGACGAAACAGAGCTGGGTCATCAGAGCAAGAGCGCGTGAGGAGGAGAGAACCCGTCACGCCAGACCCCCCCACCAGCGCATCGGCTCCACCAAGCAGCTCCGACCCGTGATCCCGCGCACACGACAGGCCCGGGGGCATCAGCGGCCGTCGAGGTCCAGCCCGACGTCCCGTGCGGGATCAAGCTCCAGCCAGCTCCGTGCCGCCCCCCCCCGCCCCCCCTCCAGCCACACACCTCCTTCCAGCAATCCACTCTGCAATTCCCCGCGTGAGTCAGTGTCTTTGTTTGTTCTGTCCTGGGAATAAGTTAAGTCTGTATAACTATAAGCTAGTATTTGCCCTGTGTCACCTGCGTCTTATGTGTTGTAAATAAACCTTGATTGCTCCGTTTTGCTTGTGTAAATAATAAACCCCATTACTCGTCTGTACGTCTTCTCGTTTTATTCCTTTTTCCTCTTTGCATTCGTCGCCTTTGTCTTTTCCCTATTGACTAGCTGTGGTGCGACCCGGCCAACGTTTGGGTGGAATCGGGTGAGTCGGGGATCCTGTTAGGTCGCGGTTAAATACCAAACCGCTCGGTAACTAACATCCTAAACCGCGATCGGTAACAATTGGTGTCTGGGAGTGAGATTCGGGGCCCGAACCAAATTTTTTAAAACATCTAAAAAAAAAAATTTGGTCAAAATTTGGAGCGTACGAAATTTGTTTTGTTTTATAAAACCCGAATTTTGAAATCGCGCCATGGCTGGTCAAGGCGACGGGATGTCGGTGGGAGAGATAGACGGGGTAGAATCGACCCAGGACCTCGGGGAAATGTATGTGGAGGAAAGGGTGGAGGAGAGTAAAGAAGGTGTGGTTGAGGGGGTATCAGGTGCACAAAATGGCGTCCTCGCGCACGTGGTTGTAGCGGCACCAAATTTTGCCGCGCCCGTGACCGAAGCAGCACCAAATTGCGCCGCGCACGTGGTCGCGGCAGCCGAGCCGGAGATACCAGGGTACATGCGATTTTTTATGGACCAATTGATGAAAAAAATGGATGCTCATAGTGAGCGAATGAGGGCTAACAGTGAGCGATTGTTAAACAAAATTGAAGCAACAACGAACGGAATGAGGGCCGATAGAGAGGCAAGGGAGCAGAGGGACAGAGACCGCAAGTTGGGCGAAAGGGTCCCAGGGGTGCACGAGGAGGTAAAGCGGGTCGAAAAGCGCTGGTTGAGCGAAGCGGAGGAAAGCACGGGTACAATGACGGGGGTAGAAATCGCGACACGGGGTTTGGAAAAGCCGGCGACCGCTGAGGTAGAGGAGGGTGTTTTATTAAAGCCAACGGTCGCCGAGGTTAATAAAGAAAAAGCAGTAGCGGGAATAATTAAAATTGAAGAGATGACGGAGGTAGCCCGGGAATTGCAGGGAGAAATGGATTATGTACAAAGTCCCTGCTCGCATCACGATGCTGTGCTTAACCCGAATGGAAGTTTGCAGGTTCGCGTGGAGAAAAGGATCCCCCAGGTGAGTCGTGCTGTTGTGTATTGTGCGGGGAGATTTTGTAAGAGGATGTTTGGCGACAAAAGAATTGTCGCGCGATTGGGATCGATATGGCACCCGGGCGTTGGTGAAGGGTCCCGTGTGAGTGGAAATGGCACGCGTGGGAGGAAAAAGTGTGCGTCGGCGAGTGGGTGTGTTATAAAGTGTGGGAGTGAAACCGAGTGCGAGCGAGAATGCACGTCGGGGTGTACGGAGAGTGACACGGAGAGTAAGGTGGTGGTGGAACGTGTGCGAGAAAGCACACCTGAATTGGTCATGGCGCGGGTGTGGGAGAGCCCATGTGAGCGCGTTAGTGGGTGGATGCAAGAGTGCACGCCCATGGTGAGTGTTACGGAGGACGTAACGGAGGAGAGGTGTGGACCAAAGTGTGCGCGAGAGGTGTGGTGTGTAACAGGGAGAGCGTTGGTGGAATGTACGGACGGCGTTGGAACGCCAGGTTTTGTGAGGGTGAAAGGGGTAGCGTATGCTTGTAAGCATGCAAGTAAAGCATCGATGGTAACCAGGTTAGTGGTTAGAGCGACGGATAGCCGATGCGAGCACTCGGGGCGTGGGGTGCTTTGTTGGGTGCGAGGCCCGGCGTCGATCGAAGCTGCGTCGTTTCTCTTCGAAGCGTCGTTGCCGATTCGGGCTTGGCCCCGCCCCGCACGGTCGAGTCCGGGCTTTGTCGGGCGAGGCGACCGGTCCGGTTCGAGGGCGAGTGGGAGGAAGCGGAACGGTGCCCCCTCGTGGGGACGGGGTTCCGACCGGGGGAGATTGAGCCATCGGGCCCGGGACCGCAAGGTGCCGCGCCGAGATGGTGCGTGGAATCTCGGTCCAACCAAACCACCTCCCTTGAACCGAAAGCCGGACGGATTCAACCTGCAGGCAACCAAACCACCCGAATTCATTGCTCGGCTTTACGAAGCCGAGTTTAATGATGTCATGACGCACCGAGGCTAGGATATAGCGGACTGTGATGATGGTGATCGTGATAGTGATAGTGTTTTGGACCCAAAATTAGGGAAAAACAAAATTTGATGATTGGCAAAGAATTGGCAGTAATGATTGGCAGATGATGAGTAGTGATTGGCAAATTTTTGATTGGTTGGAATTTGGTAAGCAAAATTTATAGTGAGAGACCCCCGATGTGGTGGGATGGCAAATCCACCATCCCTCACAGTGGGGCAAAGGAGCTATAGATTATGGGGTGTATGGCAGTGAAAACTAGCCCGGGTGGGTTAGGATATTGATAGGGATCTAGCGAAGATGACAGTAGGTGACGTTAAGTTTAGTTAGTGACTGATACCTGTAGTGGGGACGCAGGTAGTTTAGTGTGGATAATAATGACGTGGGAGCGCAATAGTTTAAAGGGACGACTGGGAAGCGCAAGTTTCAGAGGGGAGTAGTTAGCTGAGATGATGCCGTGTGTGGTGAGAATTGAACAGGTGTGATTGCACAGGTGTGCAACTGAACAGGTGTGTGGAGCAGTGTATGAGTGAGTAGTGGTGATTGCGTGTTGTGTTGACCAAATGGTCCAGGAAGAGGAGGAGGGTGCAGGTGGCACCAGGTGATTGCACAGGTGTGCAACAAACAGGTGTATGTGGCTGTATGGAATAAATGGTATGGAGTATTGGAATGGATGGTCGTGGAGTGAGTATGGTGGAAATTGTGGAGTGGAGTGGATGGTGCGAAGGTGTGAATGGGGGAAGAGTGGACCCCCATCACGGATACCCGGGGCGGGTAGTGTAAGTGTTAGGTAGAGGGTATAGGTAAATTGTGGTTGGATATTGGCATCTGTGGTGCGAGGTGAAAGAATGGTATTTGGATGGGTGCATTGGTGTTGTGGAAATGGCTGGGCGTGTAGCCTGTTAGTGTGTGTAGTTGGTTTGGGCACTCCACCACTGTGAGGATGTCGGCCAGGTGAGGCCGCAGGTGGGCTCTGGGAGCCGGTAGTAGTTGTTGGGGATGGGGCCCGAGGATCCGGAGGACGGACCCGGGTAGCCCAGTGCCAGAGGGCACCAAGGGGTGACAGAGCCAGGAGAGGGGCTTTCCCCAGTTAGTTAGGTTAGGGTGAGGAGCTAGGTAAGCTCGGGTGGCAACTACAGTGGTGGAGGTGTGCAGGTGGGTAGACCTGCTGGGAGAGGTACACGTCGCAGCCCAGAAATTGTGCTAGAGCACCGGGAGATGAATCGGGGGAGTGAGACCCCAAATTGAGAAGCACCACAGTTGGTCAATGGGAATTGGTTATTAGAACCCATAGTGTAAGTTGGCCAATGGATTGGCAGGGAAAGACCCCGGGTAGTGTAAAGTGTGTTAAAGTCATTTAGAAAATAGTTAGGATGAAGGATCTCCTCGCACCATCTGCATCCACTCACCTGAGGTGACAGGTACTCCACACCATGCCATGTTTTGATTATTTTTTATGATGCAAATGTTTGGATTGTGAGACGCATCATGACGTGGGTGTGACCTTGTGCGTAATTCCATCTCTCCCTCCTTATGAGGATTGATGATGAATTGGTGATGGCAAATTTTGAAGTAGAGGGATTGTGGTGACGAATTTGGTATAGGGGAAATATGGGGAAGACGTGACAGTAGTGACGAATTTGTAAATGGGTAGATTTTTGTACATATGGGGTAAGGGTAGGGTAGGTGACAGGGGGGTGACATACGGTAGGGACGAGCTTTCTCACTTCGCCCTCCGTACGCATTTCGCCTTGCATTGCCTTATTGACGTGCACCCTTGTGACCTTACCCCTCGCTCAATTGTCTTTCTTTTGTCTCCCACATGACCTGTGCGCCACTGGGTGCCGAGGGGAGCGTGCGTGGGTCGGCCATTGTGCGCCCGAAATTCCCAGAACCAGCTGTCTGCATCGATGCACCACATTATGGACCACATGTCTGTGGCCGAGCACCACTTATGGACCCCATGGGTTGGGGCATGGCCCCTCTGCTGGAACCGGCCATGAGGGCCCGAAATCTTGCTGGCGGACCTTGGCCACAGGGCACCGATGCCCCACAGGTGAACCACACATAGTCGGCCCTGTGGGCCATAAATAAAGCAAATAAAAAGGACACATTGGGCACACTTTATTGAAAATAGGCCGCCAGTAAGCAAAGCAAAAGAATGACAACATCTGGAAGAACAAATAATAATCACCAGCAGAGGGAGCCGAAGAGCAAGAGACCACCTGCAGGGTTAGGGGTTGTTGAATTTATTTTTATTCATTGAACACTGATGAACAATGGTGACTGCACCGATTGGTGCTTGGGTGTGTATTGGTGCGTTTTTGGGTGCGTTCATGGTGCATTGATGCAGAGCAGACTGTCTCCCCCCCCAGAAAGAACAATCACAGGTCCTGGGTTAGTTTTGTAAATAAAAATAGCGTCATTGTAAATAATGCTTCCCACCGTCAGTGTATAGTTTGAAGACCATTCCGCAATTCGGTTAACTGTGGGCGTAAGTCTGTTAGGCAGGGTGCAATGGAGCAGCGGGACACATTTATTTATGTTTTAAAACTGTCGCACTCAGGGTCAGGTTAAAAGTAGAGGGAACTACACCTACGTGCCACACTAAGGTAAAAGTTATAGGCCCGGGACGTGCCTAAGGGGAGGAGGGTGCAGTGTTGTGGATATGAGAATGTTTTTTTATTTTATTGTTGTGGTAAAAGGTTGTTGTAAAATATCACCCCTCCTCCCTCCGTTGTGGTTGTATAAAGGTCAAAGGGCGTTCCCGTAGTTAGTCCATAAAACATACATGCAGGACACGATATATCTTTTTTTTGACAGTTATATCCTTATTATGTGTATTAGCGTAAGGCTGTGTCTTCCATTAATTGAAATACTCCATTGCACCAGTGAAAGAGAATAGATCCCCTTTCCTTCCCATCCCCAAAAATCTCCATTTCATATTACATCCCCTCTCGTCATTGCCGAGCCTCGATTGCCCATATTACCTCCCCTCCAATAACCGCCATTGACCACGAGGCTCGAGTCGGGGAAGAAAGGCGTGTCTCCACCTCGTCATAGAGGGGAGGAGTGAGCCAGCCCCACTCGACCAACCATGAGCCAGGGGTTTGGCTAGAGAGGGCGGAGGAAGAGCGATCGGGGAGGTTCGAAAAGGTTGAGGGGCGGGGGCCTATATAACCCAAGGCAGGGCGTGTCCAAGAGGAGATGCACTTTGAGTTGAGACAAGGAGGGACGAAACAGAGCTGGGTCATCAGAGCAAGAGCGCGTGAGGAGGAGAGAACCCGTCACGCCAGACCCCCCCACCAGCGCATCGGCTCCACCAAGCAGCTCCGACCCGTGATCCCGCGCACACGACAGGCCCGGGGGCATCAGCGACCGTCGAGGTCCAGCCCGACGTCCCGTGCGGGATCAAGCTCCAGCCAGCTCCGTGCCGCCCCCCCCCCCCCCCCCCCTCCAGCCACACACCTCCTTCCAGCAATCCACTCTGCAATTCCCCGCGTGAGTCAGTGTCTTTGTTTGTTCTGTCCTGGGAATAAGTTAAGTCTGTATAACTATAAGCTAGTATTTGCCCTGTGTCACCTGCGTCTTATGTGTTGTAAATAAACCTTGATTGCTCCGTTTTGCTTGTGTAAATAATAAATCCCATTACTCGTCTGTACGTCTTCTCGTTTTATTCCTTTTTCCTCTTTGCATTCGTCGCCTTTGTCTTTTCCCTATTGACTAGCTGTGGTGCGACCCGGCCAACGTTTGGGTGGAATCGGGTGAGTCGGGGATCCTGTTAGGTCGCGGTTAAATACCAAACCGCTCGGTAACTAACATCCTAAACCGCGATCTGTAACAATATTATAAAGCTGTCTCACAACCCACATCATCAAATATGTTATAAAGCTCTCTCACAATCCACATCATCAAATATATTATATAGCTCTCTCACAATCCACATCATCAAATATATAATAAAGCTCTCTCACAATCCACATCATCAAATATGTTATAAAGCTCTCTCACAATCCACATCATCAAATATATTATAAAGCTCTCTTACAATCCACATCATCAAATATGTTACAAAGCTCTCTCACAATCCACATCATCATATATGTTATAAAGCTCTCTCACAATCCACATCATCATATATGTTATAAAGCTCTCTCACAATCCACATCATCAAATATATTATAAAGCTCTCTCACAATCCACATCATCAAATATATTATAAAGCTCTCTCTCACAATCCACATCATCAAATATATTATAAAGCTCTCTCACAATACACATCATCAAATATGTTATAAAGCTCTCTCACAATCCACATCATCAAATATATTATAAAGCTCTCTCACAATCCACATCATCAAATATATTATAAAGCTCTCTCACAATCCACATCATCAAATATATTATAAAGCTCTCTCACAATCCACATCATCAAATATATTATAAAGCTCTCTCACAATCCACATCATCAAATATATAAAGCTCTCTCACAATCCACATCATCAAATATGTTATAAAGCTCTCTCACAATCCACATCATCAAATATGTCATAAAGCTCTCTCACAATCCACATCATCAAATATGTTATAAAGCTCTCTCACAATCCACATCATCAAATATGTTATGAAGCTCTTTCACAATCCACATCATTAAATATATAAAGCTCTCTCACAATCCACATCATCAAATCATCATGCCAGTTTACTGTCATCATGCCAGTTGGCTGGGTGTGGGTACCTCTCTCACCAGCCATGGCTCCTCAGCAAAGGACTTCTGCGACTCACTGGGACTGACACAATCTGTCAATTTCCCGACCCGGATCTCAGTCAACGGAACATCTTCTCTTCTGGACTTGGTTATGACTAACTTCCCTGAAAATGTCTGCTGCTCTTCTTCTGCTCCGATCGGATCATCTGATCATGTCCTTGTTAAAGTGGACATCTCTCTGACCATCCTCAGGGAGCCTGCTCAGCGTCGACGAGTCTGGCATTTCACTCAGGCCAACTGGCACGGTCTTCAAGCAGCCATCAATCATCTGGATTGGTCTCCCATCTCTACCACCTCTGACATCAACTCATCCTGGGAATTCTTCCAAAGTAAATTGCTCTCTCTCATGCACAGATTTATCCCATCTCGTCTTCAGTTGTCATACCCTTCCTCCCGTCCATGGTACACGGAATCTTGTGGTGAGGCTGTTGCCCAGAAACAACTTGCCTTCGTCTCCTGGAAAGCAAATCCAACGGAAGGAAATCTCATTTCCTTTCACAAAGCCCGAAACAAGTGTGTGTCCACCCTCAGGAGAGCCAGGAAACAATATCTCTCCGTTCTCAAGACCGAACTCTCTTATCTGTCTCCCTCTTCCAAATCCTGGTGGCGTCTGGTCAAATCCGTTTCTGGTGTTTGTTCCCCCTCCATCCCCTCCCTTACCTCAAACGGCTACACAGCTGACTCCGCACGTGAAAAAGCTGAATGCC
The DNA here is from genome assembly GCF_964187855.1 of Myxine glutinosa. Taxonomy (NCBI): domain Eukaryota; kingdom Metazoa; phylum Chordata; class Myxini; order Myxiniformes; family Myxinidae; genus Myxine; species Myxine glutinosa. Next base: position 4,226,087 of record NC_136266.1, read on the forward strand.
TCAACTCTGTGTTTGCCTCTAAATCTTGTGTCCCAAACCCATCCCTCTCTGTACCCACCATACCCAGTCGTACCCTGCTGCTCCTGGACTCCGTGTCCTTTCCTCCTGACAAGGTGGAAAAGTTTCTGTCAACCCTCGACTCTGATTCTGCAACTGGACCCGACGGCATCAGCCCACGGGTCCTAAAATCCTGCTCTGCTGCTCTATCTCACCCTCTCTCTGTTCTCTTCACCCTCTCTTTTGCTCAAGGTCAACTGCCATCTGCTTGGAAATCAGCCAACATCACCGCTTTGCACAAAAAAGGTGCAAAAACAGATCCTAGCAACTACAGACCAATCAGCCTTCTCCCAATTATCAGCAAAGTCATGGAATCCATCATTGCTTCTGATATGAAATCTTTCCTCTTCTCCAATGGCTTGATCTCTGATCATCAATTTGGTTTCAGACCAGGTCACTCTACTCTGGACATGCTGCTTCTGCTGTCTCAACAATGGATGGAGGTCCTCAATGCCAAACAGGAAATTAGAGCTGTCTCCCTCGACATATCACGTGCCTTCGACACGGTCTGGCACCCCGCTCTGCTCACCAAACTCTCCTCCTTTGGTATCCATGGAAATCTCCACGCATGGCTGGCGGACTTCCTCTCTAGTCGTCGTCAACGTGTGGCCCTGAATGGGTTTCTCTCATCTCCTCTTCCTGTTCAGGCTGGAGTTCCCCAAGGCAGTGTTCTGGGCCCTGTGCTTTTTCTGGTCTTCATCAATGATCTCTCTGACTCTCTCGAAAATCCTCTCTATCTCTTTGCTGATGACTCCACTCTCTGCCGCTCCATTCCTCTTCCCTCAGATCGGCAGTCTGCTGCCTCCTCACTCTCTGAAGACCTGGACAAAATCACAGACTGGTCAAACAAGTGGAACATGTCTTTCAATCCTGACAAATCTCACACTCTTACTATGTCTCTCCGAAAAGATCGACTGGACAACCCTCCCATCTACTTTCTCAACAATCCTCTCCAAGAAGTTCTGTCGCTCAAGATTTTGGGTCTCACTATCTGCCATGATCTTTCTTGGGAAAACCACATTTCCAAGCTGGCCTCCAAAGCCAGTCGCCGACTGGGCATCCTCCGTCGTGCGAAGTCCTTCCTCGGCACACCTGAGCTCCTCACCACATACAAGGCTTTCATCCGCAGCTCAATGGAATACTGTTCTCCCCTATGGGCCGGTGCTCCTGCCTCACACCTAGCTCGGCTTCACGCTGTTGAAACCAAAGCTTTCAGAATTATTGGAATCTCCCGCGATGAAGCTATCTCTGAGGGCCTTTCACTCACTCACCGCAGGCAGGTAGGTGGTCTTTCTGTCTTCTACCGACTCCTCTCCGGCCTTGCACCCCCAGCTCTCTCTGTGCTCTGTCCCCCAAATATTCCTACAGGTCGCACAAGATCTGCCAGCAACCCTCTGATGGTTAAACTGCCGAAATCTCGGCTCTCCGCTCACCTTCACTCTTTCATTCCTCTTTTCTCCCGCCTCTGGAACAAACTCCCTCACTCCCTTCAATCCCACTCCTCCCTCCAGGTCTTTAAAACAGCTGTTCACCACCATCTCTTATCTTCCCCCATCCAAAACCTTGATCTTTTCTACCCCCGCTAATTCACCCCAGATCCACCTTGTTTGAAATTCCAACTTCTTTCCTGGAAGTCCTGGCAGTGTCCATATGTTTTATACCTCTCCCACTGCCCCCTTCCCACGCCCCCCCCCCCAAAGCCCTCGCCCTCTCTCAGATCTCTCGATGTCTCCATGTCTCTCGGTCCCTGCTCTCAAATGTTGTGTTTGTGTCCTTCCCCCTCTCTCCCCATCTTGTCTACCGCTCCCTATGTTATATGTTTTATGTGTCGGTTTGTCTTTCTGTGTGATTAATGTTCGCTCTTTCACGAGCCTCGATATTGTATACAAAAAAAAAAAAAAAAAAAAAAAAAAAAAAAAAAAAAAAAAAATATATTGTCGTGTCCCCGGGGTTAACACCCCAAGAGGACGAATGACCGGAACGAGCTTTAACTCCGAGGGTTATTTCAAACTTGGCGGGATTATTTCTGGCGCGTGCGGGAAGGTTTGAAGTCTTACCTGGGACGGACGGCCGACACTGGATTAATCCGAGCCCACAAACAAAGAAACGAACCAGGACAAGAAAAGAAAAATTTCACAAATAATGAATTTATTAAAAGTAATTGTAACCCGAATAAAATGAATGTGAGGTAAAAACGATTTCCTAATTTGAGACGTCTCCACTCAGACTCGTATTCGAACCGTAGTGTAATTATATCTTTTCATATTCCCGGTGTGTATATACAGAGTTTAAGGTAAGTTCACTCTTTTCTAGATATGTAATTAAACAATATAGTGACATACCTCAAAAAATGTTGTACGTAATAATCTAAACTAACTATGGAATACAATATTTATTAAATAATAACGTTTGGTTTTAATCAATGTTGAATTGGTAACGGAAGTGTATTCGATGCCACAACGAAAAGAGTCATTTTGGTTTTCGCCGGACGGAGGAGTGTAACGTAATGCCCTTATACACCGCCCATAAGAGTTTTCCCAGGGACTTTTCCATTTGAACTGTATTCTTCAGATTGTCAGCACAATAAAAATTGCTTTTCTTAAATACTCTGCACATGTGGAGAAGGGCGAAGCATCGTTTACGTGTCGCCACTTAATCATGGTAATGTAGCGGTTACCGCTGGATGTACATAATCGCCTTGCACCGGCCAGAACACGGCCAGACGCGCCTCTCCCGGGCATGCCCGGACTCACTGTTCCCGGGCACGCCCGAACCTCCCGGGCACGCCCGGTCTCGTCTTTCCCGGGCATGCCCGCTCTCGCCTTTCCAGGGCGCCCAGAGCGTCCGGGCATGCCCGCTATCGCCTTTCCAGGGCTCGCCCAGAGCGTCCGGGCATGCCCGCTATCGCCTTTCCAGGGCACGCCCAGAGCGTCCGGGCATGCCCGCTATCGCCTTTCCAGTGCTCGCCCAGAGCGCCCGGGCACGCCCAGCCTCGACTTGCCAGGCCGCAGCCAAACACGCCCGGGCAGGTCCAGACTCGCCTTTCCAAGGCTCGCCCTTGATACCCGGGCATGCCCGGTATAGCTTTTGCCGGGCAAACTTCCCGACATAAATGTGTATATATATTGTTGCCCGAAAAACGGGCTTGTCAGAATACCTGAGCTGTTTTGTTTCAATAAAGCAACTCGGACGAATTCCGTCTTTGGTCGCGTCAATTCTTTCGACTCGCGTTGGAGCGCAGTTCCTTCATTGGTGACCTACCGACATGGATACGGCAGTGACGCTTAAACTGCCTACCTTCTGGGAGACTCACGCGGCTGTTTGGTTCGCCCAGGCGGACTCCCAGTTCGCCCTGCGAGGCATCACCGCGGACGACACCCGCTTCCACCATGTTGTGGCGGCGCTCGGTTCCACCACTGCGGCCCGCGCCTTGAGCCTCCTCCAGCACCCGCCGGCTGCTGACAAATACGACGCGCTGAAGACGCTCCTCCTCGGCGCTTTCGCCCTCTCACCGGCAGCACGCGCACGGCGCCTGCTTGACCTGCCCGAGCTCGGCGACACGCGCCCGTCCGAGCGCATGGACTATATGCTCTCGTTGCTCGGCGAGCACTCTCCGGCATTCCTGTTCCGGGAGCTGTTCCTCCGTCAGCTGCCTAACCCGGTACGCCTCGCCCTGGCTGGCACGTTGATCACGGATTCCCGCGCCCTCGCCAGGGAAGCCGATAAGATCTCCTCGGCGGGCCAGCACATCGGCACGGTTACCTGGAGCCCGCCGCCGTCCGAGGCGACGCCCGAGCGCCCTGCGCGGTTGGAGGCCGAACTGCCGGTGCAACTGGCGGCCGCCACGCTGCACCGCCCGCTTCCGACACGACGGCCGGGGCCTCCACCTGACCGGGCGTGGTGTTATTACCATGCCAGGTTCGGACACAAGGCTCGGACGTGCCGGCCCCCGTGCACTTTCGGCAGGTCGGGAAACGGCCGGGCCGGCGTTCATTCACAGCCATGAGCGCCGGCCACTCGGGCAACTTGCTGTTTATTCGGGACAAAGCGTCTGGACGGCGTTTCCTGTGCGACACCGGCGCCCAACTGAGCGTCATACCTGCCTCCGAGCAGGACAGGCTGGACGCAGTTTGCGGCCCCTCTTTGGTCGCTGCTAATGGCTCGGCCATACGCACTTTCGGCCCACGCGTCGTCACCCTCTGCTTTGGCAGCCAGCGCTTTCAATGGACTTTTGTTACCGCCAGCGTCCCCGTGGCTTTGCTGGGCGCTGACTTCCTCTGCGCGCACGGGCTGCTGGTCGACGTCAAACGACGTCGCCTTGTCCACGCCGAGACCTTCAGCTCCCTGGCGTGCACAATGAGCAGCTCCGCGCCGACCGAACTGGCGTGCGCCCTCCCGGCAACGAACGAGTTCGCTCGCCTGCTCGTGGAATTCCCGGCCCTCACGCGGCCGACGTTTTCGGCCGTCACGGTGCGGCACGGGATCGAGCACCACATACCCACTACGGGCCCGCCGGTCTACGCCAGGGCCCGCCGCCTCGACCCAGCCAAGCTCGCCGTGGCAAAGGCCGAATTCGACGCGTTGGAGCACCTCGGCATCGTGCGGCGCTCCGACAGCGCGTGGGCCTCGCCACTGCACATCGTGCCAAAGCCGGGGGGTGGATGGCGCCCGTGTGGCGACTACCGCCGTCTCAATGACGCTACCACCCCCCACAGGTACCCGATCCCGCATATTCAGGACTTTTCCGCCCGTTTGGCGGGACGGGTCATCTTTTCGAAAATTGACCTGATACGGGGCTACCACCAGGTACCTGTCCGGGCGGCCGACGTCCCGAAGACGGCCGTCATCACGCCGTTCGGCCTGTTCGAATTTTTGCGGATACCGTTTGGCCTCAAGAACGCGGCCCAGGCGTTCCAGCGCTTGATGGACGGCATGCTGCGCGACCTGCCGTTTCTTTTCGTCTATCTGGACGACATCCTCGTCGCCAGCACGTCCCGCGCCGAGCACCTCCTCCACCTCCGAACACTGTTCGGTCGCCTCAGCGAGCACGGCTTAATTGTCAACCCATGCCACTTCGGCGCGACGACCGTTGACTTTTTGGGCCACCGCATCACCAAGACCGGGGCCGTGCCGCTGCCGACCAAGGTCGAGGCCATCACCACGTTCCCGCGTCCCCGTTCCATCAAGGCCCTCCAAGAGTTCCTCGGCATGGTGAATTTTTATCACCGATTCGTGCCCCGCGCTGCTCAGCTCATGCGGCCCCTTTACGAGGCCCTCCGGGGCAAGCCGGCCAAGCATGACATTGTTTGGTCCGCGGCCATGGACGCGGCCTTCGCCAGTGCCAAACGGGCCCTCACCGACGCAACGCTGCTGGCTCACCCGGTGCTCAACGCGCCCATCGCCCTCACTACGGACGCCTCCAACTACGCGGTGGGCGCCGTCCATGAGCAATGGGTGGACGGGGTTTGGCAGCCACTCGCTTTTTTCAGCCGGCAACTCCGGCCGAACGAGTTAAACTACAGCACGTTCGACCGCGAGCTGCTCGGGCTATTCCTGGCCGTTCGCCATTTCCGACACCTCCTGGAGGGCCGCCCATTCACGGCTTTCGTCGACCACAAGCCGTTGGTCTACGCAATGGCTAAGGTCACGGAGCCGTGGTCGGCCCGCCAGCAGCGCCACCTCTCCGCCGTGTCGGAGTTCACCACGGACATCCAGCACGTCGCCGGCAAAGACAACGCCGTAGCCGACTGCCTTTCGCGGGCCAGCGCGAACGCGGTCCACCTCGGCGTGGACTTCACGCTCATGGCGGCCGACCAGACCACCGACGCCTCGGTGCAGGCACTCCGCGTGGCGGACACAGGCCTCCGCCTGGCCGACATCCCCTTCGCGGGCACCGTCCTGCTCTGCGACGTCTCCCAGGGCCAGCCTCGCCCCATCGTGCCCGTTTCCTGGCAGCGCCGCATCTTCGCCTCCATCCACGGCCTTTCTCACCCGGGCCGGAAAGCTTCTCAGAAGCTGGTGTCGGCGCGTTTCGTCTGGCACGGCCTTCGACGAAACATCCGCGACTGGGCCAACGCCTGCACGGCCTGCCAGCGAGCCAAGGTCCACCGCCACACCCAGGCCCCGCTGGCACCTTTCGCCGTGCCTGAACGGCGTTTCGACCACGTCCACGTGGACCTGGTGGGTCCCCTGCCCCCCTCGCGGGGGTTCACCCACCTGCTCACCATGGTGGACAGGACCACCAGGTGGCCGGAGGCCGTGCCCCTCACCTCCACCACCACCGCCGACGTGGCGCAGGCGTTCATCGCCACCTGGGTCGCGCGCTTCGGCGCACCAGCGGACATCTCATCCGACCGCAGCCCACAGTTCACGTCTGAGCTTTGGGGCGCGGTCGCCCGTTCGTTGGGGGTCACGCTGCACCGCACCACGGCCTACCACCCCCAAGCCAATGGGTTGTGCGAGCGGTTTCACCGCTCCATGAAGGCCGCACTCATGGCCGGCCTTCAGGACGACGGTTGGGCCGACCGGCTGCCGTGGGTCCTTTTGGGCCTTCGCACGGCCCCCAAGGAAGACCTCCAGGCGTCCGCCGCCGAGCTCGTCTACGGCCAGCCACTCCGCGTCCCGGGCGAATTCGTGCCTGACGCTACCAGTCCCTGGTCCGCCGCTCGCCAGCGCTCGGACCTCCAGGAGGCCGCCCGACGATTTGCCCCCGTGCCGACGTCCCGCCATGGTGGCCCCCAGTCCTACGTCCCCCCGGCGCTTCGCACAGCGGAGTACGTCTTTGTGCGTCATGACGCGCACCGGGGGCCACTCCGGCCGCCGTACGACGGGCCCTTCCGGGTCCTGCGACGGGGCGACAAGTCTTTCATCGTCGACTTCGGCGGCCGGCCGGACCGGATTTCTGTGGACCGCCTCAAACCGGCGCACATGGACGTCGACCGACCACCACGGTTGGCCCTTCCTCCGCGGCGAGGCCGCCCCCCGTCCACAGTTCCCCCCGCTCGACCACCCACCACCACGTCAGACCCCTCCCCACGACCCTCCAGGGGTCGCTTCGGCCGGGTCATCCGGACCCCCCTTAAATTGACCCTGCCGGTGCAGGTCGATTCTGGAGGGGCGTGTGTAGCGGTTACCGCTGGATGTACATAATCGCCTTGCACCGGCCAGAACACGGCCAGACGCGCCTCTCCCGGGCATGCCCGGACTCACTGTTCCCGGGCACGCCCGAACCTCCCGGGCACGCCCGGTCTCGTCTTTCCCGGGCATGCCCGCTCTCGCCTTTCCAGGGCGCCCAGAGCGTCCGGGCATGCCCGCTATCGCCTTTCCAGGGCTCGCCCAGAACGTCCGGGCATGCCCGCTATCGCCTTTCCAGGGCTCGCCCAGAGCGTCCGGGCATGCCCGCTATCGCCTTTCCAGGGCACGCCCAGAGCGTCCGGGCATGCCCGCTATCGCCTTTCCAGGGCTCGCCCAGAGCGTCCGGGCATGCCCGCTATCGCCTTTCCAGTGCTCGCCCAGAGCGCCCGGGCACGCCCAGCCTCGACTTGCCAGGCCGCAGCCAAACACGCCCGGGCAGGTCCAGACTCGCCTTTCCAAGGCTCGCCCTTGATACCCGGGCATGCCCGGTATAGCTTTTGCCGGGCAAACTTCCCGACATAAATGTGTATATATATTGTTGCCCGAAAAACGGGCTTGTCAGAATACCTGAGCTGTTTTGTTTCAATAAAGCAACTCGGACGAATTCCGTCTTTGGTCGCGTCAATTCTTTCGACTCGCGTTGGAGCGCAGTTCCTTCAGTAACAATTACGCGTCGCGTTTGTAAATGCTATTTCCAAAATGAATAAAAGAATGAGGGAACAGAACGAGACATTCAATGAACGTTAACACAGACTTGCACGGGATGTTGAGCAATAAAGACATTGGAAGGTAATGTGTTCTCAGCAAACATATACAAGAGCAGCTGTAATGAATCCGCATGAAGTATCGGATAATATTGTTGAAGATCATTGCGGTGCGAGTCCGATGATATCACCATGCGTGTACCGTTCTGCGAACCATTTCACTAATGAATGAACAGGACAAGGGGGCGGATTTACACTGTGTTGCTCCAAGAGAAAAGTTCAATTACCTCTAATATTTGCCGTACCTGCTCGATTGGAACAACTGCAGGAGTGAGGGGGTAGGGGGAGAGTGGGGGAGGGGGAGAGGAGAGGTTGGAGAGGAGTGATGGAGTGAGGGGAGAGGAGTAAGGAGGAGTTGGAACGGGGTGAGGAGGAGTTGGAAAGGAGTGAGGGGGAGAGGAGTAAAGGGAAGAGAGGAGTGGGGAGGAGTTGGAAAGGAGTGAGGAGTGGAGAAAAGGGAAAAGAGGAGTGAGGAGGAGTTGGAAAGGAGTGATGGGAGAGGAGTAAGGGGAAGAGAGGAGTGAGGAGGAGTTGGAGAGGAATGAGGGGGAGAGAGGAGTGGAGTGATGGGGGAGATGGAGGAGAAGAGGGGGAGAGATGAGTGAGGGGTAACATTATGTAAAGTAAATAAATTGTGTAGATTACATCATTGGTGAATCTGATGAATTGCCAGAAATCATTTTGTAAAACTGAATGTGCAGCATCGAACTCAAGATGTCCAAATAAATGTCACACCACTAGTCTATAATATGTGGGTGGGTGCCCCCATTAGTCTATAATAATAAAAGGCAGTGTCCGTCCGTCTGTCTCCTCCATAACTCCAAAACCATGAAACCTAGCGGCCCCAAACATTGCATGCATATACCTGGACCTCAAATAGATTGCAATGATGAAAACTGGGTGTTTGGGTGTGTTATAACACCATTTTTGAAGATGATTAATGAGCTGCTCATAATAAAAAAAACCCGATGTGGTGGCTTACCAATATGGCGGCCCGCCATTTTGTTTCGGCCTACTCAAACGTGCCTTGCCTTCGAAACACGATCGATTATCATTACATAATTGAAGCATATCATCAAAATCTGGATTCGGATATGAGGATTGGATGCTGTAGACTTTTGAAAGTCCGATGAGTTTTTTTTTTAAATTAAAGCTCAGATGTTTTTCATTAAAACTCGTCATTCATCCTCTCGGGGTGTTAAACCCAGGGGACACGACAATATTGATCAGAATCTTCAAAAACTTGTGATCATAACAACTCAAAGTAAACTATATATGAGCAGCTAAATGAAGCGTTGTAGTAGACAATCCATCATATTCACCAATCAAATATAATTGACGACTCATTGTTGGGTGGTCCTCTCTGCACATCCATAAAGCTAACACCACTTATCATACTGCAGAGATCTATCAGGATTAACTGTTAGCTTAAAACAAAATGGCTAAAATGTATGTCATTAGAAGACTGCCATATAATTATGTTTCTGCATAACGAAGGAAAAACATTGAGTGAAATAGCTTGTATCAATCGATTTTCAAGGTGTGAACGAGCATGGTACAGAGAACAGGTGTCGAGAATCTAAAGTAAAAACGAGCAAGGTACAGAGAACAAGTAGCCCAGACAGACACCCATGGACACAAAGATGGAGAAGACGTTAAACTCACGAATCCATGCTTGTCCGCCACGTTGTTCGTGAGTTTAAGTTTGTGAAAGTTCACCGCACGTGCCATCCAATGCTCTCCAGGTGCAGGGGAGTCTGGGTGGATATACAACCGCCGTGGAAGTTCGGGATCCGCCTTTCCGGCAACCAACCAGCGGGATTGTTGGAACTTGTACCGACAATCATCCGCAGCAACGATGTCTAACAACAAGATGTACTTCGCCTTCTTGTCAAGACCAGAGACGCGCACTTTGAAGGGTGGAAACATGCGCCTATTTGATGGAAAGAGGGATTGGAGGAGTAGACAGGAAGGCAAGGAAGCACGATGAATGATCATCTGCAATCCATAGGTAGATATCTCTAATAAATAAAATTCGTCAGATGTCTGTCTGTCTGAATTTTTTGCAAAGACCGCTGGGTCGCCAACCACCAAATTTGGCAAACAGACCAAGTCCAACCTGGGTACCTTAACCTTTAAAGACCATGAAGACCTCTTAAGATCCACTTTTACATGCTTGAGAGATTAGACCCCTAAAGACCCTTCAAGGTCTTCAATGCCAAACACCCTTCAAGGCCCCCCAAGGACCCTAAAGACCTCGAAGACCCTCAACATGGGTTTTTCCCCCAAAACCCCTCAACCCCCAAAAATCCATAAGACCCTGAAGACACTTAAGACCCATTTTACCTTTAAGACCCTTTTGACACTTTAGACACCTTTAGATCTTTTAGAACCCTAGAACCTTTGGACCTTTACACCCCAAAAGTCACTTTAGACCCCCTTAGACCTCAACACATTTTAGACCCCTTATAGACCCTGTAGAAGAAGAAAATTAATTTGCGTGCGTAATTTGTGTAAATCAATTGGATTTCCCTGAGCCTCGACCTTGCCATTGAAAATACGTAAACTTATTGAATATATATATTAATCGGTGTTAACTGCGTTCTATGAAATATATAACGATTCTTTAGGCTCGCATTAGAGGCAGGCATTCAACTCAAGCTGTGATGCCTATCTCATTTTATAACCACACAGCAGAGTAAGCTTGATTAAAGAATAGAGAGATATAGTCCTTTGTTAGCCTGATATTGCATAAATAGTATACTTTTATATGATACGACTTTTCATACGACACCTATATACACATATGTATTAAAAAGATTTAATACATAGAACTTATAAGAATGATGTATAATCCTCACTGATTCAAACTTTCTCCGACCCTGTTTTTCTCTTAACCGATGTCTCCATGCACACTATCAGAAAGAGCAGGAGCTTTGTTTACATTTTATGAAGAAAGAAAACAGCTGACCTGAGGAGTTGGAGACTCATGCAATGCTTGCTATCTTTTTGAACCTTACCTGACCCCCCTCTTTGTTCTTTGACCACAAATAGCCATGCTGCTGACGATCGAGGAGTTCTTGGTTCAGTTGTAATGTATTAAATGTAGTGTGTTGATCTGTGTTGAATGTAGCGTAGTGATTTCGTTTTATTCGTGTATGTGTAACTCAAATGGAAGTGTTTTCTGCAAATACCTTTGGTGAAAGTGAATCAAGTATTACCATGTGTCATTAAATCATTAATTGTCTTCTGAGACGAGTGTGGACATTTAATTCTCTTGAGTCTTGTCAAATCATTTAAAGGCTAATATTAAATTAATTAAATATTCCGCAACAACCCCATTTTAGACCCCTTCAGACAGATTAGACAGCTTGGACCCTTGGTCATTTAGAGCTTTAGACCACTTGGACCATTTTTACCTGCTTGGGAGATTAGACCTCTTAGACACTAACTACTATTGGAATGTATTCTTTAGACCAGTGGTTCTTGATCTTTTTCTCAATAAGAACCGGCAAAGGTCAGCGATAAATGACCACGGACCACCAAATGGGAATCACGCAATTAATGGTCTTTACTGTCTATATTTCAGCATATTGTATATCTCCATAATAAAGCAGGAGTGTCTGTCTGTCCATCCCTGAACTACTTCCTCAGTTTTGGGGATAGCCCCGCCAAATGTTCTGTTGAATTTATTGGAGTCCCAGCGGATGTCCTAAGGTGGGTGGGAGGTTTTCATGAGTTTCTCAATACAATTATGATTTTGAGTTTCCACCTGTATGAAGCTGTTCTCTTTCTCTTTCTCTCCTCTCCTCTCCTCTCCTCTTCTCTCCTTTCCTCTCCTCTCATCTCCTCCTCTCTCTCTCTCTCTCTCTCTCTCTCTCTCTCTCTCTCTCTCTCTGTCATTGGTGTGCTGTGTGTACTGTCATGGCGGCTTCCCATTCGTGCCGTGAGTGCTCTGTCTTTGTTTGTCCTAACCCCCTCCCCCCACAATGCCCCTCCCGCCCCATTTCGCTCCTTCGTGTCCTTGTTTCTGTTTGTAAAGCTTCCCTGTGTTTCCCTTCTATGTTGAGACGAGAGAGAGCCATAGAGCACACTTATCGTGTAGGTTAAGGGTAATCGTCGTTTTTGGGCGGTTCCCTGTTCTTTTTTCCCAACTTATTTTCTTCACTTTAAACCTTTTTTTTCTCGCTTATAATTCCTTAGTTTGTTTTTTGAACGCTCCCTTTCCCTAAGCTGGGAAAGTCGGAGTGCATTACTAACTTCCTCTTCCCGAGCTGGGAGGACGAGGTCGAGCCTCGTGTGTTCAATCATGGCGGCTGCTCGCTCGCAGCGATATGCAACGTTTGAGCAATTATCCCGCGAGCATGGCATTGCGTGTTCTCCACCCGAGGGTGTTTCAGTGGAAGCGATTGTTCTCGCGATCGGGAACCAGATCGAGTTTGATAAGGTACGTGCCGCGTCGCGTCTGAACAAACGGGTTATCATGTTTGTGTCCGATGTAGAGCACGTTGCTTTCATCGTACAAGGTTTGTCGCTCGACTCCGGACACTTTGTTATGGTTTATCCCTTGGATACTCCTGCTCAGAAAGTGGTTATTTCAAATGTCCCACCATTTCTCGATACCGATACAATCCTTGCAGTGCTGCAGCGATATGGTCACTGTGTGTCCCCATTAATAATTCTCCCTCTGGGCTGTAAGGATGAACGTGTCAGTCACGTGATGAGTTTCCGTAGACAGGTTTTTATGGTTCTCAAAAAGGAATATTCCTCTTTGAATGTTGTTTTAAAATTCACTTCAAATGGTTGTGATTATCATGTGTATATCACCACCGATACCCTGAAGTGCTTTGGTTGTGGTGCAGTGGGACACATGAAACGGTTTTGCCACCTTCAGAAGGAACAGCCTAACATGGTCGAAACGGGTAACAATGACACAGACTAATGTTAACGTTTCCCTCTCGACAAATGTGCAGGATAAACCAGGTAAACAAGTGGACACGCCCCCTCCCATTGAACCAATGGACAGCGCAAATGAGGGGTTTGTTACCGTTTCCAAAGTAAAAAAAAACATAAATCGGCTGTAAGAAGTGCGTCACCTTCTGGGAAAAGGCAAATCAGTGAAAACTCCATCACTGGAATTCAATGCGATAACAGGTTTGCCTTATTAGAGGAAAAGGACACCCCCACTGGTACAAACATTATCAAGGAAAAAGTGGATTCTAATTTTCCAATCCCAGTGAGTGTTCCTGATCCCTCAGACTATGTCATCTCACACGAGGACGTTCATTGTGCAGCTTCCTCCTGTCAATCGCAAGAGGAGGAAAAGCACCTAAAATCTCCCCCTAAAAAAGGAATAAATGAGGAAAATAAGGGCACAGAGAGAATAAAAGAGGATAATTTAAATCCACTGGAGGAGAGTGACATCCATGAATCGAGCATCGTGGTCATGTCACAAACAGGCTTGGAGTCCCCCACCTCGCATCCCGGAGAAGCTTAAAATGTGACCCCAGCACAAAACGTTCCTGAAGAAGTTTACTTTATTGAAACTGAGCAATCATGTGATGTGCGTCAGGAAGCTGAAACACCAATTGATTCCCCATATGAGGAATCTGATGGTGAGGGTCGATAGGAGTCCTCTCAGATTTTAAAGGCTGTAAACAGCCCTTCGGATGACGAGCTTCGGGACTTTTTTAGAGATTCCTATCGGAAAAGGAACATTGAACTGAAAGATAATTTCCCCGATCTTCAGGTGTTGATTTTTTAAATGAAGGAAATTGTGCGTAACCCTGACACTCCAAATTTCACTGATGCTCAGATGCACAGGTTAAGAAAAATGATCCAGAAAGCTCGGCAGGAGCTTCGTAAATGAGGTCCCTATGGGTTTTTTGATCTATTTAGTTATTTATCTTCTTTCTTTTTCCGAAAGAATGAGCGTTAGTTTTGACAGTCTAAACATTAACGGTGGTGTTAGTTTAGAACGCAAAGTTCAGGTAAAAGATCTGACCCGGCGTTTGCACCTGGATGTCTTGTTACTGCAAGAAACGCATGGAGATCTAAATGGCCAAGCCCAGTGGAGAAGGCTAATGAAGGGCCAGTGGTTCTTCAGTGATATCAATGGTCTCACTGCTGGAATTGCTTTCTTTGTCTCCTCCTCATTAACACTCTCACAAGTTCAATATAATGAAATAATTCCCGGACATCTGGCTTGTCTTCAATTCACTGCCAATAATCAAATCTTTGTTTTTGTAAACATATATGCCCCCTGTAAGAATGCTGAAAGGCAAAACTTCTTTCTAAAGCTAGAGGATCTTCTGAGTACAATTGACTTAAATTGCTCTTTTATAATGAGTGGCGACTTCAACTGCACTCTTGACCCTGCGTTAGATAGAAACAGTGCGGAGCCACATCCTAGATCTGCCAAACCTTTGGAGAAAATCATCAAGACGACGGGATTAATAGATGTCTGGCGTATTCAGCACCCTATGCAACGGCAGTTTACTTGGTCTAGATGTACGTCTCAGATGCACACACTAGCCAGGTTAGACAGAATTTATGTCAATACTGTAATGCTTGACAAGATATTGAAATCTGATATCGTGCCTTCTCTTTTTTCTGATCACCTGGCTGTAACCTTGTCCTTTAAGCTTGCTCTGCAGCAACATGGCAGCCCATATTGGAAGTTCAATGTCATGTTGCTGGAAAATGCTGCTTTTTGTGAAGCTTTCAAAGTGTTTTGGATTAGACTCAAAGAAAGAAAGAATAACTTTGATAACCCGATATTGTGGTGGGACTACGCAAAGGCACAGATCGCTGTCTTTTGCCAACAGTTTAATTACTTCTCTTCTTTCAGTGTAAAAAGGGAGAGGTTCGCACTAGAAAAGGAAATAATGAAGTTGCAAACTGATGTGGCAAATAGCCCCAATAGAACAAATAATCATTTGCTTATGGAAAAGAAGACTCTACTAAACAGCCTAGTCGAATACCAAGCAAAAGGTGCAATGGTCCGTCTACGGATGGATCAGCTATATAATTTAGATGCACCGACCAAATTTTTTTTCCATTTTGATAAAAAGACTACCAATGAAAGGCAAATTGAAACCTTAAAGCTCCCAATTGGTAACTGTGATGTCACAAGATAATATAAAGAGGGAGGTTTATAACTTCTTTTCAGACTTGTTTCTGGCAAATGATGTTGACGATGGCTCAATAAGTTACTTCACATCTGACTTACCCATGCTAAGTGCTGCTCAAAGGGATCAGCTTGGCTCCTTACTTTCCTTGGAAGAGCTTACACTTTCCCTTGCTTCTTTACCTACTGGTAAATCCCCTGGATTGGACGGCCTCCCAATAGAGTTTTATAAATCCTTTTGGCCCTTATTGGGCCCAGAACTATTGGAGGTCTTTAATAGTTCATTACGTTGTGGTGACTTGCCGATGAGCTGCCGAAGAGCAGTAATTAGTCTATTACCCAAGAAAGGAGACCCTCAGCTCATTGATAATTGGCGTCCAATCTCTCTTCTAACTTCAGATTATAAAATATTTTCTAAAGTTCTAGCTCGACGCATCGCCCCACTCCTAGAGTCGTTGATTCAAAGTGATCAGTCTTTCTGTATCCCTAACCGACAGATACACGACAACATTTTTTTATTAAGAGATCTTTGGGATGTGTGTAAAATAAAAAATGACAATCTTGGTTTGATTGTGCTTGACCAAGAGAAGGCTTTTGACTGTGTAAGTCATGTATATCTTTTCAAGGTCCTAGAGTGTTTTGGACTTGGTCCTGTTTTTCTCTCCATGGTAAAACTGCTCTATAATGGCATTTCCTCAATACTCAGAGTAAACTCTGAGCTGACTTCACCTGTAAAGGTTGGAAGGGGTATCCGTCAGGGATGTCCTTTATCTGGTATTCTGTACTCTTTAACCATTGAGCCTCTTTTAATCAAAGTCCGCAGCATCTTAACCGGCTGCAGAAATTTGCTCACAAGGCCTGTGAAAGTCTCTGCATATGCTGACGATATTTGTGTCATCGTACATAATAGCGATGAGATCAAGAAACTGGTAGATTGCTTGGACTATTATGGTTCAGCTTCTTCAGCTTTGGTTAACTGGAACAAGTGCCAGGCGATGTGGATGGGCCCATGCCAGCTGCCTATGCCTGTCCTCCCGAAACACCTCAGCTGGTCCCTCGACGGAATGAAGTACCTTGGTGTTTTCATCGGTGATGCAGCAACACAAGCGAAAAATTGGGAGGGTCTCGCTGACTCTCTCGAACAAAAGCTGCGGAAATGGAAAGGTTTGCTGGCTTTGCTTTCATACCGGGGACGAGTCCTGGTCATCAACAACCTAGCAGCATCTATACTGTGGCACAGAATCAAAGCCATTCCACCTCCTGAACACTTTCTGCTGAATATACAGAAGACAATAATAAACTTCTTCTGGAGTGGAAAACATTGGCTTCGTCCTGAGATCTTGAATCTTCCCTTAGAGGAAGGCGGGCATGGTCTTGTGGACATCGTATGCAGGGCTATGGCATTTGGCATCGCCTCAATCTGGCGGCTTCTCTATGTTCCATCAGACCTAGCCTGGAGGTCCACTGCTCTCCTCCTCCTCCTCCGTCAAGCCGGCATGCTAGACTATTCATCTGGTCTATTCCTAATGAACATGAAATGTATTGATCAGTCCTTGCTTCCACCATTTTACAATATAATTTTAAATGCTTGGCGTGTTTTCATGGTCGACCGTGATTATGTTTCCTACACCCAAGAGATGTTTTTCAGTGAGCCTCTTTTCTACAACTCTCTTTTCAAAAGAATAGGAAAGGATCGCTCTTTTGTTGATTATTTTGTTCAGAATGGTGTCCATCACGTTGCTGATCTAATGATTGACAACAAGAGATGGTTAAGTGCTGCAGCACTTGCGAATAAAGTTGGCATGCGGTCTAACCGCATAATATCTGCTGTACTATGTGAAATACTTAGCGTATACCGCAAAGTAAAGGTGCACTGGGAGCAATCTCCTCGCACTGGTGATTGCCCAATTGTTTGTGAGCCAAGCCTCTGTTTCCCAAATTTAGAACTCACCCCCACTGTAATGAATTCTGGTACAATAATAAAATATTTACCAAAAATACGTTTTGGATCTGCAGGTCTGGAAAATCGTGCAATATACCAGGCCTGCGTCAAAGCAATCCGGCCCTCCTTAGGAACTTGGCAGTCGAGGAAGTGGCACAATTGCTTCCCTACAGTATACCCCTTCCAACCTAACTGGAAAGCCTATTATCACATACTTATTCCGAAGAATACTGCCGACCTGTCGTGGAGGTTGGCACATTGGGTATTACCCACTAATAAGCTCTTACATGTTTTTTCTCCTTAAATATCTGGCCATTGTCCCTTCTGTGGTGCTCTTGAGACCTTGCCACATGCTTATGTTGAATGTGCACGCTTGATTCCTTTATTTGTTTTGCTTCATGAAATGTGCACGAAGCTTTCTTTAAACTTTACTTTGAATTCTTTCATTTTTTGCTTTGCCTCAAACACACACCAAATATAAGTGGTTCTAGCGAACTTTCTCGTTGCCATGGCAAAGAAAGCAATATATCGCACGAGGAAAATGCAAATTGAAAATCCTACAAGATGTACAGATAACCTCCCGGCCTGTTTTAAAGGACTTGTATTTGCCCGGATTAAAATGGAATTTTGTTTCTATACATCTATGGATAAAGTACTGATCTTTAAATGGATATGGGCATTGAATAATGCGCTTTGCTCTGTGCAAAATGGTGTGCTGATCACAGATTGATCACTCCGCGAACATAATATGGTTTTTTTTGTGAGGAACAAAACACTTTATTATTTTCTTTTTTCTTTTCTTGATGTATTAATGGTCTTCATGTAAATGTTCCCATTAAAATGGTTTTGCTTGTTGTTTACATTTGATTTGTGAAATGGTTTTATTTATACTTAAAAAAATATACTTTTTGATATTTTTGTAATGAAAGGATGTAAAAGTCAAGTCTCTCTCTCCGCATGCAAACTCATTCACGGGTGTGCCGATTTTGGGATCCCTGCACCTGTCCGAAAGTGGGTGTAGGATTTTTCATAAAAGTTTTCAAAACATATTTTTTGAGCCTCTGGCCTACCACCCATGCGTTGACTCCAGCAACTTTTTACAGTAATACTGGGTTTTTTAAAAAATAATTGCCTTGTTTAGCTGCCTCTGATGTCACCCACCTTAGAGTACACATGAAGTGCCTGATGGAATCACTTAAAAACTCGTCATTGTACTCATTGCCGGGAAAACAACAAAATAAACTACCCCTTGCACTGCCACGCCATGTGCCATCATGGTGCCCAAGAACAGATCAAACGTTAGGCTTGGTCGGAGGCTTGGAGCGGGTTCTTTGCTTGTGTGTAAAAAATATATCCATGGAAAGTGTAACTATAACCACTCACTGTATATTCACGAACATACAATCATGGCCAAAAATATAGGCACCCTTGCACTTTTTTCAAAAAACTCACAATTTTCCCTAAAAATACGTTTAAATTCACAAAAGTATTTGGTCTCCACAATTCTTTATTTCACTGTTAATGTTACAGAACCTTTGTTTTTGATTCTGAAATTAATATATACTTTTAAATCAGAAAATAAAAAGAAATTGCATTGACAAAATTATTGACACCAAAGACGTAATATTTGGAAGCACGGCCTTTGGACAAAATAACTGCAGTGAAGCGCTTCCTATACCCGTGAATGAGCTGCCTCCACCTCTCTACTGGCAGTTTGGCCCACTCTCGTTGTGCAAACTGCTCCAGTTCTCCAGGATTTCAAGGGTGCCTTCTCCCTGCTGCTTTTTCCAGATCTCCCCACAGGTGTTCAATGGGATTTAGATCTTGAATCCTTGCTGGCCACTTCAGAACAGTCCAGCATTTTGTCTTGAACCATTCCTGGGTGCTCTTTGAAGTGTGTTTGGGGTCATTGTCCTGCTGCAAGACCCATGAACTTCTACAGAGACCCAGCTTTCTGATACTGGGTTGAACATTGCGCTCCAAAATGCCTTGGTAATCTCCTGATTTCATGATGCCATGCACACATTCATGGTACCCAGTGCCAGAAGCAGCACAGCAACCCCAAACCATCACTGAACCTTCTCCATGTTTGACTGTGGGGAAGTGGTCTTTTCTTTGAAGGCTTCATTTTGTTTTCTATAAACATCGAGATGATGTGCTTTACTAATAAGCTCTAATTTGGTCTCATCTGTCCACAGGACATTCTCCCAGAAGGATTTTGGCCTGTTCAGGTTTGATTGGAAAACTCCAGTCAGGCTTTCTTATGTCTCTCTCTCAGCAGTGGTGTCCTCCTGGGTCTCCTAGCATAGAACCCCCTTTAATTGAGTTGGTGATGGATGGTGTGAGTTGAAGCTCACGACAGAGGAAGCTGTCGTACCTTGTGTCTGAAGGTGAGCTTGAATCTGTTTGGGAGTTGATCGAGGTGCTTTCTCCACCATTCGAACAATCCTTCGCTGAAATCTTCGGTCAAGTTTTCTCTTGCGGACACGTCCAGGGAGGTTGGCTACAGTGCCATGGGCCTTAAACTTCCTGATAACATTGCGTAGGGTGGACATAGGAACATCAAGGTCTCTGGAGATGGACTTGTTGCCTTGAGATTGTCCATGATTGGCTACAATATTGTGTCTGACCTACTTAGACAATTCTCTAGTTTTCTTTCTTTTCTCCCTACTCATTGCGGTACACCCAGTGACACAAAACAGGAGAATGACTCCTTTTCTCTATTCAAACTGGTTGAGTGAGTGATTTTTATATTGCAGGCACCTGTAACTCACCATAGGTGAGTTCAATTCGAAAGTAAAGGAGAATCACCTGCTTGAAATCTAATTATTTCTAACAACTTCTATAAGGTGCCAATAATATTGTCTGGGCCATTTTAGGATGTCTGTGTGGAATAAGCAAAGATTTAGTAATTTTTTTCACCTTTTTTTGCTTTGTTCCACTGCAAACTAAAGAAATACAAATGTGGATACCAAAAGATTTTTAAATTTCAACAATTTTCTGCAAGAAATGGTGCATTATTTGAAAAACGTGCAACGGTGGCAATATTTTTGGCCACAATGGTACCTTTATTTGGGCAGTGTATAGGCAACTTACAGCTATCTCAATCACTCCCGAAAGAAAAAAAAATAACCTGGGTTACGTGTCTGAAGCAAAAACATGCCTACTGCTTAGAATTAAAAACTCCTCACTGGACTGGAAAACGTGGGGACAGCAATACTGTACTGTAAATGTGGTCTTGCAATACCCTCTCTCACCTGGAGGGGGTGTTCCACAATACACCCTTACATAAAGAATATGCGACTCCTGACCTCCTCTACTTACTCCCTCCAGACCCTCCCCCGTCTCCCCCAAACGAATTGGGGCAAGTCCTATGTGGCAAGTCTAGATGTAATCGAGCCAGAACTTTAGCAAGAGTAGCACAACAAATAAAGAAACACACAGCTCGGTGAATTATAGTAAGGATACTCATTGGATCTCAGACCTACTTCACTGATCCCAGATGAGATCCTTATGCAATTAATTTGTAATAATCACATATTGCATCAAGTATTGAAGAAAAACAAGCAAAGCATCATATCTTGTTTGGTGTGTTTACAATGTGTCCTTAAAATGTGCTCATTTGAGGCACGCAACACAAGTCATTAAATCGCACAATCAATCATGTTGCCAAAAAGTACAGATTTCTAGAGATCAATTTTTTTTTTATTCCTCGTTGTACTAATTAATATCTTCGATAACTAGAGAGTTCATATAACACATCACCCCACGCTATCTTGAGAGGAATGGCAGAGTCTGAGAGTGGCAAATTAGATGTCGTGATGACGCAAAATGCCATAACATTTTGGCCAAGTACTGCTAAATGGAAATGTTTTGGAAGTACCAAAAAGGAAGTGCCAAAGTGAGGAGTTTGTGCTTACAGTGTTCCAGTGTATAATTCAATTGAAATAAAATAAACATTTTAAAGATCATAGAAAAATGTTTTCCAGAAGTTTACCACGGTTGATGCAGCGTCCTTTACACCACCTTATTAAACAACACATTGCATTCGTTATTCGTGCTTGTTGTTTGTGTCCTTTATGAGGTCGTTAAAAACAGTAAATTTCCTATTTGAAATGATTTACATTTTTGTTTGATTGCCAGACAGGCAGACAAAGTAAAACAAGACCGAAAGTCTAACAGCGGTGGAGCCGGGCTTGTTTGATACTTTAGTTGAAGAGGATCGTATGACCTGGGTGCGGTCACCAATTAGCAAATAATGCAAGTATTTAATTATTTTCAAGTACTCTAAGTCTCTAAGCTGTCTGTCACCATGGAAACGAAGAGATTGCATTGAGACACCGGTTTATTCTATGTTTTGAGTCAATAACGAAGCAACCATACACCGCTTCAATCCAGCAACTTTGAGGTCACGACAAAGGGATTGCAGTGTTACGATTATATTTACTATATTATTATTAACGTTATTATTATTATTATTACAAAAACGATAGTAATGTACAAAGAAACCTGGGCTAATTTGTCTGAAGCAGCCTGAAGGTGAGGCATGAAGGCATGAAGCCTAAGGCCTATACATACTGTGTCGTTGGAAGATCCGTAACGTCAATGCTTTCGATATTTGATGGTCATTTTAACAATTGGTTTGTTTGTGTTTCACACTGAATGAAAAACGTAAGGTTAGAGAATGGCGACTGTGATATATATTACAGGTCCGACGATATGTTCGGCCTGAAAGACATAGAAATCAAAATGGCGGTGTGTGGAGTTAGCCGTCATACTCCGTCATGACATCACAGACGTAATCACGTCACATCCCTGTCATGTGACCAGATCCTCAGCTCTGATTGGTGTACGTTTGTGAGGGACATATATACATACAGACAGACAGACAAACACTGTTCGCGACCGCTTTGCTCTACAGGCTACTACGCCGTAAAATTTATCCCACTCTTCTCTGCTCATGTGCCATCGGGATGAATTCAGAGCCAAAGCACCGATAAACTGCAGATTCATTTTCCAATTTCAAAATATAATATTCAATTCAAATAAAGTTGTTCCTCGATCATAAATTGACCTGTTTGGACAGAAAGACAAAGTGAATTGATGGTTTAACCCTGCTTTTTGCTTCACGCGTAAAAATACCAGCATCAACCATGTAAACTTAATCTGTGCAATGAAAGACGTTTGAAACTGGTAACACGAGTGACATTAACACCGGTCAAAGTCGACCCATGATGCACCGGGGCTACCTGAGTAGTGACCAGCGTAATGTAGTTTACTGTAATGCTAAACAAGATGGTGCCCAAGTCGACAGAAAACCCCATAGCTGCTATTCATGCTTTAATCAGGCAAGATAAAAGCACACATGCTCCCTTGCTCCGTCCACATGTCGACATGAAATAAAGTGTCAAAATCGGAGTAAATGTTGATCAGCTATAAAGGTATGCCACCGGTAACCAAGTTTAGGTGAAAAAGTTTGCAGCCATTAAATCATCACTGCACATATCTTATGGAACTGTACCCTACCAAGGTAAATACAACTGGAACAATTAACATTGTTATTTGCCACCCTTACCCTGGCAGGTGGCACCTGATTATGATGTGCTCGCAAAGCGAAATGCGGGGTTAAGCATGTCATAAGTATGTCGTATGTGCATGTCTGCATTTTAAAAATTCATCTCCTCAGCAATTATTGTTAGTCTGATTGACACAAAATTTTCACCACAGGAGCGCCTCCTCCTGTAGAATTGTGAGTAACAATTATGACGTCATAGGTCACGTGGTACGGGCGCCACCTTGGAAAAACTCTGCACCTCTATCTCCGAAACCACCTCTATGGAAACAATTTAAACATGACCCTATGTCAAGGACTCTCCATGGGGAATAAGACATTGTTGCAGTTTTGGGAAACCGCTACTAAGTTATGGCAACCACCACACAGGTCCCTTAGAATAGTTATTTCATAGCAGAACATTATCTTAGTCCCTTTCCCTTATATGGGTTAGTATGTCGTTATGCATTGGAGATGGGAAGTGAGGCCCTCCACTCATAAGGGGATAATTTGCCAGGCAATGTACACATGCTCAAAGGCACACCATCCAAGCACATGATATAATTTACCTGTCGTGCTGGAGTCCAAGAGATGAGGCAGCCTTATGTCCCATAGGGTCCAAAAAGCATCACAGTAAAAGTCCCTTTGTCAAAGAGCACCATGGTAAAAGTCCCTTCGAGGAGGCTTGTGCAGACGGGGTGGAGCCTGAGAAAGCCTCTTGAACAGCCCCCACCCTTGGGAGGGGCCTTAAGAAAGGCCTTGGACTTCGTTTGCTCTGCACATGTTCCTCACCCACTCTGCACAAGGCCACGGCATACTCTCTTTCTGCACGAGGCCATGACCAACTCTCTTTCTGCACGAGGCCACGACGTACTCTCTTTCTGCACGAGGCCACGACGTACTCTCTTTCTGCACGAGGCCACGACGTACTCTCTTTCTGCACGAGGCCACGACGTACTCTCTTTCTGCACGAGGCCACGACGTACTCTCTTTCTGCACGAGGCCACGACATACTCTCTTTCTGCACGAGGCCACGACGTACTCTCTTTCTGCACGAGGCCACGACGTACTCTCTTTCTGCACGAGGCCACGACGTACTCTCTTTCTGCACGAGGCCACGACGTACTCTCTTTCTGCACGAGGCCACGATGTACTCTCTTTCTGCACGAGGCCACGACGTACTCTCTTTCTGCACGAGGCCACGACGTACTCTCTTTCTGCACGAGGCCACGACGTACTCTCTTTCTGCACGAGGCCACGACGTACTCTCTTTCTGCACGAGGCCACGACGTACTCTCTTTCTGCACGAGGCCACGACGTACTCTCTTTCTGCATGAGGCCACGACGTACTCTCTTTCTGCACGAGGCCACGACGTACTCTCTTTCTGCACGAGGCCACGACGTACTCTCTTTCTGCACGAGGCCACGACGTACTCTCTTTCTGCATGAGGCCACGACATACTCTCTTTCTGCACGAGGCCATGATGTACTCTCTTTCTGCGCGAGGCCACGCCTTACTCTCTTTCTGCACGAGGCCACACTGTACTCTCTTTCTGCACAAGGCCACGACGTACACTCTTTCTGCACGAGGCCACTACGTACTCTCTTTCTGCATGAGGCCACGATGTACTCTCTTTCTGCACGAGGCCAAGATGTACTCTCTTTCTGTATGAAGCCACTACGTACTCTCTTTCTGCACGGGGCCACGACGTACTTTCTTTCTGCACGAGGCCACTACATACTTTCTTTCTGCACGAGGCCATGACGTACTCTCTTTCTGCACGAGGCCCACCGTACTCTCTTTCTGCATGGGGCCACGACGTACTTTCTTTCTGCACGAGGCCACTACATACTTTCTTTCAGCACGAGGCCATGACGTACTCTCTTTCTGCATGAGGTCACGCCGTACTCTCTTTCTGCATGAGGCCACGACGTACTCTCTTTCTGCACGAGGCCCACCGTACTCTCTTTCTGCATGGGGCCACGACGTACTTTCTTTCTGCATGAGGTCACGCCGTACTCTCTTTCTGCATGAGGCCACGACGTACTTTCTTTCTGCATGAGGTCACGCCGTACTCTCTTTCTGCATGAGGCCACGACGTACTTTCTTTCTGCATGAGGTCACGCCGTACTCTCTTTCTGCATGAGGCCACGACGTACTTTCTTTCTCCATGAGGTCACGCCGTACTCTCTTTCTGCATGAGGCCACGACGTACTTTCTTTCTGCATGAGGTCACGCCGTACTCTCTTTCTGCACGGGGCCACGACGTACTCTCTTTCTGCATGAGGTCACGCCGTACTCTCTTTCTGCATGAGGCCACGACGTACTTTCTTTCTGCACGAGGCCACTACATACTTTCTTTCTGCACGAGGCCATGACGTACTCTCTTTCTGCATGAGGCCACGACGTACTCTCTTTCTGCACGAGGCCACGACATACGCTCTTTCTGCACGAGGCCACGACGTACTCTCTTTCTGCACGAGGCCACGACGTACTCTCTTTCTGCACGAGGCCACGACGTACTCTCTTTCTGCATGAGGCCGTGACGTACTCTCTTTCTGCACGAGGCCACGATGTACTCTCTTTCTGCGCGAGGCCACGCCTTACTCTCTTTCTGCACGAGGACACACTGTACGCTCTTTCTGCACGAGGCCACGACGTACTCTCTTT
Organism: Myxine glutinosa; assembly: GCF_964187855.1. Taxonomy (NCBI): domain Eukaryota; kingdom Metazoa; phylum Chordata; class Myxini; order Myxiniformes; family Myxinidae; genus Myxine; species Myxine glutinosa. Next base: position 4,251,335 of record NC_136266.1, read on the forward strand.
CTGCACGAGGCCACTACGTACTCTCTTTCTGCATGAGGTCACGCCATACTCTCTTTCTGCATGAGGCCACGACGTACTCTCTTTCTGCACGAGGCCCCGCCGTACTCTCTTTCTGCACGAGGCCACGACGTACTTTCTTTCTGCACGAGGCCACTACATACTTTCTTTCTGTACGAGGCCATGACGTACTCTCTTTCTGCACGAGGCCACTACGTGCTCTCTTTCTGCCCGAGGCCACGACGTACTTTCTTTCTGCATGAGGCCACAACGTACTCTCTTTCTGCACGAGGCCACTACGTGCTCTCTTTCTGCCCGAGGCCATGACGTACTCTCTTTCTGCACGAGGCCACTACGTGCTCTCTTTCTGCACGAGGCCACTACGTGCTCTCTTTCTGTACGAGGCCATGACGTACTCTCTTTCTGCATGAGGCCACGCCTTACTCTCTTTCTGCACGAGGACACACTGTACGCTCTTTCTGCCCGAGGCCACGACGTACTTTCTTTCTGTACGAGGCCATGACGTACTCTCTTTCTGCATGAGGCCACGCCTTACTCTCTTTCTGCACGAGGACACACTGTACGCTCTTTCTGCCCGAGGCCACGACGTACTTTCTTTCTGTACAAGGCCACGACGTACTCTCTTTCTGCATGAGGCCACAACGTACTCTCTTTCTGCACGAGGCTATGACGTACTTTCTTTCTGCACGAGGCCACTACGTGCTCTCTTTCTGCCCAAGGCCACGACGTACTTTCTTTCTGCACGAGGCTATGACGTACTCTCTTTTGGCACAAGGCCATGACGTACTCTCTTTCTGCACGAGGCCACTACGTGCTCTCTTTCTGCACGAGGCCACGACTTACATTCTTTCTGCATGAGGCCACTATGTGCTCTCTTTCTGCACGAGGCCATGACGTACTCTCTTTCTGCACGAGGCCACTATGTGCTCTCTTTCTGCACGAGGCCATGACGTGCTCTCTTTCTGCCCGAGGCCACGACGCATTTACTCTGCCAAATTCCCGACGCTTTTTGCCTGCTCAAGTTAGTGCTGGGGATTGCCTTTACCTGCTCAAGTTAGCACTTGGGATTGCCTTTACCTGCTCAAGTTAGTCCTGGGGATTGCCTTTACCTGCTCAAGTTAGGGCTGGGGATTGCCTTTACCTGCTCAAGTTAGTGCTAGGATTGCCTTCACCTGCTCAATTTCATTCTGGGGATCGCCTTTATCTGCTTGTGGTGCTCGGTGGCGACATCAAGACAAAGGTCGTCGCAAAGAGAAGCATCGGGTAACATTGCAACCATTTGGTAACAGGGTGCCGACGTTCATTTTCCCCACCCCGTGAAAGTGTGATGGGCACCCTTGCTGTGTTTATTCATAGTGATCGTCATAAGGCATATGTTAAGCTAAGTTCCTGCTTCTCGTCCCTTTTTCCTTACTATTTCTGAGTTCCACTGCACATACTTGAAAGTAAATCAGATTATTTTTTTTGTATACAGAGTCGAGGCTCGTGAAAGAGCTAACATTTATCAAACAAACAAATCAAACAAACAAGCAAACAAAGTATATAAAAAGGGGAGCGGTCGACAAGATGGGGAGAGAAGGGGAGGAAGCACATAAGCACAACATTTGAGAGCAGGGACATCGGGAGATGTGAGGGAGGGAGAGGGCCTGGGGGGGGGGGGCAGGATAGGTATAAAACGCAAGGACGCCAAGGACTTCCAGGAAAGAAGTCGGCACCTCAAAAAAGTGGATTTGGGGTGAAATTAGCGGGGGTAGAAAAGATCAAGGTTTTGGATTGGGGAAGATAAGAGATGGTGGTGAACAGCCGTTTTAAAGACCTGGAGGGAGGAGTGGGATTGAAGAGAGTGAGGGAGTTTGTTCCTGAGGCGGGAGAAAAGAGGAATGAAGGAGTAAAGATGAGCAGAGAGTCTTGATTTTGGCAGTTTAACCATAAGAGGGTTGCAGGCAGATCTTGTGCGACCTGTAGGAATATTTGGGGGACAGGGCCCAGAGAGAGCTGGGGGAGCAAGGCCGGAGAGGAGTCGGTAGAAGACGGAAAGACCACCAACCTGTCTGCGGTGAGTAAGTGAAAAGCCCTCGGAGATAGCGTCATCGTGGGAGATTCCAATGTTTCTGAACGCTTTGGTTTCAACAGCGTGAAGACGAGCTAGGTGTGAGGCAGGAGCACCAGCCCAGAGGGGAGAGCAGTACTCCATTGAGCTGCGGATGAAAGCCTTGTATGTGGTGAGGAGCTCAGGTGTGCCAAGGAAGGACTTCGCACGACGGAGGATTCCCAGTCGGCGACTGGCTTTGGAGGCCAGATTTGAAATATGGTTTTCCCAGGAAAGATCATGGCAGATAGTGAGACCCAAAAGCTTGAGTGACAGAACTTCTTGGAGAGGATTATTCAGAAAATAGATGGGAGGGAGATTGTTAAACGTTTTTTCCCCAGCTGTCCATGAATGTCCTTTCTTTCATTGGTCTGGTGCCATTGCTCGCACCTAGCGAATGGGAGGTTATCTGTCCCCAGTTAATCGGCTCATAGCATCAGCCCAGCGGTTACCAAATGGTTGCTCAGCTGTTCAAATTTCCATCCAGGAACAAAAGTGGTAAACCGCCGGAGGGTACGTTACCCAATTGGAACCGTCACGTGATACAGGCAAACGGTGTCGGACGATTGGACCCTGCTATCATGCGACGGACCAATTGCCGTTTGTAGTTGCTGGTTCGTTATTATTCGTGCCGAAGTTAGTATGTCGTTATGCGTAGGGAGACGGAAAGCGAGGCCCTGCCGAAGTACAAAGAAAGTATCCACCCGGCATCCTCAGGTCCGGCAAGTTCGGGAGGGAACGGAGGCCAACCCCCTCATAGTAGAACCGAACCCTGGGCCATAACAATATGTTAATGATGATGTCATCGGTGCCTTCATTATGACGTCATAATTTGACAAGTACCACACTTGATCCAATCAGTATGAGTTTTTTTTTCTCTGCAATTGTGGGTCTGATGGACACGAATTTTTCACCATAGGAGCACCTCCTCCTGCAGAAATATTTAATGATAATTATGACATCATAGGTCACGGTGTACAGGCGCCATATTGCAAAAACCAACAAACATTGCACCTCTATATCTCTGAAACCGCTACATGGAAACAATTGAAACATGGCTCATTGTAAAGAACTCGGCATGGGGAATAAGTGTTGTTAATGATGACGTCATCTGTGCCTTAATTATGATGTCATAATTTGACAAGTACAACGCTTAATCCGATAAGTTTGAAATATCTTGAACGCGATCTACGCAACAATTATATCGGAAAATGTAAATTCATGATGTCATCGGTCACATATTGGATCAAAGTAAAAAGCAGAAGAGTTGGCTTACACCAAGTTGACTGTGCGGGGTACGTATTCTATGAATTGAACTTTAATACCCCAAACACGACCTGATCTTTAAATATGGTTGAGGTGTTTTATAATGCAGATGTTCACTACATGAGTGTGGTGAATGAGGAGATACTGTATTTACTAACGTATCTCCTATATCAAGATGCTGCTGGTAACAAAAAGGATGTACCACTGGTCGTTTGTACCGGTACAGTCAGCGATTGCTTTGCAGTGGAGTACCATGGCATTCTGTACCCCGGTGAAGTGAAGCAACTTGAGGCGGAAGACTTTCAGGTGTCTACCATGATTCCAGCTGGAAAATACTGCAATTGTTCCACAAGTACCGGATGAGATATTTTACCCACAAAATAAACTGGTTAAGAACATGGATTCTCCCACCATTGATGATGCCCACGGCCACTTCTGGTTTGCAAACTTTTAGTCGAGACTCGTGATGGAACTTGTATGTTACATAAAAGACTTTGGAAGAGTGAGAGCATCAGAATGAGTGAATTACCTTTGGTTACCAGTTGTTTCAATTCACAATTGTTAAGCTTTCGCCAGTTCGGTGACTGGTAGCGCAGGTCACAGTAACGTTTGTCACTTTAAATTTATAGATTTTTATGTTCCAGCGACAATTGATTAATTTTATTTTCATACATTTAACTCTGCAGTTGCATAGTTAATTTGTTCAAAACAGAAAATAAATTATTTAACTCATGGAATGTGGGGAATCTTCAAACAAACAAGTGTAATTTTGTGCTATGTCCTTGTTTGGTAACACGAATCACGCTCGTTTCAGCCATTACAAAAAGATAATAAATCGTGTTTAGAATCAGTTTCTTTACATTTTCAGGAACATCGGTACTCAGTCCACTTATAAATACACAATCCCTTTATTTTTATGATTATTTTTGGACACAAGATCGAGGCTCGTGTAACAGCTAACATCAATCACCAACAAAAAAAAAAAAAAACGGACACAAAATATACAAAAAAGGGAGCGGGAGACAAGATGGGGAGAGAGAGAGAGAAGCACACACGTACAACAGCAGAGACCAGGGACAACGGAAGATCTGTGGGAGGGAGAGGGCTTGGGGGGAGGAAGCATGGGAAGGCGGGGGTGGGGGGTGGGAATGTATAAAACACATGGACACTGCTGGAACTTCGAGGAAAGAAAAAAGTCGGGATTTCCAAAAAAATGTGTATCTGGGGTGAATTAGCGGGGGTAGAAGAGATCAAGGTTTTGGATGGGGGAAGATAAGAGATGGTGGTGAACAGCTGTTTGAAAGACCTGGAGGGAGGAGTGGGATTGAAGGGAGTGAGGGAGTTTGTTCCAGAGGTGGGAGAAAAGGGGAATCAAAGAGTGAAGGTGAGAGAGAGCCTAGATTTTGGCATATTAACCATTAGAGGGTTGCAGGCAGATCTTGTGCGACCTGTAGGAATATTTGCGGGACAGAGCCCAGAGACAGCTGGGGGAGCAAGGCCGGAGAGGAGTCGGTAGAAGACAGAAAGACCACCAACCTGCCTGCAGTGAGCGAGTGAAAGCCCCTTAGAGTTAGCTTCATCGCGGGAGATTCCAATGATTCTGAACGCTTTGGTTTCAACAGCGTGAAGACGAGCTGGGTGTGAGGCAGGAGCACCGGCCCAGAGGGGAGAGCAGTATTCCATTGAGCTGCAGATGAAAGCTTTGTATGTGGTGAGTGTAGTGAAATCGTATTCGTACTAATGCTGAACCCAGGTGATGATCGTTGCTCGCTGACACCGCTAGGGGCGCGGCTATAAGACCCGCTGCGGTCGGTGCTCAGGGGGACTTCTCCTGTGACATGTTACATCTAGTGGACTCGCTAACGGTACGCCTGCATAGAATATTAAGCTTGCTTGCATTGAATGTTATGAATGGACCCATGTGATGCCAAACCTTATTCCTATTGCATTTCCTGTATTTACAGAATGATGTCATGGTCTTAATGGAATTAAACCACCAGATGGACTAAAGTTGTGGACCCGATTGGTTTTCACAACACTTAATTCCATTAACGATCTACCGACATGGCGGGCAACAAGACGCTGGTGGTCACACAATTCTGCGCCGACCCGCAAGCCTCGGATGGTGGATTGCAACTGAAGCACTGGCTGAAAACTTTGGAGAACCATTTCGCTGAGCCTGAGACCGAGCCGACGGCTGTCGCGAAGCTAGCAACGCTGCACTACAAAATCGACTACAAGGTGTACAACAGTATCGCACAATGTGCGACGTACGACCTCGCTATTGCGGAGCTCAAACGATTGTACATAAAGGAAAAGAGCCCGGTGTATGCTCGGCATTTGCTATTAACGCGACGCCAGCAACCCAACGAGCCGATGGATCACTATGCCCAGGAGCTCCGGCAACTCCTGCTGGACAGCACCCGGGAGCCACGGACTCACGAGCAGGCTCAGGATGACCTTCTCCTAGACGCCTATGTCGCCGGGGTCTCCTCTCAGGACCTAAGGCTCAAACTCCTGGAGAAGACCGACCTGACCTTCGCGGCGGCACTCGAGCAAGGAAAGGTACACACTGAAGTGCGGTTGCAGTCGAACGCCTATGATCCCACGCGCCTCTTGGCGGGAACCTCGCTACACGCACGGCCGGAGAGTGCTACCGCCGAGGGAGCGGAACTGCTCGCAGAACTCAGGATGCTCCGGAGGAGGATCCGGTCCTGATGGCTGCCGCAACGACCAGACCCAAGGCCTCACGCGGAGCCACCTGCTATTTCTGTGGGGGACAACGACATCTCCGGACAGTGTGTCCGGCTCGGGACACCATATGCCATTTGTGCTCGCAAAAGGGGCACTACGCAAAAGTGTGCTGGAAAACCGCACGCGGCTCGCGGCCGCGCGCGACCTTGAATGGGCTCATTGCGGAGCCTACGAGCCGAGCTCGGAACACGGCGCCTTACCCGGCTTTGAAGGACAGGGCCCCTCCTCGCGGGCCCCTGGTCGCTCAATCGACCTTGGCGAGAGTCACCGAACAGCCACAACAGTCTCATCCTCAATCGGGCACGGCACATGCGTCCTTGACCAGACTCCGGGCCACACGAGGGGCTTTGGAGCCTCGCCAAGCCCCAGCGGTACGCTCTCGTCGTGTCTCTCAAGAGCGTACAGCGTCCACTGGCGGCAACACGAGTTCGGTACCAACTACGGTGGCCCTCACCCGTCAAATGGCGATTTCGAATACTACGGAGGCCTATACCCATCAAACGGCGATTTCGAATACTACGGAGGCCCATACACATCAAACGGCGATTTTGGATCGTCAAACGGCGATTTCGAATACTACGGAGGCCCATACACATCAAACGGCGATTTTGAATCGCAAAGCACCGGAATGCATGGGAAAGCTCTCTGATGGCTTTAACGGATTCCCCATGGACAACGAATACTCCGGCAACGACCGCAAAACTGCAGAATGCATGGGAAAGCTCTCTGACGGCTTTAACGGATTCCCCATGAACAACGAATACTCCGGCAACGACCGCAAAACTGCAGATTGCATGGGAACACACCCTGACAACTTATACGAGACTCCACGGGCACCCTCTGACGCCCGGAAAACTGCTGCTGGCATAGGATCCGCCCGCGAGGCGAGGCCGACCCACTCGGGAGGTTCGGTCCCACTCCCAGCAGGCTCGTCCGGCCTGGCTCAAGCCCTTATTCCCCTCATGGTCGAGGGCCATTGTGTGCGGGCCTTGGTGGATACAGGGTCTATGGATAGTTTTATCGACCAGCGACTAGTGCACAGGCATGGTTGGCAGGTCTTGAGGTCTACGAGACGGATCTTCATGGCTTCCCAGGGACTTCGACTCAGCACGAAGGGGGAATGCTGATTGAAACTCGTGATAAAGGGACGGGTTTTCCCAGATGTACACCTTATGGTCTTACCTGCTTTATGTGCTGATATTCTGTTAGGACACGATTTTCTTAAGCGACATGGACGTCTGGAAATGGAGTTTGGTGGGCCTGACACGCTTGTTGTGGGGGCTGACGCACTTGCTGTGTGTGCCCTAGCGAAAATGGAAATCCAGCCGCTTTCGCTGTTCCCCAATCTAACCTCCGACTGTACCCCTGTAGCGGTAAAATCACGGCGCTACTCTCGAGCAGACATGCAATTCATTGCGTACGAAACAGCTCAGCTCTTGAAAGACGGGACCATAGAACCTAGCCGGTCGCCGTGGCGAGCCCAGGTCTTGGTGGTGCGAAGCAATGCACACCGCAGACGCATGGTAATCGACTATTCCCAAACGATTAACCGCTTTACACAGCTGGATGCCTACCCCCCTTCCGGGGATGGACGCGCTGGTGCGACAGGTGGCCCAGTACTCGGGCTACAGCACTCTCGATCTCCGTAGTGCGTACCATCAGATCCCCATCTCTAGGGCAGATCGTATCTATACCGCATTTGAGTCGGGGCAACGGTTGTACCAGTTTACTCGATTGCCTTTTGGGGTAACGAAGGGGGTCTCCTGTTTCCAGAGGGCCATGGATGACCTCATTGCAAGGGAGAACTTAACCGATGTTTTCGTCTACCTAGACAATCTTACGGTTTGTGGGTATGACCAAGGGCACCATGATGCTAATCTGAAGCGCTTCCTCGAGGTCGCGCAGAGGTATCACTTAACCATCAACGAGGATAAGTGTCAATACTCTCTACGCAAGATAGATCTTCTGGGGTACACCGTGACCCATGGCTCTGTCGCTCCGGATAAGGAGCGTCTGCGACCTTTGCTCGACATGGCTCCTCCCTGCGATCGGGCGTCCCTGAAGCACCACTCGGGCTATTCGCCCATTACTCAAAATGGGTCCAAAATTTCTCCGCGAAACCTCGCCCCCTTGTGGCCTGCGACACATTCCCTCTGCGTCCGGCCGCATTGGCGGCCTTTGGAGGCCTTAAGGCCGACATCGCCAGTGCTGCTGTGGCGACGATCGACGAGAGCGGATCTTTCGTCCTCGAAAGTGATGCCTCGGATCAGGCCATCGCGGCGACCCTCTCCCAAGGAGGGCGTCCGGTGGCTTTCTTTTCACGGACTCTTACCTCCGCTGAGCGGAGACATTCGTCTGTCGAAAAGGAAGCGTATGCGATCGTCGAGTCTATTCGGCGATGGCGCCTGTACTTACTCGGGCGATGTTTCCAAATCATCACGGACCAGCAAAGTGTTGCGTTCATGTACGACACATTACACGCCCAGCGCATTAAGAAAGAGAAAATCACTCGCTGGCGTATAGAGCTTGCCGACTTCTGCTACACTATCAAATACCGCCCGGGGAAGGATAACCAGGCCGCCGACGCTTTATCGAGACCGGCTACGTGCGCGGGTATCGCCACTTTGGAGGGCCTACGCGTGCTGCATGCCACTGCGGGGCATCCGGGTGTAACGCGTTTCGCTCATTTTGTGCGGCGTGGCAATCTACCATACTCGATTGACGATATCCGCCGTATCTGTCGCGACTGCGCTATATGCGTGGAAATCAAACCGCATTTCTATAACCCACCCATGGGGACTCTGGTTAGGGCTACGAGGCTGTGGGAACGCTTGGCGATGGATTTCAAGGGCCCATTGCCGGTGTCGAGTAACTCTCGCTATCTGCTCACTATCGTCGATGAGTACTCGCGATTTCCCTTCGCTTATACGTGCGTGGACATGACTGCTGCCACGGTAATGCGATGCTTACAGAATTTGTTCTCTATGTTCGGGTACCCGGCCTATGTGCATACTGACCGGGGTGCGGTCTTCTTGTCTCAGGAGGTGCGAGGCTATCTGCTCCAAAATAACATCGCTTCTAGTTACACCACGCCGTACAGACCCCAGGCAAATGGGCAGATCGAACGCTTCAACGGGATTATATGGAGGGCCGTCATGCTCAACCTCCGGACCCTCGGCCGGGGCCTCGATAAATGGGCTTGGTCGCTACCTGCGGCGTTGAACTCGATCAGGGCTCTACTGTGTACGGCCACCAACCAGACTCCCCACGAGAGACTTTTCCACCACCCCAGGAGCACGGGGTGTATACGGTCTTTACCCAGTTGGCTCGCTGAGCCCGGGCCAGCCTACCTCAAACGGGCGGTTCGCACGAGCAAGTACGACCCCTTAGTGGACAAAGTGCAGATACTCCAGGCTAATCCTGAGCATGCTCGTGTGATGACGGCTGATGGACGTGCGACCACTGTCTCCGTACGTCATCTTGCCCCATGTGGGATCGCCGACCCTTGAAGGGAATCGGCCGAACCGATCGAACCAATCTATGAGACTATGGACTCTTCCGACACTCCCGTCGCTGAAAGTCTGCCGACCCTCCCTTCGCCGCATCTACCCGTGCCCAAAGGCTTGCGGTACCCCCTTCGTCACCTGACTCCGGTAGCTCCTCCGACGCCGGGGTCTCTGGGATACGTGATGCCGTACCCGGGGAATTTCGGACGCGTGCTGGCAGAGAAATTCGCCGCCCGGACCGGTACGGTTGGGTCGACTGATACCATGTTCCACACCCTGTTAATGCTGACGCTCGCTCGATTCTAGCCGCTCTGCAGTATAATTCTAACGGTGGGGAGAATGTAGTGAAATCGTATTCGTACTAATGCTGAACCCAGGTGATGATCGTTGCTCGCTGACACCGCTAGGGGCGCGGCTATAAGACCCGCTGTGGTCGGTGCTCAGGGGGACTTCTCCTGTGACATGTTACATCTAGTGGACTCGCTAACGGTACGCTTGCATAGAATATTAAGCTTGCTTGCATTGAATGTTATGAATGGACCCATGTGATTCCAAACCTTATTCCTATTGCATTTTCTGTATTTACAGAATGATGTCATGGTCTTAATGGAATTAAACCACCAGATGGACTAAAGTTGTGGACCCGATTGGTTTTCACAACAGTGAGAAGCTCAGGTGTGCCAGGGAAGGACTTCGCACGACGGAGTCGGCGACTGGCTTTGAAGATCAGATTGGAAATGTGGTTTTCCCAGGAAAGATCATGGCATATAGTGAGACCCAAAAGATTGAGTGACAGAACTTGTTGGAGAGGACTGTTGAGAAAGTGGATGGGAGGGTTGTCCAGTCGGTCTTTTCAGAGAGAAACAGTAAGAGTGTGGGATTTGTCAGGATTGAAAGACATGTTCCACTTGTTTGACCAGTCTGTGATTTTGTCCAGGTTTGCAGAGAGTGAGGAGGCTGCAGACTGCTGATCTGAGGGATGAGGTATGGAGCGGCAGAGAGTGGAGTCATCAGCAAAGAGATAGAGAGGATTTTCCAGAGAGTCAGAGAGATCATTAATGAAGACCAGAAAAATCCCAGGGCCCAGAACACTGCCTTGGGGGACTCCAACCAGAACAGGAAGGGGCGATGAGAGAAACCCCTTCAGGGCCACACGTTGACCACGACCAGAGAGGAAGTCCGCCAGCCATGCGTGGAGATTTCCATGGATACAATAGGAGGAGAGTTTGGTGAGCAGAGCGGGGTGCCAGACCGTATCGAAGGCACGTGATATGTCGAGGGAGACAGCTCTGATTTCCTGTTTGGTATTGAGGACCTCCATCCATTGTTGAGACAGCAGTAGCAGGATGTCCACAGTAGAATGACCTGGTCTGAAACCAAATTGATGATCAGAGATCAAGCCATTGGAGAAGAGGAAAAATGTCATATCCGCAGCAATGATCGATTCCATGACTTTGCTGATAATTGTGAGCAGGCTGATTGGTCTGTAGTTGCTAGGATCTGTTTTTGCACATTTTTGTGTATAACGGTAATGTTGGCTGATTTCCAAGATGATAGCAGATGATCTTGAGCAAAAGAGAGGGTAAGATAGAGTGGCAGAGCAGGCTTTTGGGACCCGTGGGCTGATGCCGTCTGGTCTCGTTGCAGAATCAGAGTCGAGGTTTGACAAAAACTTCTCCACCTTGTCAGGAGAGAGGACACAGAGTCCAGGAGCAGCTGGATATGACTGGGTAAGGTGGGTACAGAGAGAGACGGGTTTGGGACAAAAGATTTTGAGGCAAACACAGAGTTGAGGCATTCGGCTTTGTCATGTGCGGTGTCAGCTGTGTCGCCGTTTGAGGTAAGGGAAGGGATGGAGGGGGGAACAAACACCAGAAACAGATTTGACCAGATGCCACCAGGATTTGGAGGAAGGAGACAGGTTTGAGAATTCATTCTTGAGTGTGGAGAGAGAGAGTGCTTCCTGGCACTCCTGAGGGTAGACACACACTTGTTCTGAGCTTCGTGGAAGGAACTGAGATTGCCTCCAGTTGGATTTGCCTTCCAGGAGGTGAAGCTAAGTTGTTTCAGGGCAACTTCCTCACCACAGGCTTCAGTGTACCAAGGACGGGAGGAAGGGTAAGACAACTAAAGACGAGATGGGATAAATTTGTGCATGAGAGAGATTTCTCCAAAACTTCCAAAAAAAACTTCTTTCACACGTTTCAAAACTTTTTTCACTTCCACAAAACCAACAAAAAATTCTAGCAAAGTGATTGCCTTGGGGTGGTTCAAAATGTAACGCAAGTCACTGTAGACCAACCTACTCTGTACACCCACACATGGAATCCAACTCTGTACACCCACACATGCCACCCTACTCTGTACACCCACACATGCCACCCTACTCTTTACACACACACATGCCACCCTACTCTGTACACCCACACATGCCACTCTACTCTGTACACCCACACATGCCACCCTACTCTGTACACCTACACATGACACCCGGCTCTGTACACCCACACATGCCACCCTACTCCATCCCCCACACATGCCATCATACTCCGTACACCCACTCATGCCACCCTACTCTGCACACCCACTCATGCCATCCTACTCCGTACCCCCACACATGCCACCCCACTCCATAAACCCATACATGCCACCCTACTCCATCCCCCACACATGCCATCATACTCCGTACACCCACACATGCCACCCTACTCGATCCCCCACACATGCCCCCTTACTCCGTCCCCCACTCCCACACATGCGTACCCCCACACATGCCACCCCACTCCGTAAACCCACACATGCCACCCTACTCCGTACCCCCACACATGCCACCCTACTCCGGACACCCACACATGCCACCGCACTCCGTAAACCCACACATGCCACCCTACTCCGTACACCCACACATGCCACCCTACTCCGGACACCCACACATGCCACCGCACTCCGTAAACCCACACATGCCACCCTACTCCGTACACCCACACATGCCACCCTACTCCGGACACCCACACATGCCACCGCACTCCGTAAACCCACACATGCCACCCTACTCCGTACACCCACACATGCCACCCTACTCCGGACACCCACACATGCCACCGCACTCCGTAAACCCACACATGCCACCCTACTCCGTACACCCACACATGCCACCCTACTCCGGACACCCACACATGCCACCGCACTCCGTAAACCCACACATGCCACCCTACTCCGTACACCCACACATGCCACCCTACTCCGGACACCCACACATGCCACCGCACTCCGTAAACCCACACATGCCACCCTACTCCGTACACCCACACATGCCTTTCGTTTGAATGACTCATTGACAAACTTGAGTCATGTTCCCGAGTTCCTGAATGCCATTGATGAAACGTCGCGTCACATCATTCGTTGTGTGGAAACTCGCGTCACATCGTTCGTTGTGTGGAAACTTCACGTCACATCGTTCGTTGTGTGGAAACGTCGCGTCACATCATTCGTTGTGTGGAAACTCGCGTCACATCGTTCGTTGTGTGGAAACGTCACGTCACATCGTTCGTTGTGTGGAAACGTCACGTCACATCGTTCGTTGTGTGGAAACGTCACGTCACATCGTTCGTTGTGTGGAAACTCGCGTCACATCGTTCGTTGTGTGGAAACGTCACGTCACATCGTTCGTTGTGTGGAAACGTCGCGTCACATCATTCGTTGTGTGGAAACTCGCGTCACATCGTTCGTTGTGTGGAAACGTGTTAGGAGTGGAGGACGTCATGCTATTTTGCTATTTTGCTATTTTGCTATTTTGCTATTTTGCTATTTTGCTATTTTGGTATCGAAGTGAAAATTGACAAATGGTTTCCCGATTTGAATGCAAAGTGAGCCGGACCGTCACGGAAAAGGAAATGCCATTCCACCAGACGAGAGCAATCACGTCGGGAACCTGAATGGATCCATTTGTAAAACTGCATGGTATTCATGGTATTCATGGAATACTTACCCTGCGCCGTCACCTCGGTGCGAGCCGACTCTTCTGTTTTTCAACATTTGTTTTTCTTTGATCCAATATGGCTGCCAGACCACGTGAGCGATGACATCATAAATTTCTATTCTCTAATATAATTGTTGCATAGATCACGCTCAATACATTTCAAACTAATCAGACGAAGTGTTGTCCCTGTCGAATTATGACGTTATAAGCATGGCACCAATGACGTCATCGTTAACAGCACCTATTCCCCATATGGAGTTATTTGTCCCCTACCGGTGTACACCGGAGGGGACTATAGGTTTGCACGCCGTCCCTCCGTCAGTCAGTCCGTCAGTCCGTCAGTCAGTCCGTCAGTCAGTCCGTCAGTCAGTCAGTCCGTCAGTCCGTCAGTCAGTCCGTCAGTCCGTCAGTCCGTCAGTCCGTCAGTCAGTCCGTCAGTCAGTCCGTCAGTCAGTCCGTCAGTCAGTCCGTCAGTCAGTCCGTCAGTCAGTCAGTCAGTCCGTCAGTCCGTCAGTCCGTCAGTCCGTCAGTCAGTCCGTCAGTCAGTCCGTCAGTCCGTCAGTCAGTCAGTCCGTCAGTCCGTCAGTCAGTCCGTCAGTCCGTCAGTCCGTCAGTCCGTCAGTCCGTCCGTCCGTCAGTCCGTCACGCAAAGAACAGTTTTCCGGACGTTTTTTCTAAACGCTTAATGCTAATGATTTCAAACTTGGCACATCGTTTCCTCATGATAAGTTACAGGTCAAGTTCGAACTTCACGACGTTTCGATCATTTTTGACAAAGTTATGGCACTTTGAACTTTGGGGATTCTGATCATTCTGATGATCCTTAACTCAGTGCCATTTTAAGTTTTAATTTCCTTTAAAAAAGATTTTCTCTGCAATAATTGGACCGATTGTGATCAAATTTTCACCATATGATGGACTCGGTCTGTAGAATATTTTAATGGTAATTATGACGTCACAGGTCACGTGGTTCGGCCGCCATATTGTTTTTCGTGAAAACACGAAAACCCCTTTTTCTCTGCAACGGCTGAACAAATCGAGGCCAAACTTTGCAGGCAGAATCGCATACCCATGACGAACAAAAAAGTGAACGAGCTTGACGTCATGCGTCACATGGTTTCAGAGTTATGACGTTCTTAAGCATGAACCTTTAAAACCGAGCCCCTCCCTCATTTTTGATCCAATTGAGGGGAAACTTCACAGATCTGTTCAGCACTAAAATGTCCTTTTGGAATTTGCGATCGGGCACGTGGTTTGGCAGATATCGTTAATTAAACGAAGATATTAAAAATATGGATATCTCTTGAATCGCTAGTACCTCAGACCGTGAGTTGGTAATAATTTATATAATTCACACAGTGCAATACGTGCAGGCCGCTCCACGGAGCGACCTTGCGGGCTTATCAACGAGGCGAGGCGTGACACACATGTGTCTCAGCACACCTCAGATCAAGTTTGAAAACCAGCATCAACCGTGCATACATTTGCATATTCGATCATTTTTGACAAAGTTATGGCACTTTGAACTTTGCTAGGGGACATGTATTGCAGCGCAATACTCAGAATGCTTGTTTACAATGAGCCGTGTTTCAATTTTTTCCATAGAGCGGTTTTGGAGATATAGAGGTGCAACGTTTTTCCAAGATGGCGCCTGTACCCCGTGACCTATGACGTCATAATAATCATTAAAATATTCTCAGGAGGAGGCGCTCCTATGGTGAAAATTTCATGTCAATCGGACCAACGGTTGCCGAGAAAATGAATTTTTAAAATGCAGACACGTACGGAACATGTACGTACGTACCTGAATGCTTAACTCCGCTTTTCGCTTCGCGAGCGCAGGGTAAAAACCTCGTCCTCTAACTCCACAATTCACTGTTAATAACATATACCATTTGATTAGTCATTAATTAGGGCAAATCAGCACCTCGTTTATAATACAGAATAACAACGCACTTCAGTCACACCCAATAGAAACGTTAGTGAACACCGAGTGGGGTTAACCATTGACGTTAACGAAACCGAGAGAAACGGGAATTAAACGTTCAAGTTGTCGTTAAAATGTCTTAATTTTGATCTCACCTGGAACGTAGTTTCGGGAGCTTATGCGATGGCGCCGTCAGTCCATAAACACCTGCAACGTATTCTCCGAAACCGCTGATGGGATTGTGACCAAACTTGGCACAAATGATATTTGTTGTGTTGTGACTAAAGTTTGTTCCCGGAATTAAAAAATTGGGGTCTCAGGCGGTCTATGGGGGTGGGGATGTGATTGAGGGGGGGGGGGGTGATTGCCCCCTTAAAGAAGGTATCTGCTCTCTTCTCCGAAACTACACACACGATTTCAATGAAACTTGACACAACCTTCAACACCCCTGATGCACCAGTTTGTCCAAGGAATTAGAAAAATTGGGGTCTGAAGATGTTTGAAGAGGAGGTGGAGGGCTGCCTCCCAAAATAGGTATGTTTTTCTTTGTTTAAAGTCTTATGAATACCTGAGTACGATTGTACCTGCTGTCCTGCCTTCTAGCAACCATTGAAATTGGTTTAAAATACCTTTAATCAGTATAGTATACTACTTTATTCTACCAGGTGAGTGCCATGGGGTATTACCCCTATTTCTACTTTTACTAAGAATGTTCACAAACCACAACTCGTGAAATCAGAACATAAAACTAGGGACAGTCTCTAGTGTTAATGATTCGGTAACACGGCTAGTTCATGACTGGTTATGAGATGTCCTTTATTGTGTGTTAAACAGTCGGTAACACGGCAAGTTAATGACTGGTTATGAGATGTCCATTATTGTGTGTTAAAGAGTCGGTACCACGGCAAGTTAATGACTGGTTATGAGATGTCCTTTATTGTGTGTTAATGATTCGGTAACACGGCTAGTTCATGACTGGTTATGAGATGTCCTTTATTGTGTGTTAAACAGTCGGTAACACGGCTAGTTAATGACTGGTTATGAGATGTCCATTGTTGTGTGTTAAACAGTCGGTAACACGGCAAGTTAATGACTGGTTATGAGATGTCCATTATTGTGTGTTAAAGAGTCGGTACCACGGCAAGTTAATGACTGGTTATGAGATGTCCTTTATTGTGTGTTAAAGAGTCGGTAATACGGCAAGTTAATGACTGGTTATGAGATGTCCTTTATTGTGTGTTAAACAGTCGGTAACACGGCAAGTTAATGACTGGTTATGAGATGTCCTTTATTGTGTGTTAAAGAGTCGGTAACACGGCAAGTTAATGACTGGTTATGAGATGTCCATTATTGTGTGTTAAACAGTCGGTAACACGGCAAGTTAATGACTGGTTATGAGATGTCCATTATTGTGTATGAAAGAGTCGGTAACACGGCAAGTTAATGACTGGTTATGAGATGTCCATTATTGTGTGTTAAAGAGTCGGTAACACGGCAAGTTAATGACTGGTTATGAGATGTCCATTATTGTGTGTTAAAGAGTCGGTAACACGGCAAGTTAATGACTGGTTATGAGATGTCCATTACGTTGTGTTAAAGAGTCGGTAATACGGATAGTTAATTACTGGTTATGAGATATCCATTATTGTGTGGTAAAGAGTCGGTCACACGGCTAGTTAATTACTGGTTATGAGATATCCATTATTGTGTGTTAAAGAGTCGGTAACACGGCTAGTTAATGACTGGTTATGAGATGTCCATTATTGTGTGTTAAAGAGTCGGTAACACGGCTAGTTAATGACTGGTTATGAGATGTCCATTATTGTGTGTTAAAGAGTCGGTAACACGGCTAGTTAATGACTGGTTATGAGATGTCCATCATTGTGTGTTAAAGGGTCGGTAACATGGCTAGTTAATGACTGGTTATGAGATGTCCATTATTGTGTGTTAAAGAGTCGGTAACACGGCAAGTTAATGACTGGTTATGAGATGTCCATTATTGTGTGTTAAAGAGTCGGTAACACGGCAAGTTAATGACTGGTTATGAGATGTCCATTACGTTGTGTTAAAGAGTCGGTAATACGAATAGTTAATTTCTGGTTATGAGATATCCATTATTGTGTGGTAAAGAGTCGGTAACACGGCTAGTTAATGACTGGTTATGAGATGTCCATTATTGTGTGTTAAAGAGTCGGTAACACGGCAAGTTAATGACTGGTTATGAGATGTCCATTATTGTGTGTTAAAGAGTCGGTAACACGGCAAGTTAATGACTGGTTATGAGATGTCCATTACGTTGTGTTAAAGAGTCGGTAATACGGATAGTTAATTACTGGTTATGAGATATCCATTATTGTGTGGTAAAGAGTCGGTAACACGGCTAGTTAATTACTGGTTATGAGATATCCATTATTGTGTGTTAAAGAGTCGGTAACACGGCTAGTTAATGACTGGTTATGAGATGTCCATTATTGTGTGTTAAAGAGTCGGTAACACGGCTAGTTAATGACTGGTTATGAGATGTCCATTATTGTGTGTTAAAGAGTCGGTAACACGGCTAGTTAATGACTGGTAAAGAGATGTCCATCATTGTGTGTTAAAGGGTCGGTAACATGGCTAGTTAATGACTGGTTATGAGATGTCCATTATTGTGTGTTAAAGAGTCGGTAACACGGCTAGTTAATGACTTGTTGTCAGATATCCATTATTGTGTGTTAAAGAGTCGGTAACATGGCTAGTTAATTACTGGTTATGAGATATCCATTATTGTGTGTTAAAGAGTCGGTAACACGGCTAGTTAATGACTGGTTATGAGATGTCCATTATTGTGTGTTAAAGAGTCGGTAACACGGCTAGTTAATGACTTGTTGTCAGATATCCATTATTGTGTGTTAAAGAGTCGGTAACATGGCTAGTTAATTACTGGTTATGAGATATCCATTATTGTGTGTTAAAGAGTCGGTAACACGGCTAGTTAATGACTGGTTATGAGATGTCCATTATTGTGTGTTAAAGAGTCGGTAACACGGCTAGTTAATGACTGGTTATGAGATGTCCATTATTGTGTGTTAAAGAGTCGGTAACACGGCAAGTTAATGACTTGTTATGAGATATCCATTATTGTGTGTTAAAGAGTCGTTAACACGGCTAGTTAATGACTTGTTATGAGATATCCATTATTGTGTGTTAAAGAGTCGTTAACACGACTAGTTAATGACTGGTTATGAGATGTCCATTATTGTGTGTTAAAGAGTGGGTAACACGGCAAGTTAATGACTGGTTATGAGATTACCATTACCTTGTGTTAAAGAGTCGGTAACACGGCAAGGAAATGACTGGTTATGAGATTCCCTTATTATGTGTTAAAGAGTGGGTAACATGGCTAGTTAATGACTGGTTATGAGATTACCATTACCTTGTGTTAAAGAGTCAGTAACATGGCTAGTTAATGACTGGTTATGAGATTACCATTACCTTGTGTTAAAGAGTGGGTAACATGGCTAGTTAATGACTGGTTAAGAGATGTCCATTATTGTGTGTTAAAGAGTGGGTAACATGGCTAGTTAATGACTGGTTATAAGATCATATAAATGACGTTGTGTTAGAGAGTGGGTAACATGGCTAGTTAATGACTGGTTATAAGATCATATAAATGACGTTGTGTTAAAGAGTCGGTAACATGGCTAGTTAATGACTGGTTATAAGATCATATAAATGACGTTGTGTTAAAGAGTCGGTAACATGGCTGGCTTGTAAAGGACTAGTTATGAGATCATATAAATGACCTTGTGTTAAAGAGTCGGTAACACGGCAAGTTAATGACTGGTTATGAGATTACCATTACCTTGTGTTAAAGAGTCAGTAACACGGCTAGTTAACGACTGGTTATGAGATTTTATCAATTTGCGACTTTCAAACTTAATCCGCCCCAGGAATGCTGAGCGGTTACGCCGAAACCCCAAGGGAGTTGAAACCCCAAGGTAGTTGCGTGTTTGGGCGAGCAAAGGCACATCATGTGTTGGAGATAAGGATTGTTACCTGAAATGGCTCACAAAGCAAGAAAATAAGTCGGAAGTACTTGGAAAAGTACCTGAGAGAAAGGTCTGTGCCTTGAGGCACAACGAAAAGTAAAAAAACGGGCAGCTTCTCATAGTACAAACTCCCAAACATGTGGGCCCGGTGCAAGGCCCGAGTGGACGGCTCTGTGCTACACAAACCCCCCTGAAGGACACGACCAGGGAATGGACTGTGTATCTAGATTGGGAAGGACATGTATGGGGCTTGTGAATGCACAGTGTAAGTTTAAATGAAGACATTTGCTCTTAATCGTGCTGGGTGGGAGGGGGAGAGGGGAGCTGGCAGGTGTGGGAGAGGCTACACAGGTTGTTATCGATGTTGTTTGTGTTTGGTTCCGACACCACAAGATAAATTATCCTCTATTTTTGTCTCCGTTGCTGAAAGACAAGCGGCGTTCCGTGTGTGTGTGTGTGGGCGTGTGTGTGTGTGTGTGTGTGTGTGTGTGTGTGTGTGTGTCTGCGTGTGTGTGTCTGTGCGTGTG
>NC_136266.1:4276431-4468931 GCF_964187855.1 Myxine glutinosa
GGTGATGGATGAGGTGCGAGACGGAATCAGGAGGAAGTCGGGGTGGATGAGGTGCGAGACGGAATCAGGAGGAAGTCGGTGATGGATGAGGTGCGAGACGGAATCAGGAGGAAGTCGGGGGTGGATGAGGTGCGAGACGGAATCAGGAGGAAGTCGGGGGTGGATGAGGTGCGAGACGGAATCAGGAGGAAGTCGGGGATGGATGAGGTGCGAGACGGAATCAGGAAGAAGTCGGGGATGGATGAGGTGCGAGACGGAATCAGAAGGAAGTCGGGGATGGATGAGGTGCGAGAAGGAATCAGGAGGAAGTCGGGGATGGGTGAGGTGCGAGACGGAATCAGGAGGAAGTTGGGGGTGGATGAGGTGCGAGACGGAATCAGGAGGAAGTCGGGGATGGATGAGGTGCGAGACGGAATCAGAAGGAAGTCGGGGATGGATGAGGTGCGAGACGGAATCAGGAGGAAGTCGGGGGTGGATGAGGTGCGAGAGGGAATCAGGAGGAAGTTGGGGGTGGATGAGGTGCGAGACGGAATCAGGAGGAAGTCGGGGATGGATGAGGTGCGAGACGGAATCAGGAGGAAGTCGGGGATGGATGAGGTGCGAGACGGAATCAGGAGGAAGTCGGGGATGGATGAGGTGCGAGACGGAATCAGGAGGAAGTCGGGGGTGGATGAGGTGCGAGACGGAATCAGAAGGAAGTCGGGGATGGATGAGGTGCGAGACGGAATCAGAAGGAAGTCGGGGATGGATGAGGTGCGAGACGGAATCAGGAGGAAGTCGGGGATGGATGAGGTGCGAGACGGAATCAGAAGGAAGTCGGGGATGGATGAGGTGCGAGACGGAATCAGGAGGAAGTCGGGGGTGGATGAGGTGCGAGACGGAATCAGAAGGAAGTCGGGGATGGATGAGGTGCGAGACGGAATCAGGAGGAAGTCGGGGGTGGATGAGGTGCGAGACGGAATCAGGAGGAAGTCGGGGGTGGATGAGGTGCGAGACGGAATCAGGAGGAAGTCGGGGGTGGATGAGGTGCGAGACGGAATCAGGAGGAAGTCGGGGGTGGATGAGGTGCGAGACGGAATCAGGAGGAAGTCGTGGATGGATGAGGTGCGAGACGGAATCAGAAGGAAGTCGGGGGTGGATGAGGTGCGAGACGGAATCAGGAGGAAGTCGGGGGTGGATGAGGTGCGAGACGGAATCAGGAGGAAGTCGGGGGTGGATGAGGTGCGAGACGGAATCAGGAGGAAGTCGGGGATGGATGAGGTGCGAGATGGAATCAGGAGGAAGTCGGGGATGGATGAGGTGCGAGATGGAATGCAGACGAACCTTCCGGACTTTGTGATGACCATCTCCGTACCCAGTAGATGGAACTGCTCCCACAGGTCTCTCCCCTCAAGGGACACC
This sequence comes from Myxine glutinosa, assembly GCF_964187855.1. Taxonomy (NCBI): domain Eukaryota; kingdom Metazoa; phylum Chordata; class Myxini; order Myxiniformes; family Myxinidae; genus Myxine; species Myxine glutinosa. Next base: position 4,277,833 of record NC_136266.1, read on the forward strand.
CGAGGCTCATCCTCCCCATGACTCCCTTTGGATGACCGTGCTGGACCCGCGGGAAACAGCAGCGGGAGCACTTCGGGATGTCCGGGCGACTCTGGGGGTCTCGGTTTTCCCACCGCCGACGTCAGGCCGGAACCGTGACCACCAAGTCCAGGAAAAACGGGCGGCCACGAACAGAGACCCGGCAGGTCCGACGGGCGGCGCGAAGGGAATGGCCTAAAGGCCATGGATGGATGATGGATGATGGATGATGGATGATGGATGATGGATGATGGATGGATGGATGGATGGATCCTAGAGCCGCACACACCTGGTTCCAGTCACAATTCCAGGTCGCTCATTTAGTTCCCACATTGAGCCATGAAGACATTTTTTCAACGAAAGTTCTCCTGTTGGTCCATCGGAGATTCCGCGACAGGAGGTGAATCCGATACGGCCTGACGGCACCGCTCGTCCCGACAAAACACTCGTCCCGACTTCCCGCTCGTCCCGACTTCCCGCTCGTCCCGACTTCCCGCTCGTCCCGACAAAACACTCGTCCCGACTTCCCGCTCGTCCCGACTTCCCGCTCGTCCCGACTTCCCGCTCGTCCCGACAAAACACTCGTCCCGACTTCCCGCTCGTCCCGACTTCCCGTTCGTCCCGACAAAACACTCCTCCCGACTTCCCGCTCGTCCCGACTTCCCGTTCGTCCCGACAAAACACTCGTCCCGACTTCCCGCTCGTCCCGACTTCCCGTTCGTCCCGACAAAACACTCCTCCCGACTTCCCGCTCGTCCCGACAAAACACTCCTCCCGACTTCCCGCTCGTCCCGACAAAACACTCGTCCCGACAAAACACTCGTCCCGACTTCCCGCTCGTCCCGACTTCCCGCTCGTCCCGACAAAACACTCCTCCCGACTTCCCGCTCGTCCCGACTTCCCGTTCGTCCCGACAAAACACTCGTCCCGACTTCCCGCTCGTCCCGACTTCCCGTTCGTCCCGACAAAACACTCCTCCCGACTTCCCGCTCGTCCCGACAAAACACTCCTCCCGACTTCCCGCTCGTCCCGACAAAACACTCGTCCCGACAAAACACTCCTCCCGACTTCCCGCTCGTCCCGACTTCCCGTTCGTCCCGACAAAACACTCCTCCCGACTTCCCGCTCGTCCCGACAAAACACTCGTCCCGACTTCCCGCTTGTCCCGACTGAACACTCCTCCCGACTTCCCGCTCCTCCCGACTTCCCGCTCGTCCCGACTGAACGCCCGGGCCTGGCACACCACGTTAGCCAAGGTGAGCACGTTCCGGAGCCGCTTCGCGTTTACCGCGAGGTGATGTTATAAGAGACGCATCGGAGAGGCCGATCGGGGTGCAGCGACCCCTTGCCTCCCGCCCCCATCCAGTAGGGAACGGCTGTGGTGAGGAAGGGAAGGGAAGGGAAGGGGAGGGGAGGGGTGAGGTGTGAGGGGTGAGGGGAGCGGGAGGTGTGAAAACCATTTTCATCTTCTCCTCTTGGATTTATCGCACCACGTGGCTTCACCTCTTCATCACTCAACACCAGGTGACAACATTTACACCTTGTCCCCCGCACTCCCCACCAGTTAAATGCATTTACACCTTGTGCTAGGCTCTCCCCACCAGGTATATATATTTACGCCTTGTGCCATGTTCTCCCCCGAACAGGTAAATACATTTACACCTTGTCCCCCGCACTCCCCACCAGTTAAATGCATTTACACCTTGTGCTAAGCTCTCCCCACCAGGTATATATATTTACGCCTTGTGCCATGTTCTCCCCCGAACAGGTAAATACATTTACACCTTGTGCTAGGCTCTCCCCCCGACCAGGTAAATATATTTACACCTTGTGCCACTCTCTCCCCACCAGGTAAATATATTTACGCCTTGTGCCATGTTCTCCCCCTAACAGGTAAATACATTTACACCTTGTGTACTCTCTCCCCCTAACAGGTAAATACATTTACACCTTGTGCTAGGCTCTCCCCCCACCAGGTAAATATATTTACACCTTGTGCCATGTTCTCCCCCTAACAGGTAAATACATTTACACCTTGTGCTAGGCTCTCCCCCCACCAGGTAAATATATTTACACCTTGTGCCATGTTCTCCCCCTAACAGGTAAATACATTTACACCTTGTGCCATGTTCTCCCCCGAAAAGGTAAATACATTTACACCTTGTGTACTCTCTCCCCCTAACAGGTAAATACATTTACACCTTGTCTAAGATCAAGCTGCAGGAAACCAGGTAATAATAATAATAACAAGTACACATACATTCAAAGTACACCGCCCCCATGCCAAATAATTAAATATGCTGCAGCGCGGCTCATTGAGGCTGCATTGGGAGGGAGAGGTGTACACTAATTGATTGATTAATTGTATAATTAAAATCAATAAAAGATTATCACAAAATATTTTCATAATCAATTGGCTAATCGCATAACTAAACCACTAGTGCTTCATCCGAAGATGTAACTTTTAGAAATTTAATTAAATAAGTCATTTATAAAAAATTAAATAATTAATTGATTACTCAATAAATAATTTATCGATTAATCAATAAATAATTAATAGATGAAATGATTAATCAATAAATCAAAAATATCCTTGATAGCCACATCACTTGGTCACTCATGTCCAAATATTAGCTTCCGAGCTCAAAAGGTGCCTGAGATATTGGTCAAATGAGAAAGAAAATAAATAAATGATTAATAATGAAAATAAATAAATAATAATCATGAAAAAATTAAAGTATTAATGAATTTGGTCAGAGAACACATTAACTACCACTATTTCATCAGAATCTGTAACTTAAAAAAAATAAAAAAATTTGTCATTAATCGAATAATTAAATAATTAATCGATTAATTGATTAATTAATAAATCAAAAATAGCCTTTGCAGCCAAATCACCTGGTCATTGGCATGTCCAAATATCAGCTTCCTAACTCAAAAGGTGCCTGAGTTGATGGTCAGAAGAGAAAGGAAATTTGATTAATTAAATAAGTACTTAATTAATCGCGAATAATTAAATAACTCCTCAATTAATTGATTAATCAAAAAACAAAAAATACAGTTTTTGACAAAGCACTTTCTCACTATTGTGCCGAAATTTCAGCTTCCTAGCTCAAAGGATGGCTGAGATATGGTCCGGACAAACAAACAAGAAAACAACCAGAGTGAAAACTGAGTACTCCCTTTGAGCGTGCGTCACTGCCGAGCCCCCTTCGGTGCCCGGCAATGACGATTTGCAATGCCTGGAGATGGCATAGGAAAGGAGCGGTGTACAACAATACATTTATTTTATATAGCGCTTTTCAAGAAGCCCAAAGACGCTTTGACAGAGTACAAAAAAACAAGTGCAAAAAGACAAAAATCAACAGGTAAATAAATCAAAGCAAAAGGAGGGAGAAGGAGAAGAGATAGTCAGGGGTTAGATGCTGTGGGTTGAATGTTGAATGCAGTGTTGAACAGGTGGGTCTTGAGTGATGTTTTGAATGTGGTGAGTGAGGAGGAGTCTCTGATGGTGTGAGGTAGCGAGTTCCAGAGGGTGGGAGCAGCGATGGAGAAGGCCCTGTCCCCCCAGGATCTGAATTTGGTCCGGATGGAGGGGGTCAGGAGGTTGGTACCAGCAGAGCGGAGGTTGCGGGTGGGAGTGTGTCTGGAGAGGAGGTCAGCCAGGTAGGATGGGGCCAGGTTATGGAGGGCTTTGTATGTCAAGAGGAGGATTTTGTACTGGAATCTCTGGGGGATGGGGAGCCAGTGAAGCTTGTAAAGGACGGGGGTGATGTGGTCACGGGTCCGGGAATGGGTGAGTAGACAGGCAGCGGAGTTCTGAATGTATTGGAGTTTATTGGTGATTATTGAGGGTGAACCATAGAGGAGGCTATTGCAGTAGTCCAGACGGGAGGTGATGAAGGCGTGGATGAGGGTTTCTGCAGCCACGGAGGAGAGGGATGGACGGAGACGGGCGATGTTTTTCAGGTGAAAGAAGGCTGACTTTGTGATCTGTTTAGTGTATTTGTCGAAGGAGAGGGTTTGGTCAAAGATGATGCCAAGATTCCGGATGTGAGGGGAGGTGGATACTGGGATACCGTCGATGTTGAGGGCAAAGTTATGGGTGGATTTTGTGAGCGTTTTTGGGCCAATGATGATTATTTCAGATTTATCACAGTTAAGCTTGAGGAAGTTGATTTGAAGCCAGGATTTTATTTCGGTGAGTACACATCAGTAATACACACAAAGTTCTTCCTAATGGGAAGAGTCAGTGGAATCCTGAACTTTGGAAACGACATGGAGCACGAGGAGTTTTATTTGGAGTTAATGTATCCGGTAAAAACAGTAGCATACAAATAATTACACGTCATGGACATGAATGACGTCATTTTTATTGTACACGCGAGTACATGACACAGCGTACATGACACAGGGTACGTGACACAGAGTACGTGACACAGGGTACGTGACACAGAGTACGTGACACAGGGTACGTGACACAGGGTACGTGACACAGGGTACGTGACACAGAGTACGTGACACAGAGTACGTGACACATGGTACGCGACACAGAGTACGTGACACAGGGTACGTGACACAGGGTACGTGACACAGGGTACGTGACACAGGGTACGTGACACAGAGTACGTGACACAGGGTACGTGACACAGGGTACGTGACACAGGGTACGTGACACAGAGTACGTGACACAGAGTACGCGACACATGGTACGCGACACAGGGTACGTGACACAGAGTACGTGACACAGGGTACGTGACACAGAGTACGTGACACAGAGTACGTGACACAGGGTACGTGACACAGGGTACGTGACACAGAGTACGTGACACAGAGTACGTGACACATGGTACGCGACACAGAGTACGTGACACAGGGTACGTGACACAGAGTACGTGACACAGGGTACGTGACACAGGGTACGTGACACAGAGTACGTGACACAGGGTACGTGACACAGGGTACGTGACACAGGGTACGTGACACAGAGTACGTGACACAGAGTACGTGACACATGGTACGCGACACAGGGTACGTGACACAGAGTACGTGACACAGGGTACGTGACACAGGGTACGTGACACAGAGTACGTGACACAGGGTACGTGACACAGGGTACGTGACACAGGGTACGTGACACAGGGTACGTGACACAGAGTACGTGACACATGGTACGCGACACAGGGTACGTGACACAGGGTACGTGACACAGGGTACGTGACACAGAGTACGTGACACAGAGTACGTGACACATGGTACGCGACACAGGGTACGTGACACAGAGTACGTGACACAGGGTACGTGACACAGGGTACGTGACACAGGGTACGTGACACAGAGTACGTGACACAGAGTACGTGACACATGGTACGCGACACAGAGTACGTGACACAGGGTACGTGACACAGAGTACGTGACACAGGGTACGTGACACAGGGTACGTGACACATGGTACGTGACACAGAGTACATGACACAGGGTACATGAGGTCCTCACTCATTTACTGCACACGGACTCGCGTTCGACATCCAGTCTCTCCTCATGGATTTTCCTTCCTTCCAAAAGTATTTCGAAGAATGGATTTAGTATTTACCAAATGAATGACGTCATTATAAAGCAGTTCTGTACATTTTCAGCAGCAGCGACAAACACACGTGACCAGCGATTTGAGCCCAAGCATTCCATCGTATTCCATCGCATGAGTTCACGAGCTCCAGGTGACGAGTTCATTGTGACGTATTAAGAGACCTGAACATTGGGATAAGTACATGCGCAACGAGGGTGTGACCATTACTCGTCTTGGTTTTGAGGGTGTGACCTTTACTCCCCTTGGGTATGAGGTTGTGACCATTACTCCTCTTGGTTATGAGGGCATGACCATAACTCCCCCTGGTTATGAGAGTGTGACCATTACTCCTCTTGGTTTTGAGGGTGTGACCATTACTCCTCTTGGTTATGAGGGTGTGACCATTACTTCTCTTGGTTATGAGGGCATGACCATAACTCCCCCTGGTTATGAGAGTGTGACCATTACTCCTCTTGGTTTTGAGGGTGTGACCATTACTCCTCTTGGTTATGAGGGCATGACCATAACTCCCCCTGGTTATGAGGGTGTGACCATTACAACTCTTGGTTTTGAGGGTGTGACCATTACTCCTCTTGGTTATGAGGGCATGACCATAACTCCCCCTGGTTATGAGGGTGTGACCATTACTCCTCTTGGTTTTGAGGGTGTGACCATTACTCCTCTTGGTTATGAGGGCATGACCATAACTCCCCCTGGTTATGAGGATGTGACCATTACTCCTCTTGGTTATGAGGGCATGACCATAACTCCCCCTGGTTATGAGGGTGTGACCATTACTCCTCTTGGTTTTGAGGGTGTGACCATTACTTCTCTTGGTTATGAGGGCATGACCATAACTCCCCCTGGTTATGAGGGTGTGACCATTACTCCTCTTGGTTTTGAGGGTGTGACCATTACTCCTCTTGGTTATGAGGGCATGACCATAACTCCCCCTGGTTATGAGGGTGTGACCATTACTCCTCTTGGTTTTGAGGGTGTGACCATTACTCCTCTTGGTTATGAGGGCATGACCATAACTCCCCCTGGTTATGAGGATGTGACCATTACTCCTCTTGGTTTTGAGGGTGTGACCATTACTCCTCTTGGTTATGAGGGCATGACCATAACTCCCCCTGGTTATGAGGGTGTGACCATTACTCCTCTTGGTTATGAGGGCATGACCATAACTCCCCCTGGTTATGAGGGTGTGACCATTACTCCTCTTGGTTTTGAGGGTGTGACCATTACTCCTCTTGGTTATGAGGGCATGACCATAACTCCCCCTGGTTATGAGGGTGTGACCATTACTCCTCTTGGTTTTGAGGGTGTGACCATTACTCCTCTTGGTTATGAGGGCATGACCATAACTCCCCCTGGTTATGAGGATGTGACCATTACTCCTCTTGGTTTTGAGGGTGTGACCATTACTCCTCTTGGTTATGAGGGCATGACCATAACTCCCCCTGGTTATGAGGGTGTGACCATTACTCCTCTTGGTTTTGAGGGTGTGACCATTACTCCTCTTGGTTATGAGGGCATGACCATAACTCCCCCTGGTTATGAGGGTGTGACCATTACTCCTCTTGGTTATGAGGGCATGACCATAACTCCCCCTGGTTATGAGGGTGTGACCATTACTCCTCTTGGTTTTGAGGGTGTGACCATTACTTCTCTTGGTTATGAGGGCATGACCATAACTCCCCCTGGTTATGAGGGTGTGACCATTACTCCTCTTGGTTTTGAGGGTGTGACCATTACTCCTCTTGGTTATGAGGGCATGACCATAACTCCCCCTGGTTATGAGGGTGTGACCATTAATCCTCTTGGTTTTGAGGGTATGACCATTACTCCTCTTGGTTATGAGGGCATGACCATAACTCCCCCTGGTTATGAGGGTGTGACCATTACTCCTATTGGTTATGAGGGCATGACCATAACTCCCCCTGGTTATGAGGGTGTGACCATTACTCCTCTTGGTTTTGAGGGTGTGACCATTACTTCTCTTGGTTATGAGGGCATGACCATAACTCCCCCTGGTTATGAGGGTGTGACCATTACTCCGCTTGGTTTTGAGGGTGTGACCATTACTTCTCTTGGTTATGAGGGCATGACCATAACTCCCCCTGGTTATGAGGGTGTGACCATTACTCCTCTTGGTTATGAGGGTGTGACCATTACTCCTCTTGGTTTTGAGGGTGTGACCATTACTCCTCTTGGTTTTGAGGGTGTGACCATTACTCCCCCTGGTTATGAGGGTGTGACCATTACTCCTCTTGGTTTTGAGGGTGTGACCATTACTCCTCTTGGTTATGAGGGTGTGACCATAACTCCCCCTGGTTATGAGGGTGTGACCATTACTCCTCTTGGTTATGAGGGTGTGACCATTACTCCTCTTGGTTTTGAGGGTGTGACCATTACTCCTCTTGGTTTTGAGGGTGTGACCATTCCTCCTCTTGGTTATGAGGGTGTGACCATTACTCCCCTTGGTTATGAGGGTGTGACCATTACTCCTCTTGGTTATGAGGGCATGACCATTACTCCCCTTGGTTTTGAGGGTGTGACCATTACTCCTCTTGGTTATGAGGGTGTGACCATTAATCCTCTTGGTTTTGAGGGTATGACCATTACTCCTCTTGGTTATGAGGGCATGACCATAACTCCCCCTGGTTATGAGGGTGTGACCATTACTCCTATTGGTTATGAGGGCATGACCATAACTCCCCCTGGTTATGAGGGTGTGACCATTACTCCTCTTGGTTTTGAGGGTGTGACCATTACTTCTCTTGGTTATGAGGGCATGACCATAACTCCCCCTGGTTATGAGGGTGTGACCATTACTCCGCTTGGTTTTGAGGGTGTGACCATTACTTCTCTTGGTTATGAGGGCATGACCATAACTCCCCCTGGTTATGAGGGTGTGACCATTACTCCTCTTGGTTATGAGGGTGTGACCATTACTCCTCTTGGTTTTGAGGGTGTGACCATTACTCCTCTTGGTTTTGAGGGTGTGACCATTACTCCCCCTGGTTATGAGGGTGTGACCATTACTCCTCTTGGTTTTGAGGGTGTGACCATTACTCCTCTTGGTTATGAGGGTGTGACCATAACTCCCCCTGGTTATGAGGGTGTGACCATTACTCCTCTTGGTTTTGAGGGTGTGACCATTACTCCTCTTGGTTTTGAGGGTGTGACCATTACTCCTCTTGGTTTTGAGGGTGTGACCATTACTCCTCTTGGTTATGAGGGTGTGACCATTACTCCCCTTGGTTATGAGGGTGTGACCATTACTCCTCTTGGTTATGAGGGCATGACCATTACCCCCCTTGGTTTTGAGGGTGTGACCATTACTCCTCTTGGTTATGAGGGTGTGACCATAACTCCCCCTGGTTATGAGGGTGTGACCATTACTCCTCTTGTTATGAGGGTGTGACCATTACTCCTCTTGGTTTTGAGGGTGTGACCATTACTCCTCTTGGTTTTGAGGGTGTGACCATTACTCCTCTTGGTTATGAGGGTGTGACCATTACTCCCCTTGGTTATGAGGGTGTGACCATTACTCCTCTTGGTTATGAGGGCATGACCATTACTCCCCTTGGTTTTGAGGGTGTGACCATTACTCCTCTTGGTTATGAGGGTGTGACCATTAATCCTCTTGGTTTTGAGGGTATGACCATTACTCCTCTTGGTTATGAGGGCATGACCATAACTCCCCCTGGTTATGAGGGTGTGACCATTACTCCTATTGGTTATGAGGGCATGACCATAACTCCCCCTGGTTATGAGGGTGTGACCATTACTCCTCTTGGTTTTGAGGGTGTGACCATTACTTCTCTTGGTTATGAGGGCATGACCATAACTCCCCCTGGTTATGAGGGTGTGACCATTACTCCGCTTGGTTTTGAGGGTGTGACCATTACTTCTCTTGGTTATGAGGGCATGACCATAACTCCCCCTGGTTATGAGGGTGTGACCATTACTCCTCTTGGTTATGAGGGTGTGACCATTACTCCTCTTGGTTTTGAGGGTGTGACCATTACTCCTCTTGGTTTTGAGGGTGTGACCATTACTCCCCCTGGTTATGAGGGTGTGACCATTACTCCTCTTGGTTTTGAGGGTGTGACCATTACTCCTCTTGGTTATGAGGGTGTGACCATAACTCCCCCTGGTTATGAGGGTGTGACCATTACTCCTCTTGGTTATGAGGGTGTGACCATTACTCCTCTTGGTTTTGAGGGTGTGACCATTACTCCTCTTGGTTTTGAGGGTGTGACCATTACTCCTCTTGGTTATGAGGGTGTGACCATTACTCCCCTTGGTTATGAGGGTGTGACCATTACTCCTCTTGGTTATGAGGGCATGACCATTACTCCCCTTGGTTTTGAGGGTGTGACCATTACTCCTCTTGGTTATGAGGGTGTGACCATAACTCCCCCTGGTTATGAGGGTGTGACCATTACTCCTCTTGTTATGAGGGTGTGACCATTACTCCTCTTGGTTTTGAGGGTGTGACCATTACTCCTCTTGGTTTTGAGGGTGTGACCATTACTCCTCTTGGTTATGAGGGTGTGACCATTACTCCCCTTGGTTATGAGGGTGTGACCATTACTCCTCTTGGTTATGAGGGCATGACCATTACCCCCCTTGGTTATGAGGATGTGACCATTGCTCCCCCTGGTTATGAGGATGTGACCATTACTCCTCTTGGTTATGAGGGTGTGACCATTACTCCCCTTGGTTATGAGGGTGTGACCATTACTCCTCTTGGTTTTGAGGGTGTGACCATTACTCCTCTTGGTTTTGAGGGTGTGACCATTACTCCTCTTGGTTATGAGGGTGTGACCATTACTGCTCTTGGTTTTGAGGGTGTGACCATTACTCCTCTTGGTTATGAGGGTGTGACCATTACTCCTCTTGGTTTTGAGGGTGTGACCATTACTCCTCTTGGTTTTGAGGGTGTGACCTTTACTCCCCTTGGGTATGAGGGTGTGACCATTACTCCTCTTGGTTATGAGGGCATGACCATTACTCCCCCTGGTTATGAGGATGTGACCATTACTCCCCCTGGTTATGAGGATGTGACCATTACTCCTCTTGGTTTTGAGGGTGTGACCATTACTCCCCTTGGTTATGAGGATGTGACCATTACTCCCACTGGTTATGAGGATGTGACCATTACTCCTCTTGGTTATGAGGGTGTGACCATTACTCCCCTTGGTTTTGAGAGTGTGACCATTACTCCCCTTGGTTATGAGGGTGTGACCATTACTCCCCTTGGTTTTGAGGATGTGACCCTTACTCCTCTTGGTTATGAGGGTGTGACCATTACTCCCCTTGGTTTTGAGAGTGTGACCATTACTCCCCTTGGTTATGAGGGTGTGACCATTACTCCCCTTGGTTTTGAGGATGTGACCCTTACTCCTCTTGGTTTTGAGAGTGTGACCATTACTCCCCTTGGTTTTGAGGGTGTGACCATTACTCCCCTTGGTTATGATGGTATGGCCATTACTCCTCTTGGTTTTGAAGGTGTGACCATTACCTCCCTTGGTTATGAAGGTGTGACGATTACTCCCCTTGGTTTTGAGGGTGTGACCATTACTCCTCTTGGTTTTGAGGGTGTGACCATTACTCCCCTTGGTTTTGAGGATGTGACCATTACTCCTCTTGGTTTTGAGGGTGTGACCATTACCCCCCTTTGTTATGAGGATGTGACCATTACTCCTCTTGGTTTTGAGGGTGTGACCATTACTCCCCTTGGTTATGAGGGTGTGACCATTACTCCCCTTGGTTATGAGGGTGTGACCATTACTCCTCTTGGTTATGAGGGCATGACCATTACTCCTCTTGGTTATGAGGACATGACCATTACTCCCCTTGGTTTTGAGGGTGTGACCATTACTCCTCTTGGTTATGAGGGTGTGACCATTACTCCTCTTGGTTATGAGGGTGTGACCATAACTCCCCCTGGTTATGAGGGTGTGACCATTACTCCTCTTGGTTTTGAGGGTGTGACCATTACTCCTCTTGGTTATGAGGGTGTGACCATTACTCCCCTTGGTTATGAGGGTGTGACCATTACTCCTCTTGGTTATGAGGGCATGACCATTACTCCCCTTGGTTATGAGGATGTGACCATTGCTCCCCCTGGTTATGAGGATGTGACCATTACTCCTCTTGGTTATGAGGGTGTGACCATTACTCCCCTTGGTTATGAGGGTGTGACCATTACTCCTCTTGGTTTTGAGGGTGTGACCATTACTCCTCTTGGTTTTGAGGGTGTGACCATTACTCCTCTTGGTTATGAGGGTGTGACCATCACTCCTCTTGGTTTTGAGGGTGTGACCATTACTCCTCTTGGTTTTGAGGGTGTGACCATTACTCCTCTTGGTTATGAGGGTGTGACCATTACTGCTCTTGGTTTTGAGGGTGTGACCATTACTCCTCTTGGTTATGAGGGTGTGACCATTACTCCTCTTGGTTTTGAGGGTGTGACCATTACTCCTCTTGGTTTTGAGGGTGTGACCTTTACTCCCCTTGGGTATGAGGGTGTGACCATTACTCCTCTTGGTTATGAGGGCATGACCATTACTCCCCCTGGTTATGAGGATGTGACCATTACTCCCCCTGGTTATGAGGATGTGACCATTACTCCTCTTGGTTATGAGGGTGTGACCATTACTGCTCTTGGTTTTGAGGGTGTGACCATTACTCCTCTTGGTTATGAGGGTGTGACCATTACTCCTCTTGGTTTTGAGGATGTGACCATTACTCCTCTTGGTTTTGAGGGTGTGACCTTTACTCCCCTTGGGTATGAGGGTGTGACCATTACTCCTCTTGGTTATGATGGTATGGCCATTACTCCTCTTGGTTTTGAAGGTGTGACCATTACCTCCCTTGGTTATGAAGGTGTGACGATTACTCCCCTTGGTTTTGAGGGTGTGACCATTACTCCTCTTGGTTTTGAGGGTGTGACCATTACTCCCCTTGGTTTTGAGGATGTGACCATTACTCCTCTTGGTTTTGAGGGTGTGACCATTACCCCCCTTTGTTATGAGGATGTGACCATTACTCCTCTTGGTTTTGAGGGTGTGACCATTACTCCCCTTGGTTATGATGGTATGGCCATTACTCCCCTTGGTTTTGAGGGTGTGACCATTACTCCTCTTGGTTTTGAGGGTGTGACCATTACCCCCCTTGGTTATGATGGTATGGCCATTACTCCTCTTGGTTTTGAAGGTGTGACCATTACCCCCCTTTGTTATGAGGATGTGACCATTACTCCTCTTGGTTTTGAGGGTGTGACCATTACCCCCCTTGGTTATGATGGTATGGCCATTACTCCTCTTGGTTTTGAAGGTGTGACCATTACCCCCCTTTGTTATGAGGATGTGACCATTACTCCTCTTGGTTTTGAGGGTGTGACCATTACCCCCCTTGGTTATGATGGTATGGCCATTACTCCTCTTGGTTTTGAAGGTGTGACCATTACCCCCCTTTGTTATGAGGATGTCACCATTACTCCTCTTGGTTTTGAGGGTGTGACCATTACTCCTCTTGGTTTTGAGGGTGTGACCATTACTCCTCTTGGTTTTGAGGGTGTGACCATTACCCCCCTTTGTTATGAGGATGTGACCATTACTCCTCTTGGTTTTGAGGATTTGACCATTACTCCTCTTGGTTTTGAGGGTGTGACCATCACTGCCCTTGGTTATGAGGGTGTGAGCATTACTCCTCTTGGTTTTGAGGATGTGACCATCACTCCTCTTGGTTTTGAGGGTATTATCATTACTCCCCTTGGTTATGAGGGTGTGAGCATTACTCCTCTTGGTTATGAGGGTGTGACCATTACTCCCCTTTGTTATGAGGGTGTGAGCATTACTCCTCTAGGTTTTGAGGATGTGACCATCACTCCTCTTGGTTTTGAGGGTATTATCATTACTCCCCTTGGTTATGAGGGTGTGAGCATTACTCCTCTTGGTTATGAGGGTGTGACCATTACTCCCCTTGGTTATGAGGGTGTGACCATTACTCCCCTTGGTTATGAGGGTGTGAGCATTACTCCTCTTGGTTTTGAGGGTGTGACCATCACTCCTCTTGGTTTTGAGGGTGTGACCATCGCTCCTCTTAGTTTTGAGGATGTGACCATTACTCCTCTTGGTTATGAGGGTGTGACCATTACTCCCCTTGGTTATGAGGGTGTGAGCATTACTCCCCATGGTTATGAGGGTGTGAGCATTACTCCTCTTGGTTTTGAGGATGTGACCATTACTCCCCTTGGTTTTGAGGATTTGACCATTACTCCTCTTGGTTTTGAGGGTGTGACCATTACTCCCCTTGGTTATGAGGATGTGACCATCACTCCTCTTGGTTTTGAGGGTATTATCATTACTCCCCTTGGTTTTGAGGGTGTGAGCATTACTCCTCTTGGTTTTGAGGATGTGACCATCACTCCTCTTGGTTTTGAGGGTATTATCATTACTCCCCTTGGTTATGAGGATGTTGACCATTACTCCTCTTGGTTATGAGGGTGTGACCATTACTCCTCTTGGTTATGAGGGTGTTGACCATTACTCCTCTTGGTTATGAGGCTGTGACCATTACTCCCCTTTGTTATGAGGGTGTGAGCATTACTCTTGGTTATGAGGGTGTGACCATCACTCCTCTTGGTTTTGAGGATGTGACCATCACTCCTCTTGGTTTTGAGGGTATTATCATTACTCCCCTTGGTTATGAGGGTGTGAGCATTACTCCTCTTGGTTATGAGAGTGTTGACCATTACTCCTCTTGGTTTTGAGGGTGTGAACATCACTCCTCTTGGTTTTGAGGGTGTGAGCATTACTCCTCTTGGTTTTGAGGGTGTGACCATTACTCCCCTTGGTTATGAGGGTGTGAGCATTACTCCTCTTGGTTTTGAGGGTGTGACCATCACTCCTCTTGGTTTTGAGGGTGTGACCATCACTCCTCTTGGTTTTGAGGGTGTGACCATCACTCCTCTTGGTTTTGAGGGTGTGACCATTACTCCTCTTGGTTATGAGGGTGTGACCATTACTCGCCTTGGTTATGATGGTATGGCCATTACTCCTCTTGGTTTTGAAGGTGTGACGATTACTCCCCTTGGTTATGAAGGTGTGACGATTACTCCCCTTGGTTTTGAGGGTGTGACCATTACTTCCCTTGGTTTTGAGGGTGTGACCATTACTCCCCTTGGTTTTGAGGGTGTGACCATTACTCTTGGTTTTGAGGGTGTGACCATTACTCCTCTTGGTTTTGAGGGTGTGACCATTACTCCTCTTGGTTTTGAGGGTGTGACCATTACTCCTCTTGGTTTTGAGGGTGTGACCATTACTCCTCTTGGTTTTGAGGGTGTGACCATCACTCCTCTTGGTTTTGAGGGTGTGACCATAACTCCCCTTGGTTATGAGGGTGTCTGGTTGTTGGCCAAAATTTCTAATATGCCTAAAAAATATATTTATTTGGCAAATTTGAGCAGGGACCTTCAAAACCATTTTTCTTTTCCTTTTTGCACAATTCTGTCATTGAGAATGTAAAAATGGAGTATTCCCAATAGCATTTGGCATTTCGAGGTTTGAGATAAGGAAATTCACTTCTGGTTGCTCAGTCAGTTTTAATCAATGTGTTGATATCGGTATCATCAAAAGTTGAAGAATACTTCACTTATTATCGGATGAACAGGCACAAAGGTATTTTTGAGTCACACCTGTGGCCACAAAGACACTTCAGGACGTCACAGAAACACATTTATTATGAAGTCAGAGCTGAAGTCCAAAGCATCCACAAAGGAGAAAACAGCAACTTTTGCCATAATCACATAAATCATGGTGTTCCACCTTTTATCTCCATAACAACCGTCATCCTCATGAGTATCGTCCATCTGTACCACAATGTTGCTGCAGCCGCACAAATCCGTACATGGTACACCGGCTGTACGTAGTACACCGGCTTCACGAAGGGAACATTTCCTGTGTTGCATCAATGTTAGTGATCTTGTCCTTGCAGAGAAAGGGGGCAGAGTCATCCACAGAAACAACATGTCCAGTGTCCATCTTCCAACCATGACAAATGGCACATGGGGCGGACATCTGTTAGGCTGCGTGCATGATGGGTAATTTAAAGAGTTCTTCATTTGGTATAAGAGGCATCGACTTTGTATTTTAGGATGGACAACCTGTACCTGACTTCATTAATGTCATGACAATACCTCTGCCCATACATGGAAAAGCGCAAAACAAACTTCCGGTCCTGAACTAGCATCGTCACAGGGATCCGTTCAGATTAGAGACATTCAAAAATCTGGCGAGCATCCTGGGATTTCAGCAAATCACAATCCCTTCCTTTTTCTTTATCCCAATGAAGGCACCGACGGACCTCGTGAAGACGTGCATTGCTCAAACTTTCCTTGGTCTTCAGCACGAACTGGAATCGACATCAATGTTGATGATCCTGGACGCCGGACCATGGCCTGTCATCATGAAGTGGGGCTAATTGCAGGGAATTTCATTTGTGAATGCCACAACAAGGTCTGATGATTATAATTGGGATATTTGACAAAGCATGCTTTGAGTGAAGTAAAAGGCCTCATATCTGCTTATATAGACTGAACCATGGACTTCAATATGCAGACAAAGACATCTCCTCATGGCAAATATTTCCAAATCGTGAAGATGCTCAACTGCATTCTTGTCTCCATGATGTGGAAAGGAATTCAACCAAAGACCCCTCCTGCCATTTTGGAAGAACTTTCTTGAACTGAAGCCATATCAATTTCGACGTGACAAGAAGAACACGTTTTAGGAGTTGTGACTGAGAAAAACATGGCTACCATGAGCACATCAGGCCGAAACACCTTGAGGAACACTTGCGATGGACACCAAAAAGGAGGTTCTGAAAAGGACTCCTCATCCATCCACTCCTACCCTTTCTTCAATAATTGTCTCCTCCAAAGCATCGAAAAAGTTTTCATCGACTCAACGTAAGTAATAAATCTCCTCCCACCATCCCCATAAAACTTCACAATGATCCCATTTTCTTCAGGATTACATGGACACAACATTTGATGGGCCGAGCAATGTGGGAAAACCGACAGATCACATTCACCGTCTGATTCCTCAAATTACATCTATTGAGCGAATGTCGAAACACATCAGACACGAAACACGCAGTACGTTACGAGGAGACTTGATAAAGAGGAAAACGATACGAGACGACTTCATAAAGAGGAGTAAGGTATGAGGAGACGGAATAAAGAGGAGTAAGGTATGAGGAGACGGAATAAAGAGTAAGGTATGAGGAGACGGAATAAAGAGTAAGGTATGAGGAGACGGAATAAAGAGGAGTAAGGTATGAGACTGAATAAAGAGGAGTAAGGTATGAGGAGACGGAATAAAGAGCAGTAAGGTATGAGGAGACTGAATAAAGAGGAGTAAGGGATGAGGAGACTGAATAAAGAGGAGTAAGGTATGAGTGGACTGAATAAAGAGGAGTAAGGTATGAGGAGACTGAATAAAGAGGAGTAAGGGATGAGGAGACTGAATAAAGAGGAGCAAGGTATGAGGAGACGGAATAAAGAGGAGTAAGGTATGAGTAGACTGAATAAAGAGGAGTAAGGTATGAGTCGACGGAATAAAGAGGAGTAAGGTATGAGGAGACTGAATAAAGAGGAGTAAGGGATGAGGAGACTGAATAAAGAGGAGTAAGGTATGAGGTGACTGAATAAATTGGAGTAAGGTATGAGAAAACTGAATAAAGAGGAGTAAGGTATGAGGAGACGGAATAAAGAGTAAGGTATGAGGAGACGGAATAAAGAGTAAGGTATGAGGAGATGGAATAAAGAGTAAGGTATGAGGAGACGGAATAAAGAGTAAGGTATGAGGAGACGGAATAAAGAGGAGTAAGGTATGAGGAGATGGAATAAAGAGTAAGGTATGAGGAGACGGAATAAAGAGTAAGGTATGAGGAGACGGAATAAAGACGAGTAAGGTATGAGGTGACTGAATAAAGAGTAAGGTATGAGGTGACTGAATAAAGAGGAGTAAGGTATGAGGACCCTGAATAAAGAGGAGTAAGGTATGAGAAAACTGAATAAAGAGGAGTAAGGTATGAGGAAACTGAATAAAGAGGAGTAAGGTATGAGGAGACTGAATAAAGAGGAGTAAGGGATGAGGAGACTGAATAAAGAGGAGTAAGGTATGAGTGGACTGAATAAAGAGGAGTAAGGTATGAGGAGACTGAATAAAGAGGAGTAAGGGATGAGGAGACGGAATAAAGAGGAGTAAGGTATGAGTAGACTGAATAAAGAGGAGTAAGGTATGAGTCGACGGTATAAAGAGGAGTAAGGTATGAGTAGACTGAATAAAGAGGAGTAAGGTATGAGTAGATGGAATAAAGAGGAGTAAGGTATGAGGAGACTGAATAAAGACGAGTAACGTATGAGGTGACTGAATAAAGAGTAAGGTATTAGGTGACTGAATAAAGAGGAGTAAGGTATGAGGAGACTGAATAAAGAGGTGTAAGGTATGAGGAGACTGAATAAAGAGGTGTAAGGTATGAGGAGACTGAATAAAGAGGAGTAAGGTATGAGGAGACTGAATAAAGAGGAGTAAGGTATGAGGAGACTGAATAAAGAGGAGTAAGGTATGAGGAGACTGAATAAAGAGGAGTAAGGTATGAGTAGACTGAATAAAGACGAGTAAGGTATGAGGAGACTGAATAAAGACGAGTAAGGTATGAGGAGACTGAATAAAGAGGAGTAAGGTATGAGGAGACTGAATAAAGATGAGTAAGGTATGAGTGGACTGAATAAAGAGGAGTAAGGTATGAGGAGACTGAATAAAGAGGAGTAAGGTATGAGGTGACTGAATAAAGACGAGTAAGGTATGAGTGGACTGAATAAAGAGGAGTAAGGTATGAGGAGACTGAATAAAGAGGAGTAAGGTATGAGGAGACTGAATAAAGAGGAGTAAGGTATGAGGAGACTGAATAAAGAGGAGTAAGGTATGAGGAGACTGAATAAAGAGGAGTAAGGTATGAGGAGACTGAATAAAGAGGAGTAAGGTATGAGGAGACTGAATAAAGACGAGTAAGGTATGAATGGACTGAATAAAGAGGAGTAAGGTATGAGGAGACTGAATAAAGAGGAGTAAGGTATGAGGAGACTGAATAAAGAGGAGTAAGGTATGAGGAGACTGAATAAAGAGGAGTAAGGTATGAGGAGACTGAATAAAGAGGAGTAAGGTATGAGGAGACTGAATAAAGAGGAGTAAGGTATGAGGAGACTGAATAAAGAGGAGTAAGGTATGAGGAGACTGAATAAAGACGAGTAAGGTATGAGGTGACTGAATAAAGAGGAGTAAGGTATGAGGAGACTGAATAAAGAGGAGTAAGGTATGAGGAGACTGAATAAAGAGGAGTAAGGTATGAGGAGACTGAATAAAGAGGAGTAAGGTATGAGGAGACTGAATAAAGAGGAGTAAGGGATGAGGAGACTGAATAAAGAGGAGTAAGGTATGAGGTGACTGAATTAAGAGGAGTAAGGTATGAGAAAACTGAATAAAGAGGAGTAAGGTATGAGGAAACTGAATAAAGAGGAGTAAGGTATGAGGAAACTGAATAAAGAGGAGTAAGGTATGAGGAGACGGAATAAAGAGGAGTAAGGTATGAGGAGACTGAATAACGAGGAGTAAGGGATGAGGAGACTGAATAAAGAGGAGTAAGGTATGAGTGGACTGAATAAAGAGGAGTAAGGTATGAGGAGACTGAATAAAGAGGAGTAAGGGATGAGGAGACTGAATAAAGAGGAGTAAGGTATGAGGAGACCGAATAAAGAGGAGTAAGGTACGAGTAGACTGAATAAAGAGGAGTAAGGTATGAGTAGACGGAATAAAGAGGAGTAAAGTATGAGTAGACTGAATAAAGAGGAGTAAGGTATGAGTAGATGGAATAAAGAGGAGTAAGGTATGAGGAGACTGAATAAAGACGAGTAAGGTATGAGGTGACTGAATAAAGAGGAGTAAGGTATGAGGGGACTGAATAAAGAGGAGTAAGGTATGAGGAGACTGAATAAAGAGGAGTAAGGTATGAGGAGACTGAATAAAGAGGAGTAAGGTATGAGGAGACTGAATAAAGAGGAGTAAGGTATGAGGAGAATGAATAAAGAGGAGTAAGGTATGAGGAGACTGAATAAAGAGGAGTAAGGTATGAGGAGACTGAATAAAGAGGAGTAAGGTATGAGTAGACTGAATAAAGACGAGTAAGGTATGAGGAGACTGAATAAAGACGAGTAAGGTATGAGGAGACTGAATAAAGACGAGTAAGGTATGAGTGGACTGAATAAAGAGGAGTAAGGTATGAGTGGACTGAATAAAGAGGAGTAAGGTATGAGGTGACTGAATAAAGAGGAGTAAGGTATGAGGAGACTGAATAAAGAGGAGTAAGGTATGAGGAGACTGAATAAAGAGGAGTAAGGTATGAGGAGACTGAATAAAGAGGAGTAAGGTATGAGGAGACTGAATAAAGAGGAGTAAGGTATGAGGAGACGGAATAAAGAGGAGTAAGGTATGAGTAGACTGAATAAAGATGAGTAAGGTATGAGTAGATGGAATAAAGAGGAGTAAGGTATGAGTAGACGGAATAAAGAGGAGTAAGGTATGAGTAGACGGAATAAAGAGGAGTAAGGTATGAGTAGATGGAATAAAGAGGAGTAAGGTATGAGTAGACTGAATAAAGAGGAGTAAGGTATGAGGAGACTGAATAAAGAGGAGTAAGGGATGAGGAGACTGAATAAAGAGGAGTAAGGTATGAGGTGACTGAATAAAGAGGAGTAAGGTATGAGGAAACGGAATAAAGAGGAGTAAGGTATGAGGAAACTGAATAAAGAGGAGTAAGGTATGAGGAAACTGAATAAAGAGGAGTAAGGTATGAGGAGACGGAATAAAGAGGAGTAAGGTATGAGTAGACTGAATAAAGAGGTTTCATCAAGGTTACCTTTTGTGCATTTCTAACCTGCAACTACCACTAAAAATTAGTATTTCTATCGAACATGGAGATTAAATGTCTCGGTCGGACCGACCTTTCAGGTTACCTGACCGTCTGACCCTCCAAAATGCCCAGGTGCAGCCGGATGCACAGCGTCTATTACGACCAATGATGCGGCGACACACTGGAAACGTAAACGATGACACGACGGTTCACCTGTTGCTGCAATTTGTAAAAAGCAAAAAAAAAAAACCGAAAACTTTCCATTTCCAAAAGTCGAACGCACAACATGTAGGTGCTGACGTGGTGACAAATACAGGTGTGATTTTGAGCTGAAGAAGAAGGTCCAGTTAAACTCAACAACAGTTTCATCGTCATTCGTTGTTGACCCTCTTGTGGTAACTGCTTTGTCCGACAGTTTAAAGCTTCTTCAGGTAATGCACACCTGTCAGTCTGATCAACAACTACATCCTATGGACACTTTGCTGTCTGACAAATGCAGACAAATTTAATTGTATTTGTCCTGCACTTGGAGCTCTTCCCTGGCATTTGCAGCTACAAACTTCCTCCATTCCAGCCTCACACCCACCTCCCCATGTTCAGCAATCTTTCCACACCTACAGGTACTTCTCCACACCTTCAGGTACTTCATCAACATGTTCAACGGTGCCAAAATTGCCTCTGTCAAAGCACGAAGCCATGTAAGCAGGTACAGAAACACCTGGTGATTTCTGGTATTGCCCATTATATTCACGTGACACAAAGTTAACAACGATTAAACGTTACCGACCATTTGCTCTCAATGTTTCGTTAACGTTACCGACCATTTGCTCTCAATGTTTCGTTAACGTTACGGACCATATACTCTCAATGTTTCGTTAACGTTACCGACCATATACTCTCAATGTTTCGTTAACGTTACCGACCATATACTCTCAATGTTTCGTTAACGTTACCGACCATATACTCTCAATGTTTCGTTAACGTTACCGACCATATACTCTCAATGTTTCGTTGACGTTACCGACCATATACTCTCAATGTTTCGTTAACGTTACCGACCATATACTCTCAATGTTTTGTTAACGTTACCGACAATATACTCTCAATGTTTCGTTAACGTTACCGACCATTTGCTCTCAATGTTTCGTTAACATTACCGACCATATACTCTCAATGTTTCGTTAACGTTACCGACCATATACTCTCAATGTTTTGTTAACGTTACCGACAATATACTCTCAATGTTTCGTTAACGTTACCGACCATATACTCTCAATGTTTCGTTAACGTTACCGACCATATACTCTCAATGTTTCGTGAACGTTACCGACCATATACTCTCAATGTTTCGTTAACGTTACCGACCATATACTCTCAATGTTTCGTTAACGTTACCTACCATATACTCTCAATGTTTTGTTAACGTTACCGACCATATACTCTCAATGTTTCGTTAACGTTACCTACCATATACTCTCAATGTTTTGTTAACGTTACCGACCATATACTCTCAATGTTTCGTTAACGTTACCGACCATATGCTCTCAATGTTTCGTTAGCGTTACCGACCATATGGTCTCAATGTTTCGTGAACGTTACCGACCATATTCTCTCAATGTTTCGTGAACGTTACCGACAATATACTCTCAATGTTTCGTTAGCGTTACCGACCATATTCTCTCAATGTTTCGTGAACGTTACCGACCATATACTCTCAATGTTTCATTAACGTTACCAACCATATACTCTCAATGTTTCGTTAGCGTTACCGACCATAGACTCTCAATGTTTCGTTAACGTTACCGACCATATACTCTCAATGTTTCGTTGACGTTACCGACCATATACTCTCAATGTTTCGTTAATTTTACCGACCATATACCCTCAATGTTTCGTTAATGTTACCGACCATATACTCTCAATGTTTTGTTGACGTTACCGACCATATACTCTCAATGTTTCGTTAACGTTACCGACCATATATTCTCAATGTTTCGTTAATTTTACCGACCATATACCCTCAATGTTTCGTTAATGTTACCGACCATATACTCTCAATGTTTCGTTGACGTTACCGACCATATACTCTCAATGTTTTGTTCACGTTACCGACCATATACTCTCAATGTTTCGTTGATGTTACCGACCATATGGTCTTAATGTTTCGTTAACGTTACCGACCATATGGTCTCAATGTTTCGTTCACGTTACCGACCATATGGTCTCAATGTTTCGTTAACGTTACCGACCATATGGTCTCAATGTTTCGTTCACGTTACCGACCATATGGTCTCAATGTTTCGTTAACGTTACCGACCATATACTCTCAAAGTTTCGTTGACGTTACCGACCATATGGTCTCAATGTTTCGTTGACGTTACCGACCATATACTCTCAATGTTTCGTTCACGTTACCGACCATATACTCTCAATGTTTCGTTGATGTTACCGACCATATGGTCTCAATGTTTCGTTAACGTTACCGACCATATGGTCTCAATGCTTCGTTCACGTTACCGACCATATGGTCTCAATGTTTCATTAACGTTACCGACCATATACTCTCAATGTTTCGTTGACGTTACCGACCATATACTCTCAATGTTTCGTTGACGTTACCGACCATATGGTCTCAATGTTTCGTTCACGTTACCGACCATATGGTCTCAATGTTTCGTTCACGTTACCGACCATAGACTCTCAATGGTTCGTTAACGTTACCGACCATATGGTCTCAATGTTTCGTTAACGTTACCGACCATATACTCTCAATGTTTCGTTAACGTTACCGACCATATACTCTCAATGTTTCGTTAACGTTACCGACCATATACTCTCAATGTTTCGTTAACGTTACCGACCATATACCCTCAATGTTTCGTTAATGTTACCGACCATATACTCTCAATGTTTCGTTAATGTTACCGACCATATACTCTCAATGTTTCGTTAACGTTACCGACCATATGGTCTCAATGTTTCGTTAACGTTACCGACCATATACTCTCAATGTTTCGTTAACGTTACCGACCATATACTCTCAATGTTTCGTTAACGTTACCGACCATATGGTCTCAATGTTTCGTTAACGTTACCGACCATATACTCTCAATGTTTCGTTAACGTTACCGACCATATGGTCTCAATGTTTCGTTAATGTTACCGACCATATACTCTCAATGTTTCGTTAACGTTACCGACCATATGGTCTCAATGTTTCGTTAATGTTACCGACCATATACTCTCAATGTTTCGTTAATGTTACCGACCATATACTCTCAATGTTTCGTTAATGTTACCGACCATATACTCTCAATGTTTCGTTAACGTTACCGACCATATACTCTCAATGTTTCGTTAACGTTACCGACCATATGGTCTCAATGTTTCGTTTTTCTAATAAACTCAAACGGCGGAAGTCTCCAAACTCGGCACACAGGATGTCATTTTGCATCTCCTGGGAATATGGCAAATCCAGACTTGAGGAAAGCCGTTATGTTCCAGTGGAAGCGATCACCATAGAACATCATGCAGAAAAGGTGGGGTGGTGCAACAAAAACCATGCGTACCGTTGGATCGGTTGCCGTCGTGCTTAGGGAAAGTTTTCAGGTGTGCGGTACAGCCCGGAAGGGAATCGGCGAGGGTCAAAGGGATGGATAACCGTGGCAGGGACGACGCGACAGGAGGGGGTGGACGGGGAGGCGTCGACCTGTCCTGCGGGAGGTGAAGTTCCGGGTCTGCCGGCCGTCCAGGTGCTATTAGCCGTCGTCGTCTTGAAGAGACAGCGGGGTGTCCAGGCCCGGAAGGGAGGCACGGTAGCTCTCGTAGGCTCGGGGGAAGCTGCCACTGGTGGAGCCCGAGCTGTTACTCAGGGTCTCGATGCTACCTTCTCGCCGGAGCTCTGGAGAAAACAGGTGCATAAGCAGCAAAATCCGTCTAGGTGCTTTGGTCTGTATGGAGGGCCTAGTTTGAGGTTCGACAAAATGGTCCAAATTAGCCACATTGCAGCACTAGGAGCAACTACAACCGTGTGTGTGGTCGTGTGATGATTATTGCCTCAAATCAATTATGATTAATGGGTCAAAGTGCATCAAGGTGAGGAACAAGTCAAAAACTTAACGACTTTCGTACGAGACCTTCACACATTCTCTACATATCGGAGTCACACTGGTGCTTTATTTTAACATGTCCATCCAAGTTCCTCCACAACCCTTTTTTATACGAGTCAAGGCTCATGGAGTCACTAATCAATGAAGAGCAGCACATTTACAGACTACCAATGAGTACTTTTTGGGGGAGCAGGGGAAGGTGTGGTGTTTGGAGGTGTGGTGTTTGGAGGTGTGGGGTTGGAAGGTGTGGGGTTCGGTGGACACACACACAAGAAAGAAACAAAAAATAACAAAGCCGATTGACAATAGTCCAGAGAGAAATAAAATGGGAAAGGATCTACGTGTGTAGAAGAGGTCATGGGTGTGCATGGATGAGAGCTTGAGGTGGTGTCGGCGAGTGCATTGGAAAGGCTCAAGTGAGGAGGATCAGACAAAAGAACAGGTGAAGATTCCATAATAGAGAGAATAAAGGGGTGAATGAATGCAGGTGGGAAACAAGCCTGGACTTGTGGAGGGTGAGCACATGAGGGTTTCTTCAGCGATGCATGCAACCTGGGGTGACTTGGGCAGGACAGGAGATGCAAGGCCAGATGTAAATTTGTATAAAATGGAGAGCCCATCAAATTTCTGCCATTGGCAGAGTGACAATCCATGGGTATGCGACTACTGCCTTTAGATACTAATGGTGCGGAAGGCCTTGTTTTAAACTGCCTCAGGAGGAGGGTGGGAAGCAGGAGCACTAGTCCTATGTGGGGAGTCAAACACCATGGAGCTCCATATGAGAGCCTTGCACATTGTGATGACTAGTCCTATGTGGGGAGTCAAACACCATGGAGCTCCATATGAGAGCCTTGCACATTGTGATGACTAGTCCTATGTGGGGAGTCAAACACCATGGAGCGCCATATGAGAGCCTTCTACCTTCACTCTACAGCAAAACCCTCTTACCTCATAAAATCCCGTTTTGACTACCTTCACTCTACAGCAAAACCCTCTTACATCAAACCTTATCATCAGATGATGTACCATGATCCATGATCATCAGACCATGATCATCCGATCATCCGATCATGATCATCAGATCATGATCAGAACCATGATCATCAGATCTTACATCAAAACCCTCTCTCCATGCACATATGTGAGGAGTCAAACATCATGGAGCTCAATATGAGAGCCTTGCACATCGTGATGACTAGTCCTATGTGTGGAGTCAAACACCATGGAGCTCCATATGAGAGCCTTGCACATCGTGATGACTAGTCCTATGTGAGGAGTCAAACACCATGGAGCTCCATATGAGAGCCTTGCGCATTGTGATGACTAGTCCTATGTGGGGAGTCAAACACCATGGAGCTCCATATGAGAGCCTTGCACATCGTGATGACTAGTCCTATGTGTGGAGTCAAACACCATGGAGCTCCATATGAGAGCCTTGCACATTGTGATGAGCTCGATGCTGCTTCGTGCTCAGGCCTTAGTCATACAGAGAATACCGAGTCAGCATCTTGCCTTTGATTCCAGTTTAGAGATATGATCCACAATAGTGGTGCAAAGGAGTTCCAAGGACTGAACCTCTTCCAGCGGCTGTCCAAAGAAGTGGATTGGATAGTTTAATTTCCAATCCTTGTGGAAAGAGTGCTTCAGCATTTGACTTGCTGGTGTTGAACGTCATGTTCCGAGTAGCTGACTGGCGGCTTATCCTGTCCAGGACTAATGAAAGGGTTTCAGCAGGACCCAGCTTTTCACAAGAGTGATGTAACCCACACAAATTGAAGTCAGCGACAAAATGACAAATTTGGTTTTCAAGAGAATCACATAGATCATTGTATGGTCGATCAAGAATCACATAGATTAAGAATAGCTAATAGCTCCGCCAAAGTCCTTCTTGGCACACCTGAACTCCTATCCACCTACAAGGCCTTCATCTGCAGGTCGATGGAGTACTGCTGTCCCCTTTGGGCTGGCACCCCTGCCTCACATATGCACATGTTGATGTTGTGAAAACCAAGGCCTTCAGGATCATTGGAATGTGTCGCTATGAAGCTGAGTCGATGGGCCTATCACTTCGTGATCGCAGACAGGTCAGTGGTCTCTCTGTCTTCTTCCACCTCCTTTCTGATTTTGCACCTTCTGCCCTCTCCATTTTTTGTCCCACCCGAGGTATCTGCAGGACGCATGTGGTCCACCAACAACTACCTCCTTATGAAACTGTCAAAATCCAGAACCACTGCTCACCTCCACTCATTCGTTCCTCTTTTTTCCCCCGAGGAACCAACTTTCACACACCTTCAATCCCATTCTTCCCTCCAGGTCTCCAAAACAGCTGTTCAACACCATATCAAGTCACCCCACTCATCCAAAACCATGATCTTTTCTGCACCTGTTAAACCACCCCCCATATCCCACTTTCCACCAAAGTTTTGAGCTCAGCCTTTTGAGTCAAAAAAGAGTTCAAGATCTTTGCTTTTTCCCAAGCAGTGTCCAGCATCAGTCTGTCCAAATGTAGCCAATGAGGTTGTGGGCAACCATGGTGAGGAGTACATTATTGTGGGGAATGGAGGAATGAACATACAGAACAACAACACCACTACCACTACCATTACCACCACAAGTGTGGGAAGCAGGCCTGTTAGAGTGGAGAAGATAGCCAAGGAGATCCACAGTTCAGGGATTGTGAGATCCTATGAAATAAATGTTTCTGTCATACGATCGACACAATACACCTAGGTTCGATGCAGCAGCCTGGATGGAGACATCTGTGAAGTTAGAGTGCAGTCCTCACCTGATATTGGTGGAACAGAGGGTCAGAGAGGGAGAAGTACATGAGTGAGAATATTGGTGGAGGGGAGCAGGGATGAGGTGCAAAGACTGGGTTTTTGACCTGGCCCTCACTGCTGGTCTGATCACATTCCTGTAAATCCAGAACGGCAATGCGGATCGAGCATGTTGTGTGTGGAGTTGGCGAGGACTGTATACACGTGTTAAGAGATATGTCGTGGCTCTGCAAATGAGTCGCGAAAAGGGAGAGTGAAAGAAGTGTTGGAAGAGGTGAAGGAAAGGAGGACATGACAAAGAATTGCGTCAAGACTGGGCAGATACTTGATAAAAGGAACACATGAGTAAAGAAACAAGACCGAAAGTCTAACAGCGGCGTAGCCAGGCTTGTAACATATTATAAACCACAAACACGTATGATTAGCTTTTTTAACAGTCGCTAATGCTTTTTATAACAGTAAACAAAGAAATTTGGAGGAATCCAGACATACGTGAGGTACGTTTTACTTACAGAACTGAGGGAAGATCTACTGTAATCTATACACCCCACAAGGGTTGGGTACGTACCGTATTGTTGGAAGAGACGTAACGTCGATGCTTTCGATATTTGACAATCATTTTAACAATCGGTTTGTTTGTGTTTCACACTGAATGAAAAACGTAAAGGTAGAGCATGTCGATTGTGATATCTGCCATGTGACGTAATCACATCACCGTGTCATGTGACCCGATCCTCAGCTCTGATTGGTACACGTTTGAGGGACATACATACGGTCACGTGAAAAAGTAAGTACACCGCATGTAAAGTTTTGACTTTTTCAACATATTTCAACAAACAGCTATTTGATCTTCATTTCAACAATATTGATAGATAAAGGTGATATAATATAACAAATATAATGAAACATTTACATTTTGTCGTCAATTGTATAATTTAAATAAACATAAATGCAAATTTTGCATGTGGAAAAAGTAAGTACACCCCTACATTTATCACTACTTCAAATACCTAAAATTAGAATCAGGTGCACCAGCTCAGGTGCAAATGATTAGAACATCGTTAGAGAGGATCTTGGAGGAACCTGTCTTATTAAAACCTCAGACATTTAGTTTGGTTTGCTCTTTGTTGTTGAAGTGTGCGGCGTCACCATGCCAAGATCAAAAGAGCTATCTGAGGCCTTCAGAAAGAAGGTTATAGATGCCTACGAGTCTGGGAAGGGATTTAAAAAGATCTCCAAACAATTTGAAATCAATCATTCGATTGTCCAGAAGATCATCTACAAGTGGAGAAGATTCCAAACAACTGCCAACTTGTTCAGGCAGGCCGCCCCGGCAAGTTCAGCCCGAGAGCAGACCGCAAGATGCTGAAAGAAGTCTCTAAGAACCCCAGAATGTCATCACAGGACCTACAGGTAGCTCTTGCCACTCTTGATGTCAAAGTGCATGAGTCTACCATTAGAAAGAGGCTGCACAAATTTGATCTACATGGGAGGTGTGCCAGGAAGAAACCTTTGCTGTCCAGAAAGAACATCAGGGCAAGACTAAAGTTTGCCAATGAACACCAAGGCAAAGACCAGCACTTCTGGAACAATGTGCTCTGGACAGATGAGTCAAAGGTAGAGCTATTTGGCCACAGTACCAGAAGACATGTTTGGCGAAAACCAAAGACAGCATTTGACCACAAGAACCTGATACCAACTGTAAAGCATGGTGGTGGAAATATTATGGTGTGGGGCAGCTTTGCTGCATCAGGGCCTGGGCAGCTCACCATCATAGAATCCACTATTAATTCTTCATTGCACCAGAGGGTGCTTGAGGATAATGTAAGGCCATCTGTCGGAAAGTTGAAGCTCAACCGAAGGTGGACCTTGCAACATGACAATGACCCTAAACATACCAGTAAATCCACCAAGGAATGGCTGAACAGAAAGAAATGGAGGGTTCTGGAATGGCCAAGTCAAAGCCGGGATCTAAATCCCATCGAGATGTTGTGGGGGGATTTGAAACGAGCTGTGCATGCAAGAAACCCCTCAAACATCGCACAGCTGAAAGAATTCTGCATAGAGGAGTGGGCAAAAATTTCTCCCAGTCGATGTCAGAGACTGGTAGACAGTTATAAGAAACGCCGACTTGAGGTTGTTTCTGCCAAAGGGGGCCATACCACCTATTAGAGCCAAGGGTGTACTTACTTTTTCCACATGCGAAATTTGCATTTATGTTTATTTAAATTATACAATTGACGACAAAATGTAAATGTTTCATTATATTTGTTATATTATATCACCTTTATCTATCATTATTGTTGAAACTAGGGCGTGCCCGTACGTGGGTGCAAAAAAACATGCGTGCAAACAACAACAAAAAAAAACTTTGAAACCACGTGGCAGTAACGACCACAGAACCCCCCCCTTTATTTACATGAAATGGTTTGGTCCATTTGCAAAGCCAAAGCGAACGGCTTGCGAGTACGGTAGAACCCCCCCCTCTATTTACATGAAATGGTTTGGTCCATTCGCAAAGCCAAAGCGAACGGCTTGCGAGTACGGTGACCATACCTTGGGAACCACTTGTCCGATTAATTTCAAACCTTGAAAAGGCACATCCTCGGGTCCCCAGCAATATACCTGGCAAGTTTCAAGTATATCGGACCCGTGGTTGTCGAGAAACAGCGGTCACAGACACACAGACACACACACAGAGATTACTGGAATTATAGATAGACTAGGGCATGCCCGTACTATATATATATCTAAAATTATATCCCCCCCCTCTATTTACATGAAATGGTTTGGTCCATTCGCAAAGCCAAAGCGAACGGCTTGCGAGTACGGTGACAATCCCCCCCCTCTATTTACATGAAATGGTTTGGTCCAAAGCGAACGGCTTGCGAGTACGGTGACAATCCCCCCCCCTCTATTTACATGAAATGGTTTGGTCCAAAGCGAACGGCTTGCGGAGTTTGGTAAAGAAATCGCCATAGCTCGGTAACTACTTGTCCGATTAATATGAAACCTTGAAAAGGCACATCCTCAGGTCCCCAGCAATATACCTGGCAAGTTTCAAGTATATCGGACCCGTGGTTGTCGAGAAACAGCGGTCACAGACAAACAAACAAACACACAGACACACAGACACACAGAGATTACTGGAATTATAGATAGACTAGGGCATGCCCGTACGTGGGTGCCCGTTCCTTGCCAAAAAAAAAAAATAACGCTACCCGTACGCTCTACCCCGCCCGTACGCCCGTAAACAAAAAAAACAACGCTCTTCGCTTCCGCCCTTCGCTCTGACTGAATTGGGAGAAATAATGCGCATAAGAAATCGAGAAATTATTATTTTCTCCGGAAGAAATCGAATTACGAACCGTAATGGCGCACGCGCTCGGCTCGGCTCGCTCTCACATCGGCCACGCCTACGCAATAACGCGTTCTGTGATTGGCTGCCGGAAGTGCAGTCTTCACTGTCCGGAAGGTCGCAAATCGCAGTTACGATGAATCGCAAATTAGTTTTAATTAGTTTTAAAACATAGTTTAACGGCAACATAGTTTGCCAACGTGAAATAAATGAATACGCTCTCAAATGTGCCGTCCGAGGCAGAGTCTGTTCGGCACGTTCGGCACACGTGATAGCTCGCTGCTCTCTGATTGGTTGAATCGTTTTTTGGACATAGCTCGGTAACTACTTGTCCGATTAATTTCAAACCTTGAAAAGGCACATCCTCGGGTCCCCAGCAATATACCTGGCAAGTTTCAAGTATATCGGACCCGTGGTTGTCGAGAAACAGCGGTCACAGACAAACAAACAAACACACACACAGACACACACACACACACACACACACACACACACACACACACACACACACACACACACACAGAGATTACTGGAATTATAGATAGACTAGGGCATGCCCGTACTATATCTATATCTAAAATTATATCCCCCCCCTCTATATACATGAAATGGTTTGGTCCAAAGCGAACGGCTTGCGAGTACGGTGACAATCCCCCCCCTCTATTTACATGAAATGGTTTGGTCCAAAGCGAACGGCTTCGGAGTTTGGTAAAGAAATCGCCATAGCGTGCCCAAACGCGCAGGAAAGCGAAAGAATCGCAAATTTAAGGAAATGCCCGTACTTCCGTAAGGAAGAGAAAAGAAATGAAAAGGAAAAACATTCCAAACCGCGAGGGAAAACAACACGGCACGTCGACACAACAACGTGTCCTGTGATTGGCCGTACGTCGCTGCCAGTAGCTGCCCCCAAAAAAAAGCTTTCACCGTCCGGC
Organism: Myxine glutinosa; assembly: GCF_964187855.1. Taxonomy (NCBI): domain Eukaryota; kingdom Metazoa; phylum Chordata; class Myxini; order Myxiniformes; family Myxinidae; genus Myxine; species Myxine glutinosa. Next base: position 4,309,584 of record NC_136266.1, read on the forward strand.
GACTGAATTTAAGGGGAAAAATAAAACGCTCTTCGCTTAAAACAACGCCCTTCGCTCTGACTGAATTGGGACAATGTTTTTATGTTTTTAATTGAATTACTATCCGTAATGGCGCACGCTCTCACGGGAGCTCCGGAAGGTCGTATATCGCAGTTACGATGAATCGCAAATTAGTTTTTATTAGTTTTAAAACATAGTTTAACGCCAACATAGCGCCAACATAGTTTGCAAACGTGAAATAAATGAATACGCTCTCAAATGTGCCGTCCGAGGCAGAGTCTGTTCGCCACGTTCGGCACACGTGATAGCTCGCTGCTCTCTGATTGGTTGAATCGTTTTTTGGACATAGCTCGGTAACTGCTTGTCCGATTAATTTCAAACCTTGAAAAGGCACATCCTCGGGTCCCCAGCAATATACCTGGCAAGTTTCAAGTATATCGGACCGGTAGTTGTCGAGAAACAGCGGTCACAGACAAACATACATACAAACATACAAACATACAAACATACACACAGAGATTGCTGGAATTATAGATAGATGAAGATCAAATAGCTGGATGTTGAAATATGTTGAAAAAGTCAAAACTTTACATGGGGTGTACTTACTTTTTCACGTGACTGTACATAAATACAGATGGACAAACACTGTTCTAGACGGTTTTTCCCGATGGGCTACGCCGTAAAAAGAGGAGTCTGATAATACCCAACTTCCGTTTTTAAAGAGAGATCCATGGAGCTGTTGAGTGTTACGGTAGTTAAAGGAGGGATTTGCGTGAGTAAAACAAAATATTTGAACAGGGCAAGGAAAGAGTAAAATAAAAGGTAGAATAGAACAGATATCAGAGAGTGGTTTATACCGACGAGAACAAAAAGGAACAGAAACATAAAAGTTTCCATAAACGACCGAAAATGCAACTTTGCATAAGAGCATAAGAGCATAAAAAAATGCATAAGTGACAATAAAACGAAAAGACAAGATAATGTCGGATGGTATACACCTTATGTTTTGAGGTACATCGCTCGGACTACACAAATCGCGCGTTTGTCAACGAAGAATTCAAAGCGGAATGAAACATGGATGAGCCTCACTTAAAGTAGCAAAGTTGTCAGACACGAAGCAACGTTTTCTTGGGAGTCCTTTGCTTTCGGTCTCCCTAGTAAGTGTTTGCCCTTTCCCCGCACCTTTTACCGGCACCACGTACATCTTGGCGCCTGGACACCACATCTTGGCGCCTGGACACCGCATCATGGCGCCCGGACACCGCATCTTGGCGTCCGGACACCGCATCTTGGCGTCCGGACACAGCATCTTGGTGCCCGGACACCGCATCTTGGCGTCCGGACACCGCATCTTGGCGCCCGGACACCGCATCTTGGCGCCCGGACACCGCATCTTGGCGCCCGGACACCGCATATTGGCGCCCGGACACCGCATATTGGCACCCGGACACCGCATATTGGCGCCCGGACACCGCATATTGGCGCCCGGACACCGCATATTGGCGCCCGGACACCGCATATTGGCGCCCGGACACCGCATATTGGCGCCCGGACACCGCATCTTGGCGCCCGGCCACCGCATCTTGGCGCCCGGCCACCGCATCTTGGCGCCCGGACACCACATCTTGGCGCCCGGACACCACATCTTGGCGCCCGGACACCCTACTCGAGTGGGGAACGGGCGACTCTTCGGCTGCTCGGCCGGGGTGCCACGGCTATTAATTGATCGGCGTGTACGATCGATAGCCGAGCCGTAAAAAGATCCAAATTATCTTCTTTCCAAGTGTCATGTCCCGTCCCTCGGCCGAGCGCAAGCCCGACACGCCGGCACCGGCAGCGCCGCCCGAGCCCAAAGTGTCCGTGGGCTAAGTGCTTCGGATGACCCGTAAAACGCGTGCCGGGGTGAGCTTGCGGGCCGGGCATCAATATTTTACAGTGAGCTGTTAGCTCTTTCCTGGTGTCTCCTTCTCTCCATCCATCTGTGCCATTTTGATGCGCAATATTTAACGGTGCTAAATATAAAATGAAACCCTCCAGATATTTTGCAATCCATCACAACAATATTTTATAATGTAGGAGCTGCGAAACCAAAGCTGCTTTCACTCAGAAGTCCCAAAAGAAAATGTAGCACAGAGGCTAAGGGAAAACTGGGAATGGTGCCAATCATGACAACACCTGACCAACCTCGTTTTTTGGAGAGAAACAAGGAGTTTCCCAGAAATGGTGAAGACATCATGGCCGGGAAAGAGGAATAGTGAACGGATTTAGGCTTCAAACTTGCTCTCCTTGATTACTAACATTTCCCCTGGAGAGGTTTGTACTGTGGTCCAAATAGGTATTTGTTAATACGAGACAGGTGAATTTGTGTGCAGCTGCTGGTGCCACACCAAGAATGGTAGTGGATAATTACACGAGGTCACACAAGCCATTGTACAGGTGTAACACCGAACGTGCTTTGTGAAGTAGAGTGGTGAAATGAGGATTACTTCAACATAGTATGGGATAATGCTCATCAAATAATCAATTTCTATTAAAACAATTTCCCATCAATGGAAAACTAGAACGAGGAATTCGAAGTCAGGCAAACTCATGTGAAGCGGTTGCAAATGAGGATCGTTTACCTTGAAGTTTACAAGTTTACCTTGGCTGAGGATAACAGGAGTAAACGAATAAATCAGTTTGGGGCACCATCATACATGGTTAACAAATGTGAGCGTTGAGGATAGGGTGGCAATAGGAAACACTCGTCCCAGTTTTTGGATGTTGCGTTAGCCATTTTGCTTGTGCTACAATTAGCACAAGGTTTCTGACCTCTGCTACAATTATTAAACACGAGCCCTGAGGTCGTTGTCTTCTGCAGAACTTTAGAAACTGAAAAGGCTCGACCCACAGATGACCACCGTACAACCTACATACTAAGATTATACAATATTCCAAGAGTTCATCATCAGAACCAAGAATAATGAACCTTCCAAAACCAACCTGAAGAGCTGAACGTTTTTGTCTTAACAAGGTGATGATAATGTGGAAGAGGATATTAAAAGAAAGGGGGAGAGTAGGGAGGAAGAGGGAGAGTAGGGAGGAAGAGGGAGAGTAGGGAGGAAGAGGGAGAGTAGGGAGGAAGAGGGAGAGTAGGGAGGAAGAGGGAGAGTAGGGAGGAAGAGGGAGAGTAGGGAGGAAGAGGGAGAGTAGGGAGAAAGAGGGAGAGCAGGGAGGGAGAGGGAGGGTAGAGAGGAAGAGGGAGAGTAGAGAGGAAGAGGGAGAGTAGGGAGGAAGAGGGAGAGTAGGGAGGAAGAGGGAGAGCAGGGAGGAAGAGGGAGGGTAGGGAGGAAGAGGGAGAGTAGGGAGGAAGAAGGAGAGTAGGGAAGAAGATGGAGATTTTGGAGGAAGAGGGAGAGTTGGGAGGAAGATAGAGAGTTGGGAGGAAGATGGAGAGTTGGGAGGAAGAGGGAGAGTACAGAGGAAGAGGGAGAGTAGGGAAGAAGATGGAGATTTTGGAGGAAGAGGGAGAGTTGGGAGGAAGATAGAGAGTTGGGAGGAAGAGGGAGAGTTGGGAGGAAGATGGAGAGTTGGGAGGAAGATGGAGAGTTGGGAGGAAGAGGGAGAGTAGAGAGGAAGAGGGAGAGTAGGGAGGAAAAGGGAGAGTAGGGAGGAAGACGGATAGTTGGGAGGAAGAGAGAGAGCATGTGCTTTGTTGATTATACCAACATTAACGTTGAAAGTTGTCGTGTTGTAAAGTAAAGTTGTGGTAAAGTAAAGTTGTGTTGTAGAGTTGTAAAGTCGTGTTGTAAAGTTGTAAAGCAAAGTCGTGTTGTAAAGTTGTAAAGTAAAGTTGTGGTGTTGTAAAGTTGTAAAGTAAAGTCATGTTGTAGAGTTGTAAAATAAAGTTGCCATGTTGTAAAGTTGTAAAGTAAAGTCGTGTTGTAAAGTTGTAAAGTAAAGTTGTCGTGTTGTAGAGTTGTAAAATAAAGTTGCCGTGTTGTAAAGTTGTAAAGTAAAGTCGTGTTGTAAAGTTGTAAAGTAAAGTTGTTGTGTTGTAAAGTTGTAAAGTAAAGTCGTGTTGTAAAGTTGTAAAGTAAAGTTGTGGTGTTGTAAAGTTGTAAAGTAAAGTTGTGTTGTAAAGTTGTAAAGTAAAGTTGTAGTGTTGTAAAGTTGTAAAATAAAGTTAGCGTGTTGTAATGTTGTAAAGTAAAGTCGTGTTGTAAAGTAAAGTTGTCGTGTTGTAAAGTTGTAAAGTAAAGTTATCGTGTTGTAAAGTTGTGAAGTAAAGTTGTAAAGTAAAGTTATAGTGTTGTAAAGTTGTAAAGTAAAGTTATCGTGTTGTAAAGTTGTAACGTAAAGTTATCGTGTTGTAAAGTTGCAAAGTAAAGTTGTCGTGTTGTAAAGTTGTAAAGTAAAGTTATCGTGTTGTGAAGTTGTAAAATAAAGTTGTCATGTTGTAAAGTTGTAAAGTAAAGTTGTCGTGTTGTAAAGTTGTAAAGTAAAGTTGTCGTGTTGTAAAGTTGTAAAGTAAAGTTGTCGTGTTGTAAAGTTGTAAAGTAAAGTTGTCGTGTTGTAAAATAAAGTTGTCGTGTTGTAAAGTAAAGTTGTCGTGTTGTAAAGTTGTAAAGTAAAGTTGTCATGTTGTAAAGTTGTAAAGTAAAGTAGTGGTGTTGTAAAGTTGTAAAATAAAGTTGTCATGTTGTAATGTTGTAAAGTAAAGTCGTGTTGAAAGTAAAGTTGTCATGTTGTAAAGTTGAAAAGTAAAGTTGTCGTGTTGTAAAGTTGTGAAGTAAAGTTGTCGTGTTGTAAAGTTGTAAAGTAAAGTTATCGTGTTGTAAAGTTGTAAAGTAAAGTTACCGTGTTGTAAAGTTGCAAAGTAAAGTTATCGTGTTGTAAAGTTGTAAAGTAAAGTTGTGGTGTTGTAAAGTTGTCGTGTTGTAAAGTTGTAAAGTAAAGTTGTCGTGTTGTAAAGTTGTAAAGTAAAGTTGTCGTGTTGTAAAGTTGTAAAGTAACGTTGTCGTGTTGTAAACTAAAGTTGTTGTGTTGTAAAGTAAAGTTGTCGTGTTGTAAAGTAAAGTTGTCGTGTTGTAAAGTTGTAAAGTAAAGTTGTCATGTTGTAATGTTGCAAAGTAAAGTTGTCGTGTTGTAAAGTTGTAAAGTAAAGTTATCGTGTTGTAAAGTTGTAAAATAAAGTTGTCGTGTTGTAAAGTTGTAAAGTAAAGGTGTCGTGTTGTAAAGTTGTAAAGTAAAGTTGTCATGTTGTAAAGTAAAGTTGTCGTGTTGTAAAGTTGTAAAGTTAAGTTGTCGTGTTGTAAAGTTGTAAAGTACAGTTGTCGTCTTGTAAAGTTGTAAAGTAAAGTTGTCGTGTTGTAAAGTTGTAAAGTAAAGTTGTCGTGTTGTAAAGTTGTAAAGTAAAGTTGTCGTGTTGTCCAAGTAAACGTTAGAGAAGTCGTGTTACTCGTATAAAGATTACATGCAGCAATTTTCAAGGAGAGCACAAAATGGCCTGCACGTTTCGAGATAACTTTATCAATGTGACAAGGATGGGGAGGATGAGTGGATTGAATGTCAACAAAGTGATTCAAGTAAAAATAAAATATTGGAGGATTGTGAAAACCGAAATGATGCTTTTGTTGAATTGTTATTACCTACCAACGGCATGATCGGGTGGGCATACTCCAGGCGACTCCACCATGGCATCGGCGATGCGCTCACGTAGGCCCTCGTCAACCGGATCGGTAACCCCTCGACCGATGGCGCTACTGTCCGGCCAGCTGTGTGAAACTTCCAAGAGGAGACTGTTCTGCTCAAACATTCCTGGCACACACGGACAAACGACAGCACGCATAACAACCCGCACTACATACGGCGCACATGCACAACCTTTTTAAACCCAAGCTTTTTTTTTAAACACGCATTTTCAAATACTAGGATGAATACTACTAAGATTTCAAATACTAGGATGAATACTACTAAGATTTCAAATACTAGGGGGTGAAAAACATAACACCTTTGGGGGCGGAGGCATAAAAAAGAAAGTACAGGCCACTTTATACTGACACATAAGCTGCACAACACGAGGCCCAAATAACCTCAAAGTGTTTTAGGATCATGCCTCGGCTCAAAACTTCTGCTTCATCTCGGCCAATCCTTCACTTGTTCTTCAGTGAGGCAGCAGTAGGGGCTCTAGATTTGCCATCATATACACACTAGAGTCAAAACGTTGTACCTGAATCGATTCGGAGCACACCATAACCACACAAGAAAGGTCTGGTGAAGACCCACCTGTTGTCTAGAATGTCAGATAGAATAGAATAGAAGGCTATCTAGAATGTCAAACAGAAGTTAGTGTGGGAAACAGGACAGGTGTGTGTAAGCTCAGGGTAGAAGAGTGATTAAATGATATGCTCAGTGGGGGTTTTTTTTAGCTGCGACGAGCAGCTCTATGAGAGGACCGCGTTGTTCTTGTTGTTGGGGTGCCTTTTTGAATAGCGCATGCACACTAGTGCATGCGTATAATTTAATGACTGGTCGAAGTTGGTAGCGCATATTGCAACGGATATCCTCATGATTCTCCACGTCGCAGCTGGTGACCACACTGTGGTCATTTTTTCTTGTTTTCCAACAAGAGCGAGATTCATGGAAGATCAAGGTTAAATTGATGGTGGGTTAGCGGAGCAACGATTGGGCACAATTGGCACGAGAGTAACAAATAGGAAAGGAAAAGTGAGAGACAAAAGACGTAGAAAACACTGAAAGCAGCAAGTAAGAGGGTTGGGTTACGAAGGGTAAACGGGGATAATAAAGATCATGGGTCAGGTGTGCTTCCGGTCCCTCGAGCGAGGAGGCTTGCTTCGATCTCTCCACGACATCAAAGTTTGAGTATTTTCCCATTCGTGTCTTTGTCAAATTTCCACTGGTTATTTTATTGTGTATGTGTGTGTTATTGTGTGTTTCTAGTTAGTTTTGGTTTTGTAATTAATCGTTTTTTGTTCGCACCTAATGCAGGCTCCCTCCCCTCCCCCCCCCCCCCCCCGTCAGTATTTTGTGAATATAAGTTCTTTCCTTCATAGTACCTGCTTGTTTCTTTGATTTTCCTTTCTCCCCCCAACCTCTCACGAACATCTGACTGTTTGTCCAACGTTTAAAAAACGAAACAAACAAATAAACAACAACAAAAAAAATTCTTTATTAATTCTTTCTCTCCTCCCGGACACATGCTTGTTCGCTCTCCTCCTCGTCTCGACTTGTGCCCCGCCCCCTATATCTCGTTTTTTTCTTCCACCTCTGCTCCTTCTTTCTCAAATCCACGTCCTCACTTAGAGACTTTTTCCAGATTATTTTTCATGGTTTTGTTAAAATATTATTTAAATATGTTTAAACCACAGCCGTGATGCTGACGCCACCCTCCCCCCCCCCCCCCCCCAGAATTTCCATGTTTTAAACGTTTCCCAGTGTGTACCCTGGATTAGAATAGGTACACCGTATCCCTGCGTGTCGTAAGAGGCGACTAAAAGGGTTGGCGTCAGGAAGGGCATCCGGCCATAAAAACATTGCCTCAAAAAGAGAACCATGACAATTACAACTACATATGGGCAGGGTACAGCCTGAAGTGGAGATCGGTTTCTGAGGTTTGGGACATGGAATGTAGGGACAATGACAGGGAGATCAGGAGAAGTGGTGGAAGTATTGGTCAGAAGAAGAGTGGACATATGTTGTGTGCAAGAGACGAGATGGAAGGGAAGTGGTGTGAGAATGGTGAAGGGTAGGAAGGGACAGAAATACAGGTTTGTGTGGCAAGGGTGCCCGGAGGGTGTGAATGGTGTTGGTGTCCTGTTTTCTGAGGAGTTTGTAGACAGTGTGGTGAGTGTGACTAGAGTGAGTGATAGGTTGATGATAGTGAAAATGATGATTGGAAAGCTCTTGGTGAACGTCATCTCGGGATATGCTCCGCAGGTTGGTCAGAGCGATGAAGAGAAGGTCAAGTTCTGGTGTGCGATCGAGAAGCTGATGGAAAACGTGAAAGATGAGGAAGTTGTTGTGGTAGGAGGAGACCTGAATGGACATGTGGGAAGGAGTATGGATGGTTTTGAGGGAGTTCATGGGGGTTACGGATATGGTGTGAGAAATGGAGAAGGTGAAAGGATTTTGGAGTTTGCTGATGGAGCTGATTTGTTGATTTGTAATACTCAGTTCCAGAAAGAGGATAATAAGCTTGTTACATACACGTCAGGTGGGACGATGACAACTGTTGACTACCTGATGGTACGTAGGCGAGATAGGGGGCACCTCCGGGACACAAAGGTGATCCCGGGGGAGGAGGCTGTTTCACAGCACCACTTGGTTGTCTGCGACATAAGGGTGAAAGGTGCGAGGAGAGCTCGGTGGGTGAAGTACCAACCGAGAATGAAGGTGTGGAGGTTGAAAGAGGTGACAGTAAGGGAGGCATTAAAAGAGAGGCTGAGTAGGGTAGAGGATGATGTGGTTGAGCTTGAAAGTGGTTGGATGTCAATGAAAGCTAGTCTGTTGGGAGCCGTTGGTGAGGTATGTGGATGGACAAAAGGACCACCGAGGCACTCGGAAACATGGTGGTGGGATGATGAAGTTGGAAAGAGGATTGACAAGAAGAGGAAGAAGTTCAAGGAGTGGCAGAAGGCGTAGGGTACGGGAGCAGAAACAGCAGAGCATGAAAGTTATAAGGCAGCCAAGAAGGCTGCAAAGAAAGAGGTAGCAAAGACGCAGGAGGCATGTCGGAAAATGTTCGGAGAACGCTTGGATTCGGAAGAGGGTCAGAGAGCGGTATTCAGGATTGCAAAGCAGATAGCGAAAGAGAGGTGTGATGTGATGGGGGTGAGTTGCTTAAAGGATGAAGTGGGACAAATCGTTGTGGACCCAGATGGAATTAAAGGAAGATGGAAAAGATATATGGAAATGCTGTTGAATACAGAGAATGAATGGGATGGCAACATATAGAGTAACCCAGTTTTAGGACCGGCAGAGAAGATAACTGAGAAGGAAGTTGAGGAAGCGATAAAAGCAATGAAGAGTAGAAAAGCGGGACGGCCGACGGGAGTTGTTGGAGATATGTTGAAGGCAGCAGGAAGTTGGGGTGTGAAGAGAATGACAGAGATCTGTAATCTGGTGGTGAAAGAAGGCCGCATTCCAGTGGATTGGGAACTGAGTACCCTCGTCCCTCTATACAAGGGGAAAGGTGACCCTCTGGAGTGTGGCTCGTACTGAGCGATAAAGTTATTGGAGCATGGAATGAAGGTATTGGAAAGGGTGTTGGAGAGGAGGATAAGTAAGAAAGTGAAGAACGACGAAATGCAGTTTGGATTTATGCCAGGAAGAGGAACGACAGACGCGCTTTTCATTGTGAGGCAGTTGCAGGAGAAGTACATGGAGAAGAGGAAGAAGTTGTTTCTTGGGTTTGTTGATTTGGAGAAAGCATTCGATAGGGTTCCACGCGAAGTATTGACATGGGCATTGAGAAAGTTAGAAGTGGAGGAATGGTTGATCAGAGTAGTGATGGCAATGTACAAAAGAGCGCGCACAGCTGTAAGGACGAAGGACGGGAACAGTGGTGAGTTTGAGGTGAAGGTGGGAGTGCATCAGGGGTCGGTACTAAGGCCACTACTATTTGTAGCTGTGATGGAGGTGCTGGCTCAGAACGTAAAGGAGGGTTTACCGTGGGAGTTGTTGTATGCAGATGATCTGGTGTTGATTGCGGAAAGTATGGATGGACTGAAGGAAAAGATGAACAAGTGGAAGGAATGTATGGAGACAAAAGGTCTGAAGGTGAATATCGGAAAGACGAAGGTGATGGCAAGTGGTAAAGCATGTGGTGAGGTGGAAAGACCTGGGAAGTGGCCCTGTGCTGTGTGTAGGAAGGGTATCGGAGTGAACTCCATTCAATGTACAATGTGCGCTGAGTGGGTTCATCAAAAATGTAGTGGTTTGAGAGGGTCATTAACCAGTGTGGCAGCTACATTCAAATGTAAGGTGTGCACAGAGGGAGCTGCAGATGGAGGAAATGTTGAGTTGGATCTTGGAGACGGCGTGAAGCTGGAAGGTGTGAAACATTTTGCTACCTCGGAGACGTGCTGAATGGAGAAGGTGGATCAGACTTGGCAACGGTTGCTCGAGTGAGATGTGCATGGAAGAAGTTTCGGGAACTGAGTGGCGTGGTGATGAGGAGGGGAGTGTGGTTGAAGCTGAAGGGAAAGGTGTATGCTGCATGTGTGAGAAGTGTTATGATTTATGGGAGCGAGACATGGGTAATGAACGTAGAGCAGCAACGAAGGTTGGAAAGGGTGGAAATGCGAATGGTTCGATGGATGTGTTACGTGGTCCCCTCGGTGACTACCTGGTCTCGGTGACCCCCGGACCGTGAGAGGAACTTCGCCAGACAGTGGTATTATATATGCGCTTTCGCAACGCAATCCCTAGGAATTCCACCCAAGAGAAAACTGATTTTCAATGATATATTTCAATGGTAATGGATACCATACAATTTCAATGATACAATCAAGGATATATTCCCCGAGCAATCCACCATCCACAATTCACACTCAACAATCAATCCCCTAGATGATTAAGATGGCCATCTTACATACGTGTGTCCCCTTTTGTACTCACGACCCCCTTTGGTCTCTGTCCCTCACAATGTCTCTGGGCCCCTCCTGACCAAGATGATGGTCGGCTTCGCCGCACTCGGGCGGTTGAACGAACCCCGGGTGGACGTTTTTCCACCGGGCATGTATCGTACCGGGAACCAAGGTTGTAGCCCCCTCTTGGCCACGCGAAGCGGGTACTGTACAGCAGGCAAAAGCCACACGCCGCTTGCAACGCGTGTTAGGCCCCAACGTGCGACCCGTACGCGTCTTTGTAGACGGTGCCGCGAACGGTGCCAGACGCTGGGTCGGTGCACGGCCACACGGCAGCTTGACGTGTCCACCGGGCAGGTATCCGTCCCGGTAACTCCTCTCGCCAGACGGGCTCGGGAACGCCGCTTTTCCACACGGCTCAATATCGATCCCACCTCTCGTCGGAGCGGGGCGAGGAAAAAGAATCCTCGTCGCTTCTCTCGACCTCGTGTCTTTCCTCTTCCGTTTCCGGTCTCTTTTTCCAGAAGGGCTCCTGACCCTCCAACCACAACAACCCTTAATCGACTACACATTGATAAGCAAAGACCTGAATAGTAATTCACATACATTCCCATAAATATGTAACACTCCCCCCCTTCAAGAAAGAAAGTTTGAACCCAGCGAAAACTTTCTTTGCCGGCCAACTTGGATAAACAAACCAGATAACTCAACCCCTCCCACATTATCAGTTCCCCCCGGGCACAGTTATCACTTAAAAATAAAGCAACGAAATTTCACACAACCCCCAGAGATTTTCAAAGGTAATTCACTCTGGACAAAGCACCAGCAACGACAATGTCCCTGCCCTTTACCTGTTCAATTTCCCGTTGGACTCCTGCCAAGCCAAACTCCATCTCATGACCCTCTGACTTGGACTGTCAGTTTCTTGTGAATGAAGGTTAAGGGGTTGATCAAAGATCCAAAGTTAAGCAACTCGATAGCACTTTTTCCGGGAGGCCAAGCCGAGTATTCACTACATGGATGCCTTTAGGAACGTGGAGTTCACGGTTAGTCCGTGCATGAAAGTTCACTACATGGACGCCTTTAGGAACGTGGCGTTCACGGTTAATCCGTGTAGGAATCTTGGCTCGGCGGCTCCGCCGCATTCAGTGCTTCAGCTTTTCAGAACTTCCCTAATAATTATGGTGGGACTGCTTGTCACTGTAGTCCCATGAATAGCGGTCTCCTTCTCGGCCACTACTTGGACAATCCTTCCTTCGGGAGCTGCCGTAACTCAGGGAGCCTCCATAATAATATTGATTGCGGCCACCACCAAAACTACCGCCCAGTTGTACTCTCCTGTAGACCTCTCGACGCCTACGAAATGCCTTCCCTACTGTTATGGTCCGACCCTCCAAATCCTTGCCATTCCAATTCTTCTCTGCCTCTCTAGCGTCTTTTGTGCTTGCAAACGTGACAAAGCCGAACCCTCTTGACTGTTGCGTTTCCCTGTCTCTTACCAACCGCACTTCCACCAGCGGCCCATATCTGTTGAAGACAGAGGTCAGAACTTCTTCCTCCGTTTTGAAGTTCAGTCCCCCTACAAATAACTTGGTACTTTTGTCGCCATCCCGAGCTGGTGTGGTGTTATTTTCCCTGCTGGGCTCTTTACCAACCCTCAGGTTACCATAAACTTGACCCCCGGCCAAATCATTCCCGATAACCACAGATACACCCTCTACAGGAAGTGTGGCTTGTAAACCGACGGTGACCGGTCCTGACACCAAATCGGACTCCAAATGGATGACATGAAGTGGAGCACTAACACCGCCCCCGATCCCCTGTAAACGAACACTATCCCCCGTTGCCGTCTCCTCGGACCATGGCAAAATGCCTTCAAGCATTAAAGATTGATGTGCTCCTGTGTCCCTCAATATCCTAACCGGTCTCCGGTTAGTCGAGGCTCCATCCAGTGACACAAACCCCTCTGAAATAAATGGTTGGTAACCCTTTTGATGGCGATTTCTCACAATGGCCATTGCATTTGGAGTCGTAATAGTCGGACTCCGCTCTGGGTCTTCCCTTTTCATGCGGTAACAACTGGACATCAAGTGTCCAGGTTTCTTGCAAAAAGCGCAAGTAGGCCCGGAGGAAAAACTCGTGGTGTGCCTCGGGCCCCCCGAAATATAAGTTTGTCTTGGGCCCGCATCCCTCTGATTTCGAACAGGTGGGGTATCCGCGTTGTCCCCATAATCCTCTCGAGGCCGCCGCCATGTATTGTCGTTCTCCGCACCTGCTGTTCCCCACCTCCCCTGCGGAGATCTAGGCGAGGAGTTAGGTTCGTGGACCCCTATTCGGTGGGTTAAGGCATAATCATCTGCCATGGTGGCTGCGTCCCACAACTTTGGTACTTTCTTTTCCTGCAGGTACACTTTGATGTCCTCGTGGACACACTGCTGAAATTCCTCCACCAGGATCAAGTCACGCAATGTTTCGAAGTCTTTCCCGACTCCTTTTGACTCACACCACCGATCAAACATGTTTTCTTTCACTCTGGCAAACTCCACATGGGTCTCACTCTCCCTCTTCCTGGCATTCCTGAATTTTTGCCTGTAAGCTTCCGGAACCAACTCATGCTTTGAGGATGTGCTTCTTCAGTACCTCATAATCTGCACATTGGTCCATTGGTAGCGCCGAATAAATCTCTTGAGCTTTTCCCACCAGCACACTTTGCACTAGTATGGTCCAGGCCTCCTCCGGCCAGTTTAATTGTCGAGCCACTTTCTCAAAGTGTGGAAAAAATTTTGCGACTTCCTTTTCACTGAACGGTGGAACCAGCCTCACATGTCTGCCCACATCCCAGGTTTTCTGGTTAGGTGTCGACCCCGTCAGCAAGGGTGGTGCCTCTCCCCGTTCTCTCATTAAATCCAGCTCCTTGAATTTAATCTCTTGCTGAAGCGCCAGATCACGTTCCTTCAACTCCCTTTCGGCTTTTCTCTCCTCTGCTTCGAGTTCCCTGGCAGCTCTCCTCTCCTCTGCTTTTCTCCCTTCTAACCTTTCCTGGAGTTCTCGTTCCACTCTCCTTTCCTCTGCTTGTTTCTCTTCTCTCCTCTCTTCTGCTTTCCTTTCTTCTTCTGCTCTTTCCTTTTCTGCTTTCCTTTCTTCTTCTTTTAACCTTTCCTGGAGTTCTCGTTCCACTCTCCTTTCCTCTGCTTGTTTCTCTTCTCTCCTCGCTTCTGCTTTCCTTTCCTCTTCTGCTCTTTCCTTTTCTGCTTTCCTTTCTTCTTCTTTGATCCGTTCCTGGCTCCGTAATTGCAACTCCAGTTTCCGGAGCTCAACATCTTCTGGTTCTTCGGGTAGCCACTCCCAGGCTAACTCGTCCCATGTTCCTAATCCCACCATAGATTGTATCACCGTGGCCTGCAACTCTGCCTTCCTCAAATTAGTTCGGACCTCCAAGTTAAAATGTTTGGCCAATTTCAAGAGGTCCGACTTTAGTAACGCTCGGAACTGTGCCTCACTCGGGGTTACCGCAAAGTTCTGTGCCACAAACGCCATGGTGCCTATCGTTAACACCTGTTAACCTTCACCCAATACTTTACCCCCAATTTCCCCAAAAATTTACCAATTAATACTTAATTAATAAATTTTAATTAATAAAAATATTATTTTATACAATTTTAGATCCCGGACGTAGACCCAATTGCGAATCCGCAAATCGTAATTTGGACGAGCCCCCAATTCTGTTACGTGGTCCCCTCGGTGACTACCTGGTCTCGGTGACCCCCGGACCGTGAGAGGAACTTCGCCAGACAGTGGTATTATATATGCGCTTTCGCAACGCAATCCCTAGGAATTCCACCCAAGAGAAAACTGATTTTCAATGATATATTTCAATGGTAATGATACCATACAATTTCAATGATACAATCAAGGATATATTCCCCGAGCAATCCACCATCCACAATTCACACTCAACAATCAATCCCCTAGATGATTAAGATGGCCATCTTACATACGTGTCCCCTTTTGTACTCACGACCCCCTTTGGTCTCTGTCCCTCACAATGTCTCTGGGCCCCTCCTGACCAAGATGATGGTCGGCTTCGCCGCACTCGGGCGGTTGAACGAACCCCGGGTGGACGTTTTTCCACCGGGCATGTATCGTACCGGGAACCAAGGTTGTAGCCCCCTCTTGGCCACGCGAAGCGGGTACTGTACAGCAGGCAAAAGCCACACGCCGCTTGCAACGCGTGTTAGGCCCCAACGTGCGACCCGTACGCGTCTTTGTAGACGGTGCCGCGAACGGTGCCAGACGCTGGGTCGGTGCACGGCCACACGGCAGCTTGACGTGTCCACCGGGCAGGTATCCGTCCCGGTAACTCCTCTCGCCAGACGGGCTCGGGAACGCCGCTTTTCCACACGGCTCAATATCGATCCCACCTCTCGTCGGAGCGGGGCGAGGAAAAAGAATCCTCGTCGCTTCTCTCGACCTCGTGTCTTTCCTCTTCCGTTTCCGGTCTCTTTTTCCAGAAGGGCTCCTGACCCTCCAACCACAACAACCCTTAATCGACTACACATTGATAAGCAAAGACCTGAATAGTAATTCACATACATTCCCATAAATATGTAACAGATGTGTGGAGTATCGTTGAGAGAGAGGAAGACAAATGATGAATTGCGAAAGATGATGGGAATAGAGCCTGTGATTTATGCTGTGAAGAGGAACAGGTTGAGATGGTTTGGTCATGTGTTGAGGAAGGATGAAAGTGACTGGTTGAAAAGAGTGATGGGAATGAATGTAGAAGGAAGTAGAGGGCGGGGAAGACCGAGAAAGACTTGGCTAAAGATGGTGGAAGAAGAAATGCGGGCAAGGGGGTTAACAAGGGGAGATGCAGAAAATAGGGCAAGATGGACAAGATTGTCATGGGGACCGCAAGGCTAACCCCCGCTCTAGTAGGGAGAATGGCCTTTAAAATGCATGTTGTTGTTGTTGTTGTGGTCAGGATGGGGGATAACACGAGGTGGCAGTGCTTGAAGCTTTGGAGGAAAGAATGGGAAAGAACATCCTCTGGAAGTTAGATAGACGGGAGAAGTGTTCAATAGATGGGAGAGTGAGGAATACAAGAAATGAGTGTGCAGTTAGCCTGGATTTGGAAAATGTAACTTGGAGAGGGTTATGGAAGAACGAATGCATCCTGGAATTATTGTGGAAGGTCGGAGGACTAAGAGAGCAGAGGAAGCAATGTTAGAGAATGGACGGTATAAAACAGAGAGAATGTGACAGTAACAGACCCAGTGCTTGGACAACATCAATAAATTTGGAGATTCAATAAATTTGAGAGTTTTAGATTCTACAAAAACCACAATAGACCGATGTTGGGGCACCAGCTCATATCAGAGAGCATTACTCCATGAGCTCTAGATAAATGTCTTGTAGACTGTGAGGACGATGATTTCCCAAGGGAAGACTGATCTACGGAGCAGTTGGTAACCCTAACCCTAGTTTGCGGTTGGCGTTGGAGGCCTTGCTATGTGGTCAGCCCAGGAAAGGTTATGAGTGACGGAGAAGCCGAGAAGTCCAAGAAACTGAACCTCTTCCAGTGGATGACCAATTAAATAGGTGGGTTCGTTTGACGATCCATCCGGAGCTAGGTGAGATCCAGACGCACATGATCCACATCCAGACGCACATCCAGGTGAGAGATATTCAAGAGACGTTCAGGTAAATATAGAGAATTGAAAACAAAAACGGATGCATTATCGAGGCTCATGGAAGAGCATGAGCAGAATGGAATGGAACAAACTGGAAAGTGGGAAAACACCAACTGCAGAGTATAAGTGTAAGTGACATCAAAGGGAGGAGGAGAAGGACATGGGGGATGGAAAAGCTGCACACAAGCTGAATGAAACACAGCGAGAAGAGGAAGGGGGAAGCAGGGATGAAACATAAAAGAAACAAATCAACCAACAACTAACAAATTAAAAGCGGTGAGGGAGAGTGGGGAAATCACAATAACCTAGAAAAAGGGAGTGTTTTGGGAATGTGGTCATTTGGGGTTGCGCAATTGTCTTTTAACCTCCACCACCCAAGGTGCATGGAGGTTATGTTTTCATCCCTGTCTGTGTCTATTACTTGGCCAATTTTTTTTTTTTGGACAAGTATGTTGATCACACTGGTTTGTGTGTGTGTTTGTGTTGTGTTTGTGTGCGTGTGTTGTGTTTGTGTGCGTGTTTGTGTGCGTGTTTGTTGTTTGTATGTGTGTTGTGTTTGTGTGTGTGTGTTTGTGTGTGTTGTTGTTTGTGTGTGTGTGTTTGTTGTGTTTGTGTGTGTTGTTTGTGTGTGTGTGTGTGTGTGTGTGTGTGTATGTGTGTTGTGTTTGTGTGTGTTGTTTGTGTGTGTGTTTGTGTGTGTTGTTTGTGTGTGTTGTTTGTGTGTTTGTTGTTTGTGTGTGTGTGTTTGTTGTGTGTGTGTGTGTTGTTTGTGTGTGTTGTTTGTGTGTGTGTGTGTGTGTGTGTGTGTGTTGTGTGTTTGTTTGTTTGTCCGCTCACTTCTACTTGTCTACAGGTCACAATTCTAAACCGATCTTCACGAAACTTCACCAAATGGAAGAGTTGGTGGTCTGATAGAATCCTATTTATTACGGCGTAGCCCATAGGGCAAAGCTGTCGAGGACAGTGTTTGTCCGTCTGTATGTATGTCCCTGTATAACGATCAGAGCGGAGGATATATTTACATGGCAGGGTTATGTGATTACGTCTGACGTCATTACGGCGGTTGACTCTCCACACACCGCCCCTTTGATTTATATGCTGTTCATGCCGAACATATCGTCGAACCTGTCATATATCACAATCGCCATGCTCTACCTTTACGTTTTTCATTCAGTGTGAAACACAAACAAACCGATTGTTAAAATGACCATCAAATATCGAAAGCATCGGCGTTACGTCTCTTCCAACAAAACAGTACGTAACCAACCCTTGTGGGTATAATCTAGATCACACTAGATCTTCCCTCAGTTCTGTAAGTAAAACTTGCCTCACGCATGTCTGGATTCCTCCAAATTTATTTGTTTAATGTTATAAAAAGCATTAGCGACTGTTTAAAAAACGAATCATGTGTGTTGTGGTTTATAATATGTTACAAGGCCGGCTACGCCGCTGTTAGACTTTCGGTCTTGTTTTTAGGTCAAAAGGTCAACATAGGCCAAAGGTCAACCACTTTTCCTCGAATCTCTAAAATCCTCAATTTTCATCCGATTGACTTGAAATTTGAATAGGATTTGCATATCAGCGAACTGAAACCAACAGCTAACTATTTTTGAGTTTAACATTGGCCAAAAGGTCAACATTGGCCAAATTTCAGAAACTGTTGATTTTCATCCGATTAACTTAAAATTTGAAGACGATTTGCATATCAGCGAACTGAAACCAACAGCTAACTATTTTTGAGTTTAACATTGGCCAAAAGGTCAACATTGGCCAAATTTCAGAAATTGTTGATTTTCATCCGATTAACTTAAAATTTGAAGACGATTTGCATATCAGCGAACTGAAACCAACAGCTAACTATTTTTGAGGTTAACATTGGCCAAAAGGTCAACATTGGCCAAATTTCAGAAATTGTTGATTTTC
Organism: Myxine glutinosa; assembly: GCF_964187855.1. Taxonomy (NCBI): domain Eukaryota; kingdom Metazoa; phylum Chordata; class Myxini; order Myxiniformes; family Myxinidae; genus Myxine; species Myxine glutinosa. Next base: position 4,327,789 of record NC_136266.1, read on the forward strand.
ATCCGATTAACTTAAAATTTGAAGACGATTTGCATATCACGTCACAGAATTCGACGACCAATTATTTTTGAGTTTAAAAGGATTCTCTACTGAGCGGCGTTCTACTTTGTTCTGTTTTGCCCAAGTGTCGCTCCATGAGTGATTTTTCATTTGTCTGTTTGTGAACAAAATATCTCAAAAAGTTGTGGACGGATTCGGACCAAATTTGGCAGAGATGTAGCGTATGTCACAAGGAGAAAACGATTCGATTTTGGTGAAGATCCAGATTCGGATCCGGCTATTGAATTTTCTAAGTGATTCTTCACCATTGGGAGATGGGACCAAAGACCATACATAGCAGGATATCTCAAAAAGTTGTGGACGGATTTGGACGAAACTTGGTGGACGATTTGGTTCGGTGAGAAGAACAAGCTGATTAGATTTTGGTTCAGGTCCGAATCCAGATCCGGCTTATCAGTGGATACAAAACATAAAGTGTTCAGCCTGGCGGAGGTACATGCTCTACCGAGTGCTCTTCTAGTTTATACCTGTATTAATTAGAGCTATTTCCCAAGACTTGCCAGGATTCTACAAAAAACAGACAAGTTGGAGAAAATCATTTATATTCATCCGATCACATTATGAATGAAATAACACCTTGCATCATCAAGTGACGGTTTAGCATTTAATGATGAAATTATATATTACTAGGGCATGCCCGTACTATATCTATATCTAAAATTATATCCCCCCCTCTATTTACATGAAATGGTTTGGTCCATGAAATGTTTTGGTCCATTCGCAACGCCAAAGCGAACGGCGAACGCTTTACATGAAATGGTTTGGTGCATGAAATGTTTTGGTCCATTCGCAACGCCAAAGCGAACGGCGAACGGCTTGCGAGTACAGTGACAATCCCCCCGGGGTTTTTATTAGTTTTAAAACATAGTTTAACGCCAACATAGCGCCAACATAGTTTGCAAACGTGAAATAAATGAATACGCTCTCAAATGTGCCATCCGAGGCAGAGTGTGTCCGCCACGTTCGGCACACGCGATAGCTCGCTGCTCTCTGATTGGTTGAATCGTTTTTTGGACATAGCTCGGTAAGTAATTGTCCGATTAATATGAAACCTTGAAAAGGCACATCCTCGGGTCCCCAGCAATATACCTGGCAAGTTTAAAGTATATCGGACCCGTGGTTGTCGAGAAACAGCGGTCACAGACAAACGTACAAACAAACAAACACACAGAGATTACTGGAATTATAGATAGATTTCCTGCCTGACCCCTCGTCCCATAAACAAAGACTTTTTCGTCATCACCAAAATGCCCTTCCGTTGCTTCAGACAACATTTGTACCACCCTTCAGCTGTTCTCCGCAACACCCTTCATAACGTGCAGTTAAAAAAGGGAAACTTAAACAAATGCCTGTCTTCCCAACATATGGCCATTGAGAACCAGTAATGATGGCATTGACCCCATCAAAGACCGGGCTTTGTGCTATCAAAGTGCATCACCACAAAATAACAGTGGGTAAACTATAAGAGCACTCGGTAGAGCACACACCTCCACCAGGCTGAACACTTTATGTTTTGTATCCCATTGATGGGCCAGATCTGGATTCGGACCTGAACCAAAATCTAATGGACTTGTTCTTGTCACCAAACCAACTCGTCCACCAAGTTTAGTCATAATAGTAGGGGAGCTCCCAATAGAGTTCGTGACCATTTTCCCGTGATCAAGGTTTGAAGGTTGATTTTGAAAGATAAAAATATATATAAAAAAATAAGCTTGGGTATCTTTTTTTAAAATGCGGGCTAACTCGGCCAGAGGACAAAATCCAAGATGTCCGCCAAAACCGCGAAATCGGGCATATTTCCGCCTACGTGAATGCTACATATACATATTGGGTGTCCATATGTGGGTTTTTCTGGGCCCAGATCTTGCATCTTACATCAGTCAAGTGATATTGTGACTTAAAATGATATTAAATGATTAATGTTGACCAAAATCCAAGATGGCCGCTGCAAAAAACCATGTATTGTATATGTTCATAATTGTGCATACCATAGATTCATCGCTGGCGTCTAAATACAGTTTTACATGACTAGTGTTTTCATTTATAACCTTATTGTTACTATGAATGACTTTTTGAGCAGGTAACGAACCAAGATTGCTGCCTTATCTACAAGATGGTTTGATTAAGTTTCACAGGTATTTGTTCACAGGTAGTTGTTAGTATTAATTTCCAGGGAGTACCAGGGTGGACAATGGATCAAGGCATTACAGTTAAGTATATTCAACTAATAATAGTTAAAATATTAGTTAAGTCCCTTTCTTTAAGAGATAAAGATCTGTCCTGTTCAATATTTAAGTTCAGTTAAGTATTAACATCATTCATATCATGCTGTCTGATGTACGGTATGTACAGTAAGTAATAGGTTTTATTTTTCATTGCAGAGTATACCATGGCGACACCACCCATTCAAGGAAAGAAGAGAAAGAGTGAAGATGAGGACCAGCCTCCAGGACTATCAAGCTCCAGTGAGTGTATCCTCTGTCATAAGCATTGTGATGAGGAAAAGAGTAGCTTAAGCCCAGAAGCCTGGCAGCATCTCCAACAACAAGCAGAACGATGGAGAGGATTGGACAAATATGGTCAAGTCTTTGATGCAGTGCCATGGCACAATGGACCAGCTGGAATATATTTCCACAAACTGTGTAAAGTTCAACTGGCCAGTAACTATAAATTGGAGCAGGCACTAAAGCGACAAAAGAAATGTTTTGAAACAGAAATCTCTCGCAGCGATGATGTAGCTGACGAAGCACCTGGACCATCTTGCGCTCAGAGACAATCACGATCACAAACCGGTATTATACAAGACAAACATTTGTGTATTTGGTGTATGAAGGGAGAAGACCTGAAACACCCTGGACGGGACAAGTGGCACATCATGCAACAAATGGATGCATGGCATGTCTTCAAAGGTCACACAGTCCATCTGGACGACGAGAATATGCGGGATCGCATTTTGACACTGATTGATTCCACGTCAGATCCATTTGCCACAGAGATCCGCTACCATCGGTCATGTTGGACGAAATACATCAAAGTCCATGATTATAATGATCAACATTTGCACATGCACAATGTACGACTGGCAGAAGTACGTCAAATGTTTTTCAAACATGTGCGCACTGTAATTTTTGAAAGACATGAACTCCGAACACTACAGAGCCTTCTACAAGACTACACGCAAATGCTGGTGAACTTTGGCATGACTGTGAACACTGTGAAGTCTAGCACAATAAAATCTATGCTCCAAACGGAATTCAGCGACCAAATTGGTTTCCACGAAAGAGTTACAAAAAACAAGAGCTCAATGGTTTTTGACACGTCAGCTGGTGGAACATACATAGAAGCTGCTGTAAATTGCCTAGGTGCAACTGATGACCAACTCGTCTCAATTGTAGCGCAACGAATTAGAGCTGAAGCAGCAAAAGTATCGCCAATGATCTGGCCACCTCACATTGACGATTTACTCAATGAGGACGAAACAAGCAGCCTACTGAAACAGCTCATTTCCCGTCTAAAGTCTTCAAAACCTCAGCGTGACCTTGATATGGAGGATGACGACTCTGCAGTTATCGCTTTGACTGCCTTGCTCTCTTCATATATGACAGGCAAACGAACTTCATTTGGAACAAGGTTGTCTGTTATGATACACGGACTAACCAGAAGCCGGGAACTTGTCTAGTTATTGAAAAAATTCTCAATTGGGATCAGCTACAAAGACGTGCTACATCTCTATGATGCTTGGGCCAAGTACGATATTGAGCAGAACAAAGCATGTCCAGAGGAGCTTGCACTGGGTATGCCAGGGACAGCAGTAATGGACAATGATGACTTTTCTGAGGACACGCTAACTGGCGCGAACACTTCACACCGTACAAATGTTATGTTTGTCCAGCCACTTGATTTGGTTCATGCTCCAGAGGAATCGGCCCCAGAATTAACAATTCCCAAGTCTAAAGAAATGAAGCATCTTTGCATCGATCAGCATAAAGTCCATCCTTACAAGACTGTCCAGCGTGGAGCTCCAAGTATGCGAACAGGTGTTGACATTACTCCTTCAGATACTAAAGTCCAGAGGCAGCGAGGACTCATTCATGCCATGGCACGTCTAGATGAGACTCATACACCACCTGCACCATGCAGTCAAACAGTTGGGGGATTTGCAGGTTTCCAGTCAACAGTTCAGCCGCATGTTGTCAAAAGCAAGCCGTATTACTTCTTGACTTTTCCAAATCCTCCTGGAAAATCTGTAGTGCACGAAATAATGTGCCGGATGGTTGATGCAGCAGGCAAAAAGAACATGCCCTACATCCAGTTGGTAGGAGATCAACCAGTGTATGCCTTGATAGTGCAAATGAGATACGAACACCCTGATAAATTCAGTGTCGTGTTGCCTTCTATGGGCCCATTTCATATTCACATGTCTTACATTTCTGCCATGAATAAGCGTTTTCACGGGTCTGGCTTGTCTGACATCCTCGTTGCGGCAGATGTTATTGCAGAAGGGTCTGTGGACCAGGCATTACGGGGCAAACACTACAAGAGGAGCATACGATGTCTCCGATTGATGTATGAAACTCTGCTGAGAAGAATCATACAACAGTCACTACAGAATGGGGGAAGCATCTCAGATGAACTTGAAGCTCACTTGACTGTCCTGCGGAATCCTTCCTCAACAGCAGAAGAACGGCAGGAATGTTATGCACTTCTGGAAGCCAACCAAGAGGTTATTTCATTGGTGGCAGATGAGTTCAATAGAATTGAGGAGTCCGGTGGTTCAATGGCAAAGTACTGGATCACATTTATGGAGATGACTGAAATATTGATGATGAATCTGCATGCGTTGAGAATCCAGAACTGGGAACAATTCAAGTCGACATTACGTTTAATGCTACCATGGATCCAGATTTATGACGACGATAAATATGGACGGTGGTTGGTTGAGTATTGGCTGGAAATGGAATCCCTCCCAGAGGATGTAGCACAATACATGCGAGATGGCTTATTTGCTCAATCCATGTCGGGAAAGCCTTACTCATGTTTGCCATTGGATCTCTGGATCGAGATGACAATGAACAAGGGTTCAAAGATGAAAGCTGGCTGGCTCAAAATTTTGAAGAACGAAAAGATGCTGCTGTCACATTCCCGAAATGCTAACAATGTTAATAGAGTCCGATCCTCACTGCATGATCTTGCCAGCACATCAGAATCAAAACGACATCACAGTGAAAATGCTCCCACTCGCATGAAGGAAGACGAACAAGCTGTACAAGATATTAACAACTGCATCACTGAATTCGGCTGTGACCCTTTCAATGAAGAAAACAAGGTCTTGAAATCACTACAGTCTGGAATGGTAGCTTCTGATGACCTCATTCAAGATTTTGAATCGGTCCACACCGATGGCGAGAAATGCTTGAAGGCATTCTGTGAAGACAGAATGTTCAGCAGCAACAAACCTTTCCATGCAAGCATTCACAGGAATTTGAGACGGAACTTCAGCAACCCACCTTCAGTCAAGACTGGCGAGCGCATCATGAAGTCAGACGCAATGGAGAACAGAGCGATGGCAGCAGTTGTCTCACTTGCTGAAAATGACACCGAAAATTTCACCTTGTCAGAGATAATGTCGTACCGAGTCACAGATCTATGTCTGCCAATATTCAATATCAACGGCACCATGAAAAAAGTGCAAAAATCTAAGTTGGTAGAAAAATTCAAGCTACATGCGTTGGAACCAACACCAGACAAGTACACGGCGATCCTGGACATGGGATTTATATGGCGTTTGTCTACGCCATCGGTAGAAGACAGGGAAAAGGCTGATGGAATTTCCTACACCTGGGGAGACTACGCATCGAAGGTGTTCGCCGTCATTATGAGCAGACATAAATATGCATCACAAGTTGTGTTTGTCAATGACAGATATGATGTTTCCCTGACCGTCAAGGATAGCGAACGCAAGCTTCGAAAAAGCACTTCTGGATTTTCAGATGGCTCCAAGAATGTATTTTTCAAGCAGTCGGACAAATTCCCATCTGCCAAAGGATTTCAAGACTTCTTCCACAATGCAACAAACAAGCAGCACCTACAGATCTTTCTCAGAAACGAGTTCAGCATGTTGTACCGAAACTATTCTAACACTGAATTTGTCTACTGCGTTGGGCCCACATGTGTCAATCTATCGACAGGTTTGCCTGTTACAGACTTCCAGTGTGAACAGTTAGAAGCAGACACATGCATGTTCTTCATCTACTCACAAATACGTAAAGCTGGAATAGAAACACCTGTTATCATCGACGCAGAAGATACGGACGTGCTTGTATTGGCATCGTATGTTGCTCATAGAACTGAAGGGGTGCTCGCAATGAAGTACAAAAAGCAGTTCATAGATTGTACAGCTTTCTGCCCGAAGGAAATAGCAGATATCATAGTTCCTCTTCACGTCCACAGCGGCTCAGACACAACAGCAGCATTCTTTGGACATGGGAAGAAAACCATCTTCGACATATCATCCACTTCACCTGAAGCTAGAGCGTTCCTCAGTGAAGTAGGGAAACACCTACCGGTCCCTCAGCAGGTGCTTGATCATATGACGCTGTACACAATACGGTACATATACAAGGACAAACAAAGTACCACTCTGTGTGATGCTCGGGCCAGGAAGTGGCGACAAATGAAAAGGAAATCAATACTGCGGCTTCCACCAGACAAAGAATCCCACGATTTGAAAGTCAAGAGAGTGAACTATCAAACCTACGTGTTGCTCAACTACGAAAAACCTGATGCGCCACCGTCTCCTTTATCTCATGGCTGGCATCTCGAGGAAGGCATGTGTCTTCCATTGAGGTACATTCACCCAGCACTCCCAGAAAAACTAACTCAGGCTTTGGAAAGCAGCCCAACTATGGATGATCCAGTCGAGTCTGGGTCCGAGACGGACGATTCGGACAGTGAATAACAATTTCAATCTATCCAACACAAACAAACTGTTATAACAACTATTGTCATTTTCAACCCTACCGTATATGCTACTTGTGCAATGTGTATCACTGCTTGTAAATGTAATGTCATGTCACTGTAAATATAATAAAACAAAATAGAGAAAGATAAATTCTTTCTTACTGATTGCAAATGAAAACCTTGAACATTGTGTCAAATAAAAGACGTTGCAATAGATACAATGTACAGTAGCCATAACTGCTTATCTAACGGGCGAGAGGCAGCCATCTTGGCTCGTTACCTGCTCAAAAAGTCATTCATAGTAACAGTAAGGTTATAAATGAAAACACTAGTCATGTAAAACTGTATTTAGACGCCAGCGATGAATCTATGGTATGCACAATTATGAACATATACAATACATGGTTTTTTGCAGCGGCCATCTTGGATTTTGGTCAACATTAATCATTTAATATCATTTTAAGTCACAATATCACTTGACTGATGTAAGATGCAAGATCTGGGCCCAGAAAAACCCACATATGGACACCCAATATGTATATGTAGCATTCACGTAGGCGGAAATATGCCCGATTTCGCGGTTTTGGCGGACATCTTGGATTTTGTCCTCTGGCCGAGTTAGCCCGCATTTTAAAAAAAGATACCCAAGCTTATTTTTTTATATATATTTTTATCTTTCAAAATCAACCTTCAAACCTCGATCACGGGAAAATGGTCACGAACTCTATTGGGAGCTCCCCTACTATAACTCGTCTAACTTTTTAAAGATATCATGTTATATAACGCTTTTCACCCGATCTGTCAATGGTGAAGAACCATTTAAAAATTAAATAATTCTCGTATCCGAATCCATCTTGAGATCTTCATCAAAATCGAATCGATTCTTCCTTGTCACACATCCAACCTCTCCACCAAGTTTCGTCCAAATCTGTCCATAACTTTTTGAGATATATATATATATATATATTTTTTGTATACTGAATCGAGGCTCGTGAAAGAGCTAATCATGTTCACAAACAAACAAACAAACAGGGGTGAAAACATAACCTCCATCCACCTTCGTGGCAGAGGGGAAAAAAAATGGTCAAGGTGGGGGAGGGAGCGAGGAGAGAGGTAAAAATGGTCAAGGTGGGGGAGGGAGCGAGGTGGGAGGTAAAAATGGTCAAAGTGGGGGAGGGAGCGAGGAGGGAGGTAAAAATGGTCAAGGTGGGGGAGGGAGCGAGGAGGGAGGTAAAATTGGTCAAGGTCGGAGAGGAAGCGAGGAGGGAGGTAAAAATGGTCAAGGTGGGAGAGGAGGCAAGGAGGGAGGTAAAATTGGTCAAGGTGGGGGAGGGAGCGAGGAGGGAGGTAAAAATGGTCAAGGTGGGGGAGGGAGCGAGGTAGGAGGGAAAAATGGTCAAGGTGGGGGAGGGAGCGAGGAGGGAGGTAAAATTGGTCAAGGTCGGAGAGGGAGCGAGGAGGGAGGTAAAAATGGTCAAGGTGGGAGAGGAGGCAAGGAGGGAGGTAAAATTGGTCAAGGTGGGGGAGGGAGCGAGGAGGGAGGTAAAAATGGTCAAGGTGGGAGAGGGAGCGAGGAGGGAGGTAAAAATGGTCAAGGTGGGAGAGGGAGTGAGGAGGGAGGTAAGGTGGAAGACTTCGGAAAAGAGATGGGGTTAGTAAGGGATCTGATGGTTGAGGAGAGCTTTCTCTGAACTCCTGACATGTTAGTAATTGCAACACCTTGACCCCAGCACATCAATAACTCCTCACACCACAGGATCTTATCAGCCGATATCTCACTACAGGATTTACAGCATTGAACTCAGGGTTTTATGGGACAATGTCCCACTGAGAGGCTCAGAATGCTCAACGTTGAGTTACATCACCGTGCGACCACTGGACGGCTCAATAAGAAGAGAAGCATGACTTATTTACCGACAAGCATGCCAACAACAACAACAAAACAATACGATACAAGCATGCCAACAACAACAAAACAAGACGATACAAGCATAACAACAACAATACGATACGATACAAGCATGTCAACAACAACAAAACAAGACGATACAGGCATGACAACAACAACAAAACAAGACGATACAAGCATAACAACAACAATACGATACGATACAAGCATGTCAACAACAACAAAACAAGACGATACAGGCATGACAACAACAACAAAACAATATGATACAAGCATAACAACAACAACAACAAAACAATACGATACAAGCATAACAACAACAATACGATACGATACGATACGATACAAGCATAACAACAACACAATACCATACAAGCATAAGAACAACAATACGATACGATACAAGCATAACAACAACAACAATACGATACGATACAAGCATAACAACAACAACAACACGATACGATATGATACGATACGATACAAGCATAACAACAAAACAATACCATACAAGCATAACAACAACAACAACAACAATACGATACGATACGATACGATACAAGCATGAACAACAACACCAATACGATATGATACAAGCATAACAACAACAATACGACACAAGCATAACAACAACATTACGATACGATATAAGCATAACAACAACAAAACAATATGATACAAGCATAACAACAACAATACGATACGATACAAGCATAACAACAAAACAATACCATACAAGCATAAGAACAACAACAATACGATACGATACAAGCAAAACAACAACAATACGATACGATACGATACAAGCATAACAACAACAATATGACACAAGCATAACAACAACAATATGATACGATATAAGCATAACAACAACAACAAAACAATACGATACAAACAAAACAACAACAAAACAATACGATACAAGCTGAACAACAACAACAAAACAATACAATACAAGCATAACAACAACAATATGATATGATACGATACAAGCATAACAACAAAACAATACCATACAAGCATAACAACAACAATACGATATGATACAAGCATAACAACAAAACAATACGACACAAGCATAACAACAACAATACAATACGATACGATACAAGCATAACAAAACAATACGATACAAGCACAACAACAACAAAACAATACAATACAAGCATAACAACAACAATACGATACGATACGATACAAGCATAACAACAACAATACAACACAAGCATAACAACAACAATACGATATGATATGATATAAGCATAACAACAACAAAACAATATGATACAAGCATAACAACAACAACAATATGATACGATACAAGCATAACAACAACAATATGACACAAGCATAACAACAACAATACGATACGATATAAGCATAACAACACCAACAAAACAATACGATACAAGCAAAACAACAACAAAAGAATATGATACAAGCTTAACAACAATACAAGCACAACAACAACAAAACAATACGATACGATTCAAGCATAACAACAACAATACGATACGGTACAAGGATAACAACAAAACAATACGATAGAACAACAACAATATGACAAGCACAACAACAACAACATGATACGATTTAAGCATAACAACAACAACAAAACAATACAAGCAAAACAACAACAAAACAATACGATACAAGCATAACAACAACAATACAATATGATACAAGCATAACAACAACAACAAAACAATATGACACAAGCATAACAACAACAATACAATACAATACGACACAAGCATAACAAAACAATATGATACAAGCATAACAACAACAAAAAAATACAATACAAGCATAACAACAACAATATGATACAATACGACACAAGCATAACAAAACAATACTATACAAGCATAACAACAACAAAACAATACGATATAAGCAGGCCAACAATAACAACAAAACAATACGACATAAGCACAACAACAAAACAATACTATACAAGCATAACAACAACAAAACAATACGATATAAGCATGCCAACAACAACAAAACAATACTATACAAGCATAACAACAAAACAATACGATGTAAGCATGCCAACAACAACAACAAAACAATACGACACAAGCACAACAACAAAACAATACTATACAAGCACAATAACAACAAAACAATACTATACAAGCATAACAACAACAAAACAATACGATATAAGCATGCCAACAACAACAAAACAATACTATACAAGCATAACAACAAAACAATACGATGTAAGCATGCCAACAACAACAAAACAATACGACACAAGCACAACAACAAAACAATACTATACAAGCACAATAACAACAAAACAATACTATACAAGCATAACAACAACAAAACAATACGATATAAGCATGCCAACAATAACAACAAAACAATACGACACAAGCATGCCAACAACAAAAACAACAAGAAAACAATACGACAGTAGGAATTCTTGAAAACACGACAGGAAGGTTACAAGTCACAGTCGACTCACTGGGATAATGTAATATGGCGTCATTCGTTTGACCACAGAAGAAACCATTCCAAATGTGTAAACTGTTTGGAGACCGTGATATTTCAAAACCCACAACAAAAGCAGGAGATCAAAAGGTAAAAGCTTTTAACCGACCAACCTTTACCTCCGTTTTTGTCTCCCTGTCACTATCAACTCTATCCGTGTCCGTCTCAATGCTGCTCTCTCACTCTCCCTTTCATGCCTCGGGCCTTGCGCACCAGTTACTGATGATAGAAAAAGCGCTAACATTTCATGTCCGTTACAGGAGTCGTGGATAAATGTTGGAGACCTGCACGTGACTGCTTCCAAGAATCTGTTTCTTGTCTGCGTTTGGACAATCCATTTGGTAATAATTATCCAACCGGGTTTTTGTACAACTTCTCTTACTACTCCCCCCCCCCCCTCCCCAACCCAACCACCAGCCCCCCCCAAACCCTACTGCATAACCCCCTCCCCAACCCAACCACCACCCCCCCGTCCCAACCCAACCACCACCCCCCCTCCCCAACCCAACCACCACCCCCCCTCCCCAACCCAACCACCACCCCCCCTCCCAAACCCAACCACCACCCCCCCTCCCAAACCCAACCACCACCCCCCCTCCCAAACCCAACCACCACCCCCCCTCCCCAACCCAACCACCACCCCCCCTCCCCAACCCAACCACCACCCCCCCCTCCCAAACCCAACCACCACCCCCCCTCCCCAACCCAACCACCACCCCCCCTCCCCAACCCAACCACCACCCCCCCTCCCCAACCCAACCACCACCCCCCCTCCCCAACCCAACCACCACCCCCCGCCCCCCCCCCCCCTTCAGGGAAGAAGGAGACGATCTGGCTTCCTGTCTGCCTTGGCCTTTCATTGGTTTAAATGAAATGACCGTTTGTGTAACGCAGCGGTTAATCCTGCACGCATTTCCTTACCTTTCCAATTAGAGGGAGGAAGCTCTGGGATTGGCCAAGAGTTCAAGGGGAAGATGAGGAAATGATATGAGGAGGAAAAGGGGATTGGTATAACGGGGTCAAAGGCAGGTCTGCCAAGACCCTACAACCCAGTGCCGTCCTCCATATTCCCATACAACTCCTTTCAGGGTCCACACGAGTTGCAGACGCAACGAGTGAAATCAGAATCTGCAGCAATGTCGTTTTCATGATCCCAAAGGTTGAAAAACAAAACCGGGTAATCGGCTTCGTGTGTCTGTCTGTGTGACCGTGTCCTCCCCAGTTGGACAGAAATTCAACCTTGGTAGTTATGGTCACGACATGGCAACAAGGTGCAAGAGCGGTACCATCTTTGGCCCTGCTCCTGGGGTGGAGTCAAAAGGTCAAATACCAAAAATGCAATTCCAGGCACATTGAGAAACTTTGACAAATGAGACGTTGTATATGCAATCAACATTGGGGGGTGCATCAAATACATGAGGGGGTTTGGGTTCATGGCCCTCGGGTCGGGGACTTGGGTCAACATTGGGGGGTGCATCAAATACATGAGGGGGTTTGGGTTCATGCCCCTCGGTCAGGGACTTGGGTCAACATTGGGGGGGTGCATCAAATACATGAGGGGGTTTGGGTTCATGGCCCTCGGGTCGGGGACTTGGGTCAACATTGGGGGGGTGCATCAAATACATGAGGGGGCTTGGGTTCATGCCCCTCGGGTCGGGGACTTGGGTCAACATTGGGGGTGCATCAAATACATGAGGGGGCTTGGGTTCATGCCCCTCGGGTCGGGGACTTGGGTCAACATTGGGGGTGCATCAAATACATGAGGGGTTTGGGTTCATGGCCCTCGGTCAGGGGCTTGGGTCAACATTGGGGGATGCATCAAATACATGAGGGGGTTTGGGTTCATGGCCCTCGGGTCGGGGACTTGGGTCAACATTGGGGGTGCATCAAATACATGAGGGGGTTTGGGTTCATGGCCCTCGGGTCGGGGACTTGGGTCAACATTGGGGGTGCATCAAATACATGAGGGGTTTGCGTTCATGCCCCTCGGGTCGGGGACTTGGGTCAACATTGGGGGGTGCATCAAATACATGAGGGGGTTTGGGTTCATGGCCCTCGGGTCGGGGACTTGGATCAACATTGGGGGGTGCATCAAATACATGAGGGGGTTTGGGTTCATGGCCCTTGGGTCGGGGACTTGGGTCAACATTGGGGGGTGCATCAAATACATGAGGGGGTTTGGGTTCATGGCCCTCGGGTCGGGGACTTGGATCAACATTGGGGGGTGCATCAAATACATGAGGGGGTTTGGGTTCATGGCCCTTGGGTCGGGGACTTGGGTCAACATTGGGGGTGCATCAAATACATGAGGGGGTTTGGGTTCATGCCCCTCGGGTCGGGGACTTGGGTCAACATTGGGGGGTGCATCAAATACATGAGGGGGTTTGGGTTCATGCCCCTCGGTCAGGGACTTGGGTCAACATTGGGGGATGCATGAAATACATGAGGGGTTTGGGTTCATGCCCCTCGGGTCGGGGACTTGGATCAACATTGGGGGATGCATCAAATACATGAGGGGTTTGGGTTCATGCCCCTCGGTCGGGGACTTGGGTCAACATTTGGGGATGCATCAAATACATGAGGGGTTTGGGTTCATGCCCCTCGGGTCGGGGACTTGGATCAACATTGGGGGATGCATCAAATACATGAGGGGGTTTGGGTTCATGCTCCTCGGGTCGGGGACCTGGGTCAACATTGGGGGGTGCATCAAATACATGAGGGGGTTTGGGTTCATGCCCCTCGGGTCGGGGACTTGGATCAACATTGGGTGGTGCATCAAATACATGAGGGGTTTGGATTCATGCCCCTCGGGTCGGGGACTTGGGTCAACATTGGGGGATCCATCAAATACATGAGGGGGTTTGGGTTCATGCCCCTCGGGTCGGGGACTTGGATCAACATTGGGGGGTGCATCAAATACATGAGGGGTTTGGGTTCATGCCCCTCGGGTCGGGGACTTGGATCAACATTGGGGGGTGCATCAAATACATGAGGGGGTTTGATGAGGGGGTTTGGGTTCATGCCCCTCGGGTCGGGGACTTGGATCACAGCGGTGAAACATTTCAAACTCAAAACTGGATCTTGGGTCATTCCTGGTGAAACTGCGGGAAGCGTGGGGATTTGCGATTCCAGGCCATGGACTTCGCTATACATGGGTTCACTGAACCATCATTCATAACCAACCAGAAACAACACACCACGTCAATCCGTCCCCTTGGAAGGGTCAAGTAATGGACACCTCCATGTCCAAATGGTTTCTTACTCAGACGATTAAAATGTACATCTCCAAGGAGAGAGAGCATGGATGAAGCTGCGCATGTTCCTCATGGATGAAGCTGCGCATGTTTCCAATGACAAATTTAATTTGGACTCCAATTGAAATGTTGATAATTCATGTGCTTAATCAAGATGACGTGATGACGTCATCACAGTAACACAACTTCATCATGACGACATGATCACTTAGGGTCCCAGTATTTACAAACTGAGAGGGAAACCACTTCATTAACTCCACCACCAAAGGTAGACAGAGCTCACGTATTCACCGCAGTTTGTCTGTCTGTCTGTCCGTCTGTGAGCAGGATATCTCAAAATGTTCCGACAGGTATCGACAAAACCTGGATGACAGGTTTGGTGACGAGGACCAACCGATTAGATTTTGGTGAAGATTTGGATATGAGAATTTAAAAAGTCATTCTTATCCATTGAGAGATGGAGACAAAAATGATGTATAGCACAACATCTCAAAAAGTTGTGGATGGATTATGACAACACTTGGTGGATGAGTTGGATTGGCGACAAGAACTTACCCCCATTAGAATTTGATTCAGGTCCGGATTGAGATCCAACCTGTCGGTGAGATACAAAAGGTAAACTGTTCATCCTGCTGCAGGTATGTGCTCCACCGAGTGCTCTTCTCGTTTTCAAAAGCTTTTTACTTTACATTCTTAGATTTTAAAAACACCATTAAATATTAAATACAACTACGCGACAATCCATACGCGTACACACGTGTGGAAGGGACAATTGAAATGGACAAAAGGAAAAAGTATCCACAGAGCGTTACCATGGACAACTACCCTATATGGACAACTACCCTATATGGACAACTGCCGTATATGGACAACTACCTTATATGGACAACTACCCTATATGGACAAATACCCTATATGGACAACTACCCTATATGGACAACTACCCTGTATGGACAACTGCCCTATATGGACAACTGCCCTATATGGACAACTACCCGATATGGACAACGACCATGTATGGACAACTACCCTATATGGACAACTACCCTATATGGACAACTACCCTATATGGACAACTACCGTATATGGACAACTACCGTATATGGACAACTACCGTATATGGACAACTACCGTATATGGACAACTACCGTATATGGACAACTACCTTATATGGACAACTACCCTATATGGACAACTACCCTATATGGACAAATACCCTATATGGACAACTACCCTATATGGACAACTACCCTATATGGACAACTACCCTATATGGACAACTACCCTATATGGACAACTACCCTATATGGACAACTACCCTATATGGACAATTACCCGATATGGTAAATGGTCATATGGATGTTTACAAATTTGAAACACAAGTCATGGAGAGCACAGTTTCTGCCTTATTTGTCAATAGCTTTGTCAATATGAACAAAAAAGATGAAAACAAATATTAATGTTGAAGCCTTTAAGATTGAAGGAGACAATGAAAGAAGATAGT
Source organism: Myxine glutinosa (assembly GCF_964187855.1). Classification (NCBI taxonomy): domain Eukaryota; kingdom Metazoa; phylum Chordata; class Myxini; order Myxiniformes; family Myxinidae; genus Myxine; species Myxine glutinosa. Next base: position 4,343,981 of record NC_136266.1, read on the forward strand.
GCAGGAGAGAGAAATGAGGAAAGGGGAATCATGGGGAGTGTGACACCAAAGGAAGGTATGGGGGCTAAGGGAGGTAAGGAGGGGGCATTCAGGGAGTGTCGGAGGGAAAGGGGTATTCCGGGAGTGTAGGAGGGAAATGGGTATTCCGGGAGGGTAGGAGGGAAAGGGGTATTCCGGGAGTGTAGGAGGGAGGGGGGTATTCAGGGAGGGTAGGAGGGAAAGGGGTATTCAGGAATGTAGGAGGGAAAGGAGTATTCAGGGAATGTAGGAGGGAAAGGGTATTCCGGGAGCGTAGGAGGGAAAGGGGTATTCCGGGAGTGTAGGAGGGAAAGGGGTATTCCGGGAGTGTAGGAGGGAAATGGGTATTCCGGGAGGGTAGGAGGGAAAGGGGTATTCCGGGAGTGTAGGAGGGAGGGGGGTATTCAGGGAGGGTAGGAGGGAAAGGGGTATTCAGGAATGTAGGAGGGAAAGGAGTATTCAGGGAATGTAGGAGGGAAAGGGTATTCCAGGAGCGTAGGAGGGAAAGGGGTATTCCGTGAGTGTAGGAGGGAAAGGGGTATTCCGGGAGTGTAGGAGGGAAGGGGGTATTCCGGGAGTGTAGCGGGAAGGGGGGTATTCAGGGAGGGTAGCGGGAAGGGGGGGGGTATTCAGGGAGGGTAGGAGGGAAAGGGGTATTCAGGGAGGGGAGGAGGGAAAGGGGTATTCCGGGAGTGTAGCGGGAAGGGGGGGTATTCCGGGAGTGTAGCGGGAAGGGGGGGTATTCAGGGAGGGTAGGAGGGAAAGGGGTATTCCGGGAGTGTCAGAGGGAAGGGGGTATTCCGGGAATGTAGCGGGAAGGGGGGTATTCAGGGAGGGTAGGAGGGAAAGGGGTATTCAGGGAGTGTCAGAGGGAAGGGGGTATTCCGGGAATGTAGCGGGAAGGGGGGTATTCAGGGAGGGTAGGAGGGAAAGGGGTATTCAGGGAGTGTCAGAGGGAAGGGGGTATTCCGGGAATGTAGCGGGAAGGGGGGTATTCAGGGAGGGTAGGGGGGAAAGGGGTATTCGGGGAGTGTAGGAGGGAGGGGGGTATTGCGGGAGTGTAGGGGGAGGGGGGTATTCGGGGAGTGTAGCAGGGAAAGGGATATTCAGGGTGTGCAGGAGGGAAAGGAGGATAAGGGAAGTGCAGGACATAAATTTAGATACGGGGAATGTGGGAGGAAAATAAGGATAGAGAAGTGTGGGAAAGAAAGGAGGATTATGGAAGCGTGAGAAGGAATGGAAGGTAAGGGAGTGTGTGAAGGAAAGGAATGTGTGGGAAGTGTGGGAGGAAAAGGAACGTTGGACATCACAAGATACACAAACTCAAAAACCAAAAGTGTTACCATTAAAATATAAAATCAAATGATATATATAGCGATGGAGGAAGATCACATTGTAAAAACACTCATTCAATGAAAGCACGGGAATGCACAAATTGAATTGGGAGTTCCTCAATATCGACCATCGATACAGGTCATCCCCAGAAGCTTGATCAACATCAAACACATCAAAAGCTATCATTAGAGGAATAACCAAGGTCCTAACATGTGTGACAAACTTGTAACAAGTTACTTACAATTACGATAAAGATCTCCAATAATAATATAACAAGCAAGTACAACAAGATCTACAAGGATATGGAATAAAACAAACAGAATCAATTCTACACCCAACACCTGCCTTAGTGTGCAAGCAGACATTGACGTCCATAATCGGATGTGAAGTTTCACCCCCCAGGGGAGTCACCACAAAGGGAGAGGGAGTAGAGTGCAAACTGTTCTTGTGACAGGGCAGAGGTTCATAGGGTAAAGGGGGAGGGGTAGGGGTTGATCGAAGAGCAAATCACAAGGTTAAAGCTGGGGTTCTGCTTCACCCTGTGGTTTATGAATGGGCTGGAAACGTCTGAAGGAAACGTAAAACAGCTGCTGCTTGCATAGCAAAGTGAGCGCTCTTACTCCCTTGCGCAAACATCACCATTTCAGTCTTGTCCACTTGACGAAACTCTTCAAGGGAATCGATGGAGCTGCTCACAATACGCAGTTTGGTGTAGGGATTGTATGCAAATTCAAGGCCTGGAATATTCATCAGATATATTTAATAGTGGAGAATAGTGGAACACACGTGTGAATGTTCATATCATATAAGGACGGACATTCAATATTGAGGTTGTTTAATTTGGGTGGAGGGAGGGTTAGGGTTGTATATTTAAATATGAATTCACAAGGATCATAACTGGAGTATAATCATAATCATAACAGCTCCATCGGGACAAGAGCTTCCGGGTTCGGTTGCGAGAGGACGCTGGCGTTGCATATTCGCCGCTTCTCCGACTGGATGGATGTACAGGGTCTGCTTCTACCTTTCTGACCTGACATCTCACACCTGTCCTGCCTTTTCACACCCGCACGTGCCGCGTGTTCTCCGGCTGGATAACGGAATCTGCTTTTGATGGTACGGAATACGGAATTCGAAAGGCCCGCTCCCGTTGATTGTGGCCGTGGCCTTGTTTGCCGGTGGCCTTGTGGCCTTGTTTGCCGCTGTGGTCTTGATTAGCGGCTGCAGTCGTTTGCCGCTGCGTTTGCCGCTGCGTTTGCCGCTTTGCCTCCTCGACCTTGGCCTCGTACTCGTCCCTTCGCTCCTGCCTGGCATGGCTCTGAAGTACTCCGCCGCAAGGCTTCTTCTGCTCAATACCCGCTCCACCCCATCATGCATCTCTGCCATCAAATCAAATGGACTCCTCCGACGACCCAGGTACATTCACCGTGGCTCCGGTCGCAAGTTTGTTTATTTGCAATCAGGTCACTCCATCCCCGTCCTCTGGTCGGCTCAGCGCACTCTCACTCTTCGTCCCAGCGCACCTGGTCACAGCAACCCACACGATCGCACCTCTTGCCTACGAACCCTGGCTAAATCACCTGAATTCATCCCTGCTGTTCAAAACAACATCAAGCTCACCCTGTTCAACACCCGGTCCCTCAACAATAAATGCCTCATCCTGAACGAATACATCCTGGATAACAAACTGGACTTTCTCTGTCTCACTGAAACCTGGCAACAACCTCTGGACTACTACACACTCAACCTCACCACACCCAATGGATATTCCTACGTCAATAAACCACGCTCGGAGGGCCGAGGTGGTGGAATTGCCGTTATCCACCGTCAAGACATCAAGACCAACCTCATCTCCATCTCATCTGCTCCATCATTTGAACACCTGGCTTTAAAACTCTCTGGTCACACGCAGTCAGTCATGGCTGTCGTCTACCGCCCTCCCAAACCACACCCATCATTCCTGTCTGACTTCTCCTACTTTCTGACCCAGCTATGTTCCCTCTCCCCCTCAATCCTCCTCCTTGGTGATTTCAATATCCACATGGACTCCACTGACTCCACAATAACCACTGACTTCACTGATTTACTCACCTGCTTTAACCTCACTCAACATGTCGACTTTCCTACCCATATCCGTGGTCACATTTTGGACCTTGTCTGCTCCACTGGATTAAATTTGCACCATCTCTATGGCTCCGACCTCACCCTCTCTGACCACTTAGCCATCACTCTGACCATCAACATCCCCGCCCCAACACCAAGGCATTATCGCACAATCAACTTCCGTAAGCTAAACGCTCTTTCACCTACCTCATTCTCATCCACCCTCTCTGAAAAAATGTCCACTTCTCCCTTCATTGACCTCCACACCCCTTCCGACCTCACTGACTACTACAACCACACTCTCTCCTCCTGCCTTGACCAGCTTGCGCCTGTAAAAACCAAAACAGTTTCTTTCACCCATTCTGCTCCCTGGTTTACCCCTGAACTCCACCTGATGAAAACTCGTGCTCGCCAACTTGAAAGACTCCGCAATAAAACGGGTCTCACAGTTCACTCCCAAGCCTACAAGGACCACATACAACACTACAAAGATGCCCTCTCCCGCGCCCGCTCTGCCTACTACTCTCAAATTATCCACTCTGGCTCCGGAAACCCAAAAGCACTCTTCTCGACAATAAACAAACTCCTCCGCCCCCTGAACACCACCACCCAGTCATTCACAGTAGACAACTGCATCTCCTTCCTCTCTTTCTTCCAACGCAAAATTGACAACATCTACAACAGCTTGACCACCGCCGCACCCGCTCCCCCTCCAACCACCTGCCCCCCCTTGTCCTGCCATCCCCTGTCTCGGTTCTCCCCAATCTCTCCTACTGACCTCTCTGAACTCCTCATAGGAATGAAAACTGCCACCTGCACTCTTGACCCCATCCCCTCCAGCTTTGTCAAAGCCTCCCTCCCTGCTCTCTCTCCACTTATCATTGCAACAATAAACTCCTCCCTGTCTACAGGCATCGTCCCACCTTCCCTCAAAATTGCTGCTGTTACCCCCATTCTAAAAAAACCTGGTCTAAACCCTGACACCCTAAACAACTTCAGACCCATCTCCAACCTACCCTTTCTGTCAAAAGTTTTGGAACGCGCTGTAGCCACTCAACTCAAACATCATCTCTCTGCCAATAACTTGTATGAAACATTCCAATCCGGATTCCGCTCCAACCACAGTACTGAAACTGCTCTCCTCAAAATCACCAACGACCTTCTCCTCTCCTCTGACGCTGGCAACCTCAACATTCTCGTCCTCCTCGACCTCAGCGCTGCCTTTGACACCATCGATCACACTATCCTCCTCACCCGACTTGAATCCACCTTTAACGTCACCGGCACTGCCCTCTCTTGGATTAAATCATACCTCTCTGACAGATGCCAGTTCATCTCCATCAATAACTGCAAATCCCCCACTGCTCCCCTCCCCCAAGGTGTCCCCCAAGGTTCAGTTCTTGGCCCCCTCCTCTTCATCCTTTACCTGTCCCCGCTCGGTCACTTAATCCGCCGTCATGGTCTCCAATTCCACTGCTTCGCCGATGACATCCAGCTTTTCATCTCCACCAAGTCCGTCTCCACCGACACCCACTCTATCCTGACAAACTGCATCACTGAAATAAAATCCTGGCTTCAAATCAACTTCCTCAAGCTTAACTGTGATAAATCTGAAATAATCATCATTGGCCCAAAAACGCTCACAAAATCCACCCATAACTTTGCCCTCAACATCGACGGTATCCCAGTATCCACCTCCCCTCACATCCGGAATCTTGGCGTCATCTTTGACCAAACCCTTTCCTTCGACAAATACACTAAACAGATCACAAAGTCAGCCTTCTTTCACCTGAAAAACATTGCCCGTCTCCGCTCATCCCTCTCCTCCACGGCTGCAGAAACCCTCATCCACGCCTTCATCACCTCCCGTCTGGACTACTGCAATAGCCTCCTCTATGGTTCACCCTCAAAAATCACCAATAAACTCCAATACATTCAGAACTCCGCTGCCCGTCTACTCACTCATTCCCGGACCCGTGACCACATCACCCCCGTCCTTTACAAGCTTCACTGGCTCCCCATCCCCCAGAGAATCCAGTACAAAATCCTCCTCTTGACATACAAAGCCCTCCATAACCTGGCCCCATCCTACCTGGCTGACCTCCTCTCCAGACACACTCCCACCCGCAACCTCCGCTCTGCTGGTACCAACCTCCTGACCCCCTCCATCCGGACCAAATTCAGATCCTGGGGGGACAGGGCCTTCTCCATCGCTGCTCCCACCCTCTGGAACTCACTACCTCACACCATCAGAGACTCCTCCTCACTCACCACATTCAAAACATCACTAAAGACCCACCTGTTCAACGCTGCATTCAACATTCTACCCACAGCATTTAACCCCTGACTATCTCTTCTCCTTCTCCCTCCTTTTGCTTTAAATATTTCCCTATTGATTCTTGTCTTGTCTTTTTGATTCTTGTCTTATATATATGCCGTATATCGCTGCTGTTTGTTTTCTTGATTCTTGTCTTTTTGCAATTGTTGTTTTCATGTATTGTTATGCATTATGTTTTCCACTCTGTCAAAGCGCCTTTGGGCTTCTGGAAAAGCGCTATACAAAATAAATGAATTATTATTATTATTATTATAAATAAACTCACAAAGGTGTATACAACTAGTTTAAACAAACCCACAAGTTTTATACTTTGGGTAAAAATAAATACAAGGTTTATATTGTTGGGGATTTGTGAATTGTGTGTGTAATTTGATGTAAAACTTGTTGTAAATATCACCCTCTGTAGTATAAAGATCAAAGGTCGTCCGTAGTTAGGCCATCGCACACACGTAGCAAATCATAGATTTCCCTCATTAGTTATGTCAGTATAAGGCTCTGTGGTCCACTAATTCATTGCGTTGCATCAATTAAATAAGATAGGATCCCTCCGACGCCCCCATGGCATCTTCAAAGTACCAGGTTTGCTGGGTTTGCTGCACTTGCCTCCATTGGCCACGAGGTAATCTCGGAGAAGAAAGGCGTGTCTCCACCTCGTCATAGAGGGGAGGAGTGAGCCAGCCCTTGCCGACCAACCAAGAACGAGGGGTTTGGCTTTGCGAGGGCATGGAAAGAACGTTCGCATAGGCTTGAGGGTGTGGCCTATAAAACCCGTTAACGTAGCGACCCCCAAAAAGGAGAGTGCAGATGAGATACGAGGGAGAGTGCAGACGAGATATGAGGGAGAGTGCAGATGAGATACGAGGGAGAGAAAGCAGATGAACCAGTGGAGAGAACGCGGCACATGAGGCGGAGGAATCCTAAAAGAGCACGCGACGCAGCGGCACGCAGCAGCCTCAGCGCACAGCAGCTTCGGATTTCAACGGAGTATCGACCGTGGCCGCAAAGGAACGCGCCGTGCGAGGCCGATCAAGAGGGCGGCGGCTGCTCCCTCCCGGCCCGACCGTGCTTCGGTCCGAGCTGAACCTTCCTCTCCCTCCAGCCAATCCACTCTGCAATTCCCCATTCGTGTAAGTCTGCTTGTTCGTCTGTCTTTCATGTTGTCTTGGGGTTTATAAGTAAGACTGTATAGTTAAGTTAATCATTGCACTATGTCTCCTGCTCCTTCCATTGCCTTGTAAATCGCATTTCCTTTCCTTTCTGCTTTAGTTGTGTGTAAATAGTAATAAATCCTGTTATTCCCTACTTTGTCTTCTACTTCTTCATGCTCTTTCGGTCGCTTTAGAGGTTTCCACATTGAGTGTACGTGGCGCGATTCGGCCGACGCACATGAATCGGGTTTAGTCTTGGATAAACGGCTCACGCCGCAGTTCGCTTCGCTCGGCGCAAACATCTATTACGCTGCGGCCGTGAGCGGGAGTATTTCCTCGCGTGCCGGGAGGCGCTGGTAATTAGGTCATAGGACGTTTGGGCCTACTACCCTACACAGCGTCGACCGGGCGTGGCGTCATACCCCCGGGACCACGTCGGTCAGTCATAGACGAGGGGATTAATCCCCCCTCGATAAGGGGGAAGAGGCCGACGTTGGATTCCGTAACAATATTATAAACAAATACAAGGTTTGGTTTGTACCTCAGAGTATAAACAAATTCACGAGGTATATACGAATATTAATACAAGGTTTGTATTGTAAACAAATACAAGCTTTATATTGTAAACAAATACAAGGTTTATATTGTAAACAAATACAACGTTTATATTATATACAAATACAAGGTTTATATTGTAAACAAATACAAGGTTTATATTGTAAACAAATACAAGGTTGATATTGTAAACAAATACAAGATTTATATTGTAAACAAATACAAGGTTTATATTATAAACAAATACAAGGTTTATATTTTAAGCAAAGACAAGGTTTGGTTTGTACCTCAGAGTATAAACAAATTCACGAGGTATATATGAATATTAAGACAAGGTTTGTATTGTAAACAAATACAAGCTTTATATTGTAAACAAATACAAGGTTTATATTGTAAACAAATACAACGTTTATATTATATACAAATACAAGGTTTATATTGTAAACAAATACAAGGTTTATATTGTAAACAAATACAAGGTTGATATTGTAAACAAATACAAGATTTATATTGTAAACAAATACAAGGTTTATATTGTAAACAAGTACAAGGTTTACATTGTAAACAAATACAGGGTTTATATTGTAAACAAATACAAGGTTTATATTGTAAACAAATACAAGGTTTATATTGTAAACAAATACAAGGTTTACATTATAAACAAATACAAGGTTTATATTGTAAACAAATACAATGTTTATATTGCAAACAAATACAAGGTTTATATTGTAAACAAATACAAGGTTTATATTGTAAACAAATACAAGGTTTATATTGTAAACAAATACAAGGTTTATATTGTAAACAAATACAAGGTTTATATTGTAAACAAATACAAGGTTTATATTGTAAACAAATACAAGGTTTATATTGTAAACAAATACAAGGTTTATATTGTAAACAAATACAAGGTTTATATTGTAAACAAATACAAGGTTTATATTGTAAACAAATACAAGGTTTATATTGTAAACAAATACAAGGTTTATATTGTAAACAAATACAAGGTTTATATTGTAAACAAATACAAGGTTTATATTGTAAACAAATACAAGGTTTATATTGTAAACAAATACAAGGTTTATATTGTAAACAAATACAAGATTTATATTGTAAACAAATACAAGGTTTATATTGTAAACAAATACAAGGTTTAAATAATAAACAAATACAAAGTTTATATTATAAACAAATACAAGGTTTATAAAATAAACAAACATTGTTTACATTTTAAACAAATATGATGTTTAACACCTCAAGTATAAACAAAAATAAGGTTTATATTATAAACAAGTACAAGGTTTCTATTATAAACAAACACAATGTTTACATTTTAAAGCTGGGTCCACTACTTTCAGCCAGAAACGAAGAGGGCAAGCAAAGAGTGGTGCCATTGAACTTCACCGAAGCCCAAAAAATTCATCACACAGCCGTCCACTGGAAAAGTGATGCTGACGCTCTTCTGGGATAGCCGAGGCCTACTTGCAGAGCAATGCATGCCCAGGGGGACCACAGTCGCCAGTGCATCATATTGCGACCTCAAAAGTCATCTGAAACCAGCAATCAGATCAAAACATCATGGACTACTCACTACCGGTGTTTTGCTGTAGCATGACAATGCACGGCCCCATACTGCCCGCGCTACAGCTGCAACAATCGAGGACCTGCATTTTGAGTGTCTTCCTCATCCACCCTACTCGCCAGACCTCGCCTCTTCGGATTACCACAACTTTGGGCCACTTAATGAGGCGCTTGGTGGAACCACTTTCCGATCCGACGAAGAGGTCCAAGAGGCGGTGAACACTGGGTTGAACTTTGCACTCCAAAATTTCTTGGTAATCTCCTGATTTCATGATGCCATGCACACATTCAAGGTACCCAGTGCCAGAGGCAGCTCTGCAACGCCAAAACATCACAACCTCCTCCATGTTTGACTGTAGGGAAGGTGTTCTTTTCTTTGAAGGCTTCATTTGTAAGCATAGAGATGATGTGCTTTACCATAAAGCTCTAATTTGGACTCATCTGTCCACAAGACATTCTCCCAGAAGGATTTTGGATTGTTCAGGTGTGTTTCGGAAAACTCCAGTCGGCTTTATAATGTCTCTCTCTCTCAGCAGTGGGGTCCTCCTGGGGCTCCTACCATAGAATCCCCTTTCATTGAGTTAGCGACGGATGGTGCAAGTTGAAACTGTCGTACCTTGTGTTTGAAAGTCAGCTTGAATCTGTTTTGGCAGTTGATCGACGTACTTTCTCCACCATTCGAACAATCCTTCCGATCCTCCATCATTCTAACAGATCTTTGATCAAGTTTTCTCTTGCGGTCACGTCCAGGGAGTTTGACGATTGCTCGGCGATTGCAAGATTTGTTGCGGAATCTTGAATCCACACTGCATGCTCATCTTAAGACGTGTGTGTGTCGTTTTTGCTGGCTTTGGACGAGTCATGTGACATTCGAGACACTGCACAGCTCGTTTTCTGGATTTGTTTCGTGTCCAAAGACATGGAGATTCACAAAGAAATGCTGGCAATGTGTGGGCTGAAAGTCCACATTCGTGGCATCGACATTCTTTATGCTTTCAAAGGTATTGTAGAAAAGTTTGAATTGGAATTGAAGAAGTTAGCTTCATTTACGACGGATGGTGCACCTGCATTGATTGGACGAAAACCTGGATTTGTCAGTCTGCTGAAGCAGCATCTGACTGGGATCTGGAAGGTTTGATGGACATGGTTGTCAAAATTGTCAATTTTATTCGTGGAAGTCCTCCAAATCATCAACAGTTTGTGAAGCTGTTGAAAGAATAAGAGTCAGATTTCACTAAATTCTTCTACTTTGTGGATGTGGGTGTGGAAAGGTCTTGCAACGATTTGCCACCTTGCTAATTCCAATCCGAGACTTTGTTGCCGAGAAAGGAAAGATGCCAACTTACTTACGCTTTGATTGAGGATGAAGCTTGGCAATGTGACTTGCCTTTTCTGACCGACATCAGCACCCACTTGAATGAACTGAAGCTGAAACTTCAGGGAAGACGCAAGCTGGATTAGTGATTTGGCACAGTATGTGCAAGAATTTTGGTCAAAACAAACTTTTTGTGGCACACATGAGATGAAGTCAGGATTTCATGGACTTTCCAAATCTGCAGCAGCATGCAGAAGATACTGATTTTGACTGGCAGCAATTTGTGAAGTAGTTGGAGAAGCTGATAAGGACATTTGGAAAATATTTTCTGATTTTGAAAGTTTCCGGCTCACCTTTCAGTTCATTTTGCAAGATCCAATTCATTTTGGCATCTGTAATTCTCAAGATCTCACTTATATTTTGTATATGTGGCGAATATGATGACCTGATCACCACAAATTTGGTGAGCAACAATATCCTATTGGACACAGAGGATCATGGCTAAAAGAAGAGCAAGGTAATGCAGGGGAAACTAGAACAGCACTCGGTAGAGTGCATACCTCGGCCAGGCTGAACACTACATTGTGTATCCCACTGATAGGCTGGATCTGGATTCGAACTTGAATCAAAATGTAATCGGCTTATTCTTGAAACTGAACCAACTCATCCATCAAAAGATAGAATTTTCACTGTGTCTTTCTGGTCCGTCCCTCTTTCTGTCTTTATTTTGTTATCCTTCCTTCTCCTTGGTTACTTTTGGTTGTAAATAGCAAATAAATTATATTCGTATTCCCCACTTCTGTCTTCCTCTTCTTCACATCCGTGTCACCTTTGTCTTTTCCCCATTGAATATCTGTGGCACGATTTGGCCCACGTTTAAGGGATCGGGTCTAGTCATTGTAAAAACGGTTCGGGCCGCGGCGCCATCCGCTCGGCAAATCAACATCTTATCCACGGTCCGTAACAATTGGTTCCTTTCTTGGAAAATTGGAATTGGAAAATTGGAAAGGAAAATCTGGATTGGAAATCTGAAAGGATTGGAAAATCCTTTCCCTCGCGGTCCCGCTGTGCTTGTCTTTCCCTCGCGGTCCCTCTGTGCTGTCTTTCCCTCGCGGTCCCTCTGTGCTGTCTTTCCCTCGCGGTCCCTCTGTGCTGTCTTTCCCTCGCGGTCCCTCTGTGCTGTCTTTCCCTCGTGGTCCTACTGTGCTGTCTTTCCCTCGTGGTCCCCCTGTGCTGTCTTTCCCTCGCGGTCCCTCTGTGCTGTCTTTCCCTCGCGGTCCCTCTGTGCTGTCTTTCCCTCGTGGTCCTACTGTGCTGTCTTTCCCTCGCGGTCCCTCTGTGCTGTCTTTCCCTCGCGGTCCCTCTGTGCTGTGTTTCCCTCGCGGTCCCACTGTGCTGTCTTTCCCTCGCGGTCTCTCTGTGCTGTCTTACCCTCGCGGTCCCTCTGTGCTGTCTTTCCCTCGCGGTCCCTCTGTGCTGTCTTTCCCTCGTGGTCCCTCTGTGCTGTCTTTCCCTCGCGGTCCCTCTGTTCTGTCTTTCCCTCGTGGTCCCACTGTGCTGTCTTTCCCTCGCGGTCCCTCTGTGCTGTCTTTCCCTCGCGGTCCCTCTGTGCTGTCTTTCCCTCGTGGTCCCACTGTGCTGTCTTTCCCTCGCGGTCCCTCTGTGCTGTCTTTCCCTCGCGGTCCCTCTGTGCTGTCTTTCCCTCGCGGTCCCTCTGTGCTGTCTTTCCCTCGCGGTCCCTCTGTGCTGTCTTTCCCTCGCGGTCCCTCTGTGCTGTCTTTCCCTCGCGGTCCCTCTGTGCTGTCTTTCCCTCGCGGTCCCCTTGTGCTGTCTTTCCCTCGCGGTCCCCCTGTGCCGTCTTTCCCTCGTGGTCCCTCTGTGCTGTCTTTCCCTCGTGGTCCCTCTGTGCTGTCTTTCCCTCGTCGTCCCCCTGTGCTGTCTTTCCCTCGTCGTCCCCCTGTGTTTCCCTCGTGGTTGTCAGCTCTTTCACGAGCCTAATCCACTATAAAAAAAAAAGAAAAAAAAAAGTTTTGTCATAACTCGTCCATAACTTTTTAAGATATCATGCGATGTATCGTTTTTTACCCAATCTCTCAATGATGAAGACTCACTTCAAAAAATTCTTCGGATCCAGATCCGGAACTTCACCAAAATCTAATCATTTCCGCCGTGTCACATCACATACCCAAACTCTGCACAAAATTTCATCCGAATCTGTCGACAAGTTTTTGAGATATTCTGTTCACAAACAAACAAACAAACAGACAACCAATAAATATGTTGAGCATAGCATGATACTTGCGAAATCCCTAAAATAAGTTGTTGACCTTTTGGCCTATGTTGACCTTATGACCTATGTTGATCTCAAAAATAGTTGGTGGTTGAATTCAGTTAACTGATATGAAAATCCTATTCAAATTTCAAGTCAAATCGGATGAAAATTGAGGATTTTAGAAATTCGAAAAAAGTGCTTGACCTTTGGCCTATGTTGACCTTGTGACCTATGTTGATCTCAAAAATAGCTGGTGGTTGAATTCAGTTAGCTGATATGAAAATCCTATTCAAATTTCAAGTCAAATCGGATGGAAATTGAGGATTTTAGAAATTTGAGAAAAGTGGTTGACCTTTAGCCTATATTGACCTTTTGACCTCAAAGATATAAGATTCTGTCGGACCACCAACTCCACCATTTAGTGAAGTTTAGTGAAGATAGATTTAAAATTTTTACTTGCAGGCAAGTATAAGTGAGAGCGCGCACGCACGCACACACACACACACACACACACACACACACACACACACACACACACACACACACACACACACACACACACACACACACACACACACACACGCACGCACGCACACACACACACACACACACACACACACACGAGTGATCAATATACTTGCCAATTTTTTTTCTTTTTTGGCAAGTAATAACGCACAGAACCAACCAATATACTTGAAAAGTTTTCGATTTTCACAAGTAACAAACAGACAGGGGTGAAAACATAACCTCCATCCACCTTTTTTTTTTGGCACAAGATCGAGGCTCGTGTAAGAGATAATACCTTTGGTGGTGGAGGTAAAGAGGAAAGAGGAAGGAAGAGGGAAGGAAACATAGCAATCTGCATGAAGGTTGAATTAGGTAAGGTTCACGGGGGTAACAAAGATTGTGGGTAAGGATAGTAGATGACAAGAGAAGGTGGTGCACCACCTGCTTAAAGGCCTGCCTGGGCAGAAGAATGATATAGCATAACCTGTGGAAGACCGTTCCACAAACAGGGGAAGCGAGGAACACAGGAGTTGAGGTGTACAGTCTGCCTTGATTTTGGGAGTTTAATCAGGAAGGGGTTAATGTAAGAATGCATCCTGGAGTTGTTGGTGAGGGTTGGAGGATTAAGAGAGCAGAGGGAGCTAAACTGGATGGGGGTGAGGGGCAGTAAAAACAGAGAGGTCACCGACCTGCCCGTGATATGAGAGCCACAGACCTTGCGCTTTGGCCTCATCACAAGAGATTCATGTTGTGAGAGATATGATGCTGTGGCACCGTCTTAGAGGGGAAAAATCCGTGTAGACTGTGTCATGCATGCTCCAATCTCACATGGAATTACTTGGATTCATAGAGGATGCCCAGTCTGCGGCTGGTTTTGGAGGCCAGGTTTTGTATATGGATGGCGTAGAAGAGGTCATGGCTGATGGCGAGGCCTATCATTTCAAGAAACGAAATATTTTACTCCGCTCTCCGTCTGAACATAGAATGATAGGGAAAATTTGTTAGTGTGTCTCGTTATGATTGTATGAAAAAATAGAATGGAATAAAAATCCCTGTTAAGGTTCTAGGTGGTTAGCATCATTGGACAACATGAATATAAATCAATTCAAATGTTTGGCCTTTGTAAAATCCAAAAAAGGGGGTTTGCAGAGAAGGGCGAACTCTCAAAACAGTAAGTTGCACATCTTTTGCCATGGCAGTAAAACACTCTTTTCAACTATTAGTTGATAAAATCAATTGTTTATGAAGATGGACAACCTTTGTAGCTGTTACATCCTTGCAAGGTTCACCATGGCGGTTAGTCTCCGAGATAGTGGAAGAGTGACAATCTAGCAAAGTAACAGAAACCCCCCCCCCCCCCCCCCCCGCCTGGCCCCCCAAGCTACTTCTCCAAGATGAAGATAAAGAATGAGAGGTCGGACCAGAATGAGCTGGAGGGGACTTGCTGGTCCTCAGGGTCGGATGTGAATGTGCAAACATGTTTAACCTTCACGATACTGCACATCTGGCGAAGCGTTTAGTGACACGACGTGAGCACAACTCGATAAACGCTCGTTGCGTGATAGACGGAGCACAGTTGAAGAACTCGTTTACAAGTCGCGGATGCCGCTCCATCGTTTGTCCATTGAAGGCGTACTTGATAAGCGATTGAAGGAGCCATGCTGACATTGTCTTCATTCCTAGTGGATTCGTTGTCAAATGTTCATCTCTCGACACCAAAAAAATCCCTTGAGAATATTATTCAATTAGTAATTTGTTGCATTTGGTATGTGAAAGGGGTTGAGGGTTATTGAGGAGGAGCAAATGGATCAAACAAAACACTAATGGGAGCAGGGGTAGAAGATGTAAATGCATCAACTTAACCCAACATTCATTTAATTGGTTATAGAAATATTTTCTCCTCTTTTTTTATTCTCTTCTCTCTCCCTTGGCGCGTTTGGTACTGCCAAAGTAGCCGCATTGCAAGGATTGCACTGGGTGGTTTGGCCTTGCGTTCCCAAGGAGGAATTCGATCAGAGGAGGAGTTTGTAATTTGTTCAGGGTGCCACCGATTTCCCGCACACTCTTTGTCGAAAGACACCATGGGATATTTAACGCGTACTGGCCAACGTTATCAGACAGGACATCCAGTTTAATGTCTATCAGGTGGACAGACAACTTTGTGATGCAACGTCCTGCCTGGGATATGCTAGACTATTTAGATTCGAGTTGGGAATCGAGCCCAGACCAAACAGATAAACGGTAAGTTATGCTAGTTATGCTCTGTATCATCCCGTCAAATGGCACAGCACACACATCGTAAGATGGCACAGCACACACACATGGTCAGATGGCACAGCACACACACATCGTAAGATGGCACAGCACACACACATCGTAAGATGGCACAGCACACACACATCGTAAGATGGCACGGCACACACATCATAAGATGGCACAGCACACACACATCGTAAGATGGCACAGCACACACACATCGTCAGATGGCACATCATACACACATCGTCAGATGGCATGGCACACACACATCGTAAGATGGCACGGCACACACACATCGTAAGATGGCACATCATACACACATCGTCAGATGGCACATCATACACACATCGTCAGATGGCACATCATACACACATCGTCAGATGGCACGGCACACACACATCGTAAGATGGCACGGCACACAGACATCGTAAGATGGCACAGCACACACACATCGTAAGATGGCACGGCACACACATCATAAGATGGCACAGCACACACACATCGTAAGATGGCACAGCACACACACATCGTCAGATGGCACATCATACACACATCGTCAGATGGCATGGCACACACACATCGTAAGATGGCACGGCACACACACATCGTAAGATGGCACAGCACACACACATCGTCAGATGGCACATCATACACACATCGTCAGATGGCACATCATACACACATCGTCAGATGGCACGGCACACACACATCGTAAGATGGCACGGCACACAGACATCGTAAGATGGCACGGCACACACACATCATAAGATGGCACGGCACACACACATCGTAAGATGGCACGGCACACACACATCGTAAGATGGCACGGCACACACACATCGTAAGATGGCACAGCACACACACATCGTAAGATGGCACGGCACACACACATCGTCAGATGGCACATCATACACACATCATAAGATGGCACATCATACACACATCGTCAGATGGCACATCATACACACATCATAAGATGGCACATCACACACACATCATAAGATGGCACATCATACACACATCATAAGATGGCACATCATACACACATCATAAGATGGCACATCATACACACATCGTCAGATGGCACATCATACACACATCGTCAGATGGCACATCATACACACATCATAAGATGGCACATCACACACACATCATAAGATGGCACATCACACACACATCGTCAGATGGCACATCATACACACATCATAAGATGGCACAGCACACACATACATGATTTAAACAAGGAAACCATTCATGGCGGACACAGCCTCAAATACACCTTGAAATGGAACATGTAAATTTTACATTTAAATATAATAAATAAATAAAAATAGGTAGTCGAAGCGGTAAAGTGTCTATAAATAAACAATTAAAGGTTGTGTGTTGGTGGTGGTGATGGCAAAATGTAAATCAATAAAATACATGATTCCCCAAAGCATATCCTGCAGTATTTTATCCCGTAAAATTTTTCCCAAACATCTCAAATTGCAAATTGGTTCTGATCCCAAAATCATTTGACGGGCCTAATGTCCAGATGTTATTGCGCACACGGGCGGAATATAACCCATTTTCCAGTGGAGGCTCTGGATGCATGGAGGGATTGGAGGGACGAAGGAAAAGAGGGACAGGACCCAAAATACAAGGCCCTAGCTGAGCTCTGCCATTGTAAGCACCTCAAAGGTAAATCAAGGTATTCTGTGCTAACAGATAACAACAAAATGATACAACAACCTGAGAGACAGGGAAGTCACATTGTGGTTGACAACCACACTCCAAAGCCTCTGCA
The DNA here is from genome assembly GCF_964187855.1 of Myxine glutinosa. Lineage (NCBI taxonomy): Eukaryota > Metazoa > Chordata > Myxini > Myxiniformes > Myxinidae > Myxine > Myxine glutinosa. The sequence continues at coordinate 4,361,198 of NC_136266.1, forward strand.
ATTTGATAACATGAACTTCCTGGCACAAAAACGAACAAATAAACACACAAAAATCAACAAACACAAAAGTTTTGGTATATGCAGCGTAACCATGGAAACATCCGACAATTCAGCACAATTGGAATCGGATCTGAACCGCCCGTGGATTCTCGTGAGTTCAGCGTCACAGCGTATACAAACAAACGGATACTTTACGTCATAAAGCAAAGGTAGCATAACATTAAAAATCAATTTGCATGGCACGTAAATGATCCAAATGACGGAGAGCACAACATTCTAGGATGTCAGGAAGATATGTACAATGTACAATGTTTGTACGAGGAAGAGTAAGGTGACCTATGGTGAAGGTGACGCACTAATAGAGGGGCAGTGGGACAAAAGGTGAGTGAGCTGTCTACAAGAGGAGATGCACCGAGGGTAGAATATATCAGGGGTACGGATAGAGGACACCTAGCGAAACCGGACTTGGGGAATTCCTTCCTGGGAGAGCGAGTCATTCTGGAGAGATGGAAGAGGATCAGAAGGATGAAAGTAGAGAGTGCAAGAGCAGAAGAGATGTGGTTAAAAACAAAGGAGGCGACAACCTTTCTGTAATGAGAGAGAGCAGCTCTCATGTTTCTGCTTTTGTTGGAGACGCCATTTGTTGGGAATTGATGGTAGCGACGGCACACCACAAGCTCAGTGGCTGTGTTAAGTGTTTGTGTGTTTCATTACGAGCCTTAAAACATGTATAAAACATGGGCCAATACCCCTGGCGCTCACCTGGTAGAATAAGTAGTGTACTACACTGACTGCGGGTATTTAAACCAATTTGAATGGGTTCTCGAAGACAGGGCAGCAGGTACAATCATACTAACATAATCATCAGACTTTAAAAACAAATACCTATTTGGGGGGGCAACCCCCCACCCACCCCATCTTGTATACCTCCTCAGACCCCAATTTTTTTTAATGCCGTGAACAAACTTTAGTCACAACACAACAAATATCATTTGTGCCAAATTTGGTCGCAATCACATCAGCGGTTTCGGAGAAGAAGCTTCAAGTATTTACGGACGGACGGACGGACGACGCGCCATGGCATAAGCTCACCTGAACTTCGTTCCAGGTGAGCTAAAAATAAATAAATACTGCAAACTTGTCTTTCTATTCATGTTCCGACTCGTGTTCAGAGTAAGTTGTTCCTCGATCATCGACTAATTTGATAAACTGATAAGACAGACGGACGGACCGACTTGAACCAATTGTTAAACCCCACTTTTTGCTTCGCATGCGTGGGGTAATAACCGATTCAAATGGTAGTGTGTGTGTGTGTGTGTGTGTGTGTGTGTGTGTGTGTGTGTGTGTTTGTGTGTGTGTGTATGTGTGTGTGTGTGTGTGTGTGTGTGTGTGTGTGTGTGTGTGTGTGTGTGTGTGTGTGTGTGTGTGTGTGTGTGTGTGTGTGTATGTGTGTGTGTGTGTGTATGTATATATATATATATATAATCTTCTGTGTTTGGCCACACAAAAATAAATACTTTGAAAACAAAGTGGAAAATACAACTTTAGGAGCCATGGAGGCTTTTCAGCACTCAGAAGAACCAGGAACAGAGGTGAGAGAGACAGGGCGAGAGGGGATGGACGGAGAGGTGACGAAGCGATGGGAGAGAGATGACGAAGAGCGAGGGGAGAGAGAGACAGAGCGAGGGGAGAGAGAGACAGAGCGAGAAGAGAAGGAGGAGGGGAAAGATGGAGGGGGAGTTGGAGGGGAGAGTTGGAGGGGAGAGTTGGAGGGGAGAGTTGGACGGGAGGGTTGGAGGGGAGGGTTGGAGGGGAGGGTTGGAGGGGAGGGTTGGAGGAGAGAGTTGGAGGGGAGGGTTGGAGGGGAGGGTTGGAGGAGAGAGTTGGAGGGGAGGGTTGGAGGGGAGAGTTGGAGGGGAGAGTTGGAGGGGAGGGTTGGAGGGGAGGATTGGAGGGGAGAGTTGGAGGGGAGGGTTGGAGGGGAGGGTTGGAGGAGAGGATTGGAGGGGAGGGTTGGAGGGGAGGGTTGGAGGGGAGGATTGGAGGGGAGGGTTGGAGGGGAGGGTTGGAGGGGAGGGTTGGAGGGGACGGTTGGAGGGGAGGGTTGGAGGGGACGGTTGGAGGAGAGGGTTGGAGGGGAGGGTTGGAGGGGAGGGTTGGAGGGGAGGGTTGGAGGGGAGGGTTGGAGGGGACGGTTGGAGGGGAGGGTTGGAGGGGAGGGTTGGAGGGGAGGGTTGGAGGGGAGGGTTGGAGGGGAGGGTTGGAGGGGAGAGTTGGAGGGGAGAGTTGGAGGGGAGAGTTGGAGGGGAAAGATGTGGTGATAAGTGGGGAGATGAGTGATAAAAGGGGAGATGTGTGATGAAAGCAGAGATGGGTGATGAGGGGGGAGATGTGTGATGAAAGGGAAGATGTGTGATGAAAGCAGAGATGGGTGATGAGGGGGGAGATGAGTGATGAAAGGGGAGATGTGTGATGAAAGCAGAGATGGGTGATGAGGGGGGAGATGTGTCATGAAAGCAGAGATGGGTGATGAGGCGGGAGATGTGTGATGAAGGGGGAGATGGGTGATGAGGGGGGAGATGTGTGATGAAAGCAGAGACGGGTGATGAGGGGGGAGATGTGTGATGAAAGCAGAGATGGGTGATGAGGGGGGAGATGTGTGATGAAAGCAGAGACGGGTGATGAGGGGGGAGATGTGTGATGAAAGCAGAGATGGGTGATGAGGGGGGAGATGTGTGATGAAAGCAGAGACGGGTGATGAGGGGGGAGATGTGTGATGAAAGCAGAGATGGGTGATGAGGGGGGAGATGTGTGATGAAAGCAGAGATGGGTGATGAGGCGGGAGATGTGTGATGAAGGGGGAGACGGGTGATGAGGTGGGAGATGAATGATGAGGGGGTGTATGAATGATGGGGTCAGGCGATGAATGACGGGAGGAGATAAAATGATGGGTGGGGGGGGGGGGATCAGTTATGAGGGGGGGCGGGGGGGAAGATGAGTGATGGGGGGAGATGAGTGATGGGGGGAGATGAGTGATGGGGGAAGGAGATGAGTGATGGGGGAGGAGATGACTGATGGGGGGGGGGGGGGTGAAGATGAGTGATGGGAGAAGGGGGGGGAGATGGGTGATTGGGGGAGATTAGTGCTAAGGAGGGAGGAATGGTGATGGGGCAGAGGGGAGAGGTGGGGGTGGGTGAGAGCGGGGAGAGGGGGAAGGCCGAGGGATGGAGACAAGTTTCAGCAAGGCTCACACAAACACCGAGTGAAAATGCCGAAAGGGAATGATAGGGACGGATACATTTACACAAGCACAACTACAGATGCAGTGAGGAGTGAGAGTCATGGGTAAAAAGTGATTATAGCACTTGGTTATGCAGGGTTATACAGGGTACATGTTCAGGGAGACATGACAATGTGGCAAGGAGGCCCAAGGGCTGGAGGGTCGCCAGGGCATGTGGGAGTCATTAGGGCAGGTTATGCCTGTCACTTGGACTGCCACAACAACTCCCCGCTCTCAGTTGCGTGAGAGCTGAAGCCTCTTGGGGCTTCACTTAATGGAAAATGCGGCCTACGCAGCCGGATGTGGGAGAAATACAAGGAAGACAAAGAGGATGAAAATGTCTGGGTTTGCTATCCCCCTCTGAAACTTTGATAAAAGTTCAACCAGCCAAGCTTTTCCTTCCAGCTGATCAATAGGCTGAATAATGTAAACAAAAACAATACTAATAGGACAGCAACAATACCTTCCAAGAGAGTGCTTTTCTGCAAAACCACATCGTCTTTTCTATCACTCTGAAGTCTGCTGATTATACAATCTCCGAACTTTACACAAGCACTTTTATTGCACAATTATTAATACAAACCAAAGGTTAGAGTCCGACGAAGGAAGTCATAACTCATCAGATTGATCCGCACAAGTCGCCCACTTCAAACGGTTCCTTCCAACCCTCGCCAGCCTTTACAACTCTCAAATCCCAAATTTCCACCGTTCCACGGCCTCCGTGGGTGGAATGGAACCACAGACGTTATTTTTACATTTCACCAAAATGGAGAAAGGAACGGGGGAGGATACGGGAGGAGAGAGAGTGTCAGAGCAAAGCAAGAGAAAAATGCGGAGTAAAAACAAATAAATAAATATGTTAAGACCATTGTGGAAAATGTCTAAGCGGACACAGAAAAGTACAATTAAAATGATATAAAAGCGAATTAAAGAAGACACAAAATGTCATCGTCATTGGAATGGTGTTTTGACAAGATGGTGGCTTTTGAAGATTTATCACACAAACTTCAGTATGTACAAAAGAAAAGGTAAAAAGAAAAAAGAAAAAGATGTCTTTCCACGTTTGTTCTTGTATAAAAGGCGATTTGGCTCAACTGTGCGAAACTTTACCAACAGAGGGCGATCCTGGGTTCACAAAACGTGTTTGGTGCCCACACGGTCAGTCTGAAAACACAGGCTTCACCCCGGAACATGCTTAGAGTTGCACCAAGGGATATCGAAAGCTCAGATTTTAGGGAAAACACAGGCTTCACCCCAGAACATGCTTAGAGTTGCACCAAGGGATATCGAAAGCTCAGATTTTAGGGAAAACGCAGGCTTCACCCCGGAACATGCTTAGAGTTGCACCAAGGGATATCGAAAGCTCAGATTTTAGGGAAAACGCAGGCTTCACCCCAGAACATGCTTAGAGTTGCACCAAGGGATATCGAAAGCTCAGATTTTAGGGAAAACACAGGCTTCACCCCGAAACATGCTCAGAGTTGCACCAAGGGATATCGAAAGCGCAGATTTTAGGGAAAACACAGGCTTCACCCCAGAACATGCTTAGAGTTGCACCAAGGGATATCGAAAGCTCAGATTTTAGGGAAAACGCAGGCTTCACCCCAGAACATGCTTAGAGTTGCACCAAGGGATATCGAAAGCTCAGATTTTAGGGAAAACACAGGCTTCACCCCGGAACATGCTCAGAGTTGCACCAAGGGATATCGAAAGCGCAGATTTTAGGGAAAACACAGGCTTCACCCCAGAACATGCTTAGAGTTGCACCAAGGGATATCGAAAGCTCAGATTTTAGGGAAAACGCAGGCTTCACCCCAGAACATGCTTAGAGTTGCACCAAGGGATATCGGAAGCTCAGATTTTAGGGAAAACACAGGCTTCACCCCGGAACATGCTCAGAGTTGCACCAAGGGATATCGAAAGCGCAGATTTTAGGGAAAACACAGGCTTCACCCCAGAACATGCTTAGAGTTGCACCAAGGGATATCGAAAGCTCAGATTTTAGGGAAAACGCAGGCTTCACCCCAGAACATGCTTAGAGTTGCACCAAGGGATATCGAAAGCTCAGATTTTAGGGAAAACGCAGGCTTCACCCCAGAACATGCTTACAGTTGCACCAAGGGATATCGAAAGCTCAGATTTTAGGGAAAACACAGGCTTCACCCCAGAACATGCTTAGAGTTGCACCAAGGGATATCGAAAGCTCAGATTTTAGGGAAAACACAGGCTTCACCCCAGAACATGCTTAGAGTTGCACCAAGGGATATCGAAAGCTCAGATTTTAGGGAAAACACAGGCTTCACCCCGGAACATGCTAAGAGTTGCACCAAGGGATATCGAAAGCTCAGATTTTAGGGAAAACGCAGGCTTCACCCCAGAACATGCTTAGAGTTGCACCAAGGGATATCGAAAGCTCAGATTTTAGGGAAAACACAGGCTTCACCCCGGAACATGCTCAGAGTTGCACCAAGGGATATCGAAAGCGCAGATTTTAGGGAAAACACAGGCTTCACCCCAGAACATGCTTAGAGTTGCACCAAGGGATATCGAAAGCTCAGATTTTAGGGAAAACGCAGGCTTCACCCCAGAACATGCTTAGAGTTGCACCAAGGGATATCGAAAGCTCAGATTTTAGGGAAAACACAGGCTTCACCCCGGAACATGCTCAGAGTTGCACCAAGGGATATCGAAAGCTCAGATTTTAGGGAAAACGCAGGCTTCACCCCAGAACATGCTTAGAGTTGCACCAAGGGATATCGAAAGCTCAGATTTTAGGGAAAACGCAGGCTTCACCCCAGAACATGCTTACAGTTGCACCAAGGGATATCGAAAGCTCAGATTTTAGGGAAAACACAGGCTTCACCCCAGAACATGCTTAGAGTTGCACCAAGGGATATCGAAAGCTCAGATTTTAGGGAAAACACAGGCTTCACCCCAGAACATGCTTAGAATTGCACCAAGGGATATCGAAAGCTCAGATTTTAGGGAAAACGCAGGCTTCACCCCGGAACATGCTTAGAGTTGCACCAAGGGATATCGAAAGCTCAGATTTTAGGGAAAACGCAGGCTTCACCCCAGAACATGCTTAGAGTTGCACCAAGGGATATCGAAAGCTCAGATTTTAGGGAAAACACAGGCTTCACCCCGGAACATGCTCAGAGTTGCACCAAGGGATATCGAAAGCGCAGATTTTAGGGAAAACACAGGCTTCACCCCAGAACATGCTTAGAGTTGCACCAAGGGATATCGAAAGCTCAGATTTTAGGGAAAACACAGGCTTCACCCCAGAACATGCTTAGAGTTGCACCAAGGGATATCGAAAGCTCAGATTTTAGGGAAAACACAGGCTTCACCCCAGAACATGCTTAGAATTGCACCAAGGGATATCGAAAGCTCAGATTTTAGGGAAAACGCAGGCTTCACCCCGGAACATGCTTAGAGTTGCACCAAGGGATATCGAAAGCTCAGATTTTAGGGAAAACGCAGGCTTCACCCCAGAACATGCTTAGAGTTGCACCAAGGGATATCGAAAGCTCAGATTTTAGGGAAAACGCAGGCTTCACCCCAGAACATGCTTAGAGTTGCACCAAGGGATATCGAAAGCTCAGATTTTAGGGAAAACACAGGCTTCACCCCAGAACATGCTTAGAGTTGCACCAAGGGATATCGAAAGCTCAGATTTTAGGGAAAACACAGGCTTCACCCCAGAACATGCTTAGAGTTGCACCAAGGGATATCGAAAGCTCAGATTTTAGGGAAAACGCAGGCTTCACCCCGGAACATGCTTAGAGTTGCACCAAGGGATATCGAAAGCTCAGATTTTAGGGAAAACGCAGTAAACAAGACACAAAATCTCATGGTGAAAACCTTGGATACGTTAAAATCATTCGTGCCTGGTTTCCCCATCAAAGTACGAGATGTCGTGTTCAATCATTTCCTCATTATTATCTCTTGGTGTACATTTGAAATCTGTTTCCTTCTTAAAATTCTCACATTTTGTAGAACAAAAGAATCAATAGATAGTTAAAGGTCCACAGAATCAGAAATATAAATACAGATTTGTGTTGATGTGATGATGTTGATTATGAAGTAATAAACAAAGAACTGAATGTTTTTTAATTCTAATAATTGTTTGAGATGTTAAAGATAAAAGATCTTTAATTATTTTTTTTTACCTTTAATATTAATAAAGAATAAAAAATTACAATTTAAATTTTAATTAAAAAAATGAAAAAATTAATAAAAAAATCCATTATAAATTTTTTTAAATAAAAATCTTTTTAGCTCTTACACGAGCCTCGTTGTTGTATACAAAAAAAAAAGAAAAAAAAGAAAAGCCAACCCGGTACCACCCCTAAAATTTCCGGAAAACCTCTATGGTCATTACATCTGCATGACGTCATCGACAGGTGGATTGTCTCAGCACGCCAAGGATAACAGTAGTGTAATAATGTTGCTTCTGGGACACCTCCGTTTAACATGTGAAATCCCTATCTAATGTCATTTACCCCCTTGTCTTTTTCAAAAATCATAAACACCTCTATTTCTCCCACCCTCATCTTTATGAACCTTTTGTCTGTAGTACCTATCCTTAATGTTGTTCATTAGACCACTCAAACACTACAAATATTTGTTTTCTCTTATAGACCTATCATCCTTCTTCTACATATCATCTGGCAGATTAATCTTTGACCCACTCAAACATTGACCCATTCACTTCCATATTAATTCTTTCCCTCCCTCATTGCCCCTAAACACCTATATTTCTCTCACCCTGTTCTTTACGAACCTTCTAACCTTTTGACATGTTATCCTTATTCATTAGACCACTTAAACACCTGTGATCCTTCTGACCTCATGGACCTTTTAACCTTTTACTCTTAATATCATCTGGTGAATATAACCCACTCAAACAACGACCCTACAAATATTTGTTTATGCGTGGGAAATAATTTAATTCTCCTACAACTCTCTTCACCATCTAATATATTAACAAAAAATATGTTTGAGTTTGGTTCTTTATTAAGATATTTTAACTGAGCTAAGATAAAATGGTAAACCTCCCTCAATGTTCTTGCTTGAGCGCCTCCAGTGCCACATACCATTTTTAAATTAAAGTATATATTTTCCTGACAACCATCAAAGTTTTCCGTCCACTCAAAAATATTTCCATCTTTTTTACCCAATTCACCGGTATTTAAATTAATTCTCTTATTTGTTTTGTGAACTTTTTTACCAGTTGCCTTTTCAATTATACCTATTTGATATTTTTCACATTCATTATGTTTTCCATTTATATACCAAGGTTGATTACACCTCCACTCTTTAGTCTGGTTGATACTTGGTTCTATCATTTATATAATAGTAAAAAAGGCGGCGGTAGCCCGTTAAAATCCCCAACCCCCCCCCTTTTTAACTTATCACTTATATATATCTTATCACTTATATATATCTTATCACTTATGTATATCTTATCACTTATATATATATCTTATCACTTATATATATATATCTTATCACTTATATACTTATATAACCATAAGGGAGACTATCAATTCCATTTCCTAAAATAAACCTCTTATCATCAAAAGCCCCCAATGCTTTCTTATTTATCTCTTCTGAATATAATTGATGTTTATAACTTCTTATTCCATTAATCTTTCTAAACTCTTCTTTCTTTGTTGTTAAACAGTTATAATAATCCTTAAAGTTTATTGTTTCTTTAATAACATTTTTCTTTACACCTTTTAACTTCTTATCAGTCTTTTCAACGTTATTCACAATGTATTTATAAGCATAAGCCTTAGACCTCAATCCCACAAATTCACTCATGACATTTCCTCCTAATTCATCCTTGAACTTTCCAATCACCTTTTTATTTTTAGAAGAGAACAACTCACTCTCTGGACTGTAATTACTCGTGTCATAGATATTAATGTCTCTTTTCATGTCTGAATAAACATCGTTGGTATTAATTTTCAAAATAAAACTATCTGTATCCATATAAAGTAGATTAACATCATTTTGATATTTCTTCCTCAAGTTATTATAAAAGTAATCATACATTAATGACTTTGATAAATCAAGAATTGTTGTCCCAATATAAATAGGTTTGTTCATTTCAATACTCTCTTTAATCAAATGGATCGCACAAAAGTTCTCAGTAAAGACCTCAGCTCGAGTAAAACTCGGTCTATTAATTAATTTTGATGCTTGTTCCCAAGATGTTGATAATCTGATATTTTGTCTTTTCCTCACATTCTCCATAGTCTTACCAAAGACCGCATTATTCATCAATTTATAAAAGTCTTTCTCAAAATCTGTTTTTGACTCTGTTCTTCTTTGTGTATTAAAATCAATGTACCCCTTTAACCAATGACTTTGATTGAACTTTAGAACCCTATGGATCTTCTCTACTCTTAGACCTTTTGATAAATATTGTCGCAAATTTCTTTGGTGTAGAACATAATTTTTCTTGTTATATAATGTAGTAAGTAATTTTTCTGTTGATTCACCTATATCAAACGATCGTTGATAATCACTCAACCATTCTTTCTTTGGACTTTCTTTCTCACAAGCAAATGGGAGATCTTTGTGTAGGTTATGGAGTTCCTCTGGATATTTTAAATCAATTTCAAAATAATAACCAACTTTTTCTTCATCCAATTCTTTTTGTGTAGAGATACATACATCTTGTAAAACGTTTTTGTAGTCTTTTTCCTTTACCCATCTAAGTTTTCCATAAGGAAGAGCCTGAGACATTGCCCAGCCATACAGGTTGTTTGCGTCATAGTACATCAAGTAAGAACTCTCTTTCGTTGGATCATAATTTGGAAGATATTTGTTATTTGCTTTTGCGTATCTACTCGAGCAGACTTGTGAAATTCCACCTCTTTTTGCCTTTTCAATCATCAAAAGCATATCAACATCGGTTATCAAATCCAAATCTTGTTTTGTCATTTTCAACATCGCACTCCAGGCCAATCCAGGTGCTGTGTAGTAGTGAGCAGGATCCAATCCATATCCAGTGCGACAAACAGATCTAAAGGCTTCAAATACATCGGCCAATAAAAGCACATCAGTTTTGAGATACAAATCGTGATACTCGCCAAGATTCTTGATGTTATATTTTTCCCAAACATTTTGTGCGTGTACATAATCTTTATCAGATATATGACTATTATTTAATTTGTTATAGAAATTTTCTTTTGAAGGAAGTTGTGTTTCATTGAATCTCTCAAATGAGTCCATATAGTCATAGGGGTAAATTCCCTTTTGTGTTAGAAAATCTTTATCTAAAAAATACTCTGAAAGACATGGAAACTCTTTTAGATTTTGAACCAAGTTAACCAATGGACTTGCCATGAATTTAAATGTATCAAGAAATCTGATATGAGTAATAGGAGATGTGTGAATTGTTTTTGTGAATGAAATGTATTTCTGATCCGTGTTTGGAATTGCTGAGATACTTCCAGAAGTCTTTGAGAGTTCCTTGATAAATAGATGTGTATCATAATGAGCGTTGTTATGAAGAAAGACAGGAATGAAAGAGGGGAGTTGATAATTAATATTACAACTTTGATGAGCCGGACCTCTATATTTACCAGTGAGATGACAATGGTCTCTAACCTTTAGACCTTTACCAATTTTCTCCTCACAAATATGACAGACATTGTTTTTTATAAATTCCCTTTTTTCTTTACTTGTTAAGGACATTGGTTTATTGGTTTCTCTCATTATCTTGGTTAATCGAACACAGTCTTTTTCTAGTCGTTTCACAAACTCCTCTGGGGTATTTGAGCCTCTATACATCTCTAACTTGTTATATTTATCACCAACGGATGATTTGATATAATAACAAAAACCACAAGGAGTATGTTTTTGATATTTATTTGTGTATGATTCTTTTGGATCTTGAGAAGCAGTATCAATTTTTTCTAAAATACTTTCAAAATCAGCATATATAACAAATGGATGTTTGATCTTTTTATTTTCATCTTTGAATGTGATATTTGAGCCTTCTTTAGGCATATTGATTACCGTTGATTTATGTTCGCCACAATAATTTGAATGTTTATCTAATCTTTCTTGTGAATTGAAGAAGTTAAGACAACGCAAACAAATATATATTTTATTTGTTCTCTTACAGACTTGTGGTTTTATTAATTTAGCAATATCTTTGATGTATGTATAATGTGAATTTTCGTCTGAATTAAAATATAGAAGATTAATATGAGTTTGTTTACAATTGTCAGAAAGCTTTAAAACCTGAATGTTGTTTGTTTCTGTTAGACCATAAACATTAACTGATAAATTATTCATCTTTTCAAATTTAGGAATATCATTTAAAGTCATCGGAAACTTTAGATCTTTCGTATTTAATGTATTCTCATATTTTTTATAATGAGATACTCTTTCATCATGAAAATGTGGAGGATGTAAGTGTGCTAAAATAGACCAGAGAAAACATTTATTGTCTTTATTTTTGATATTGATAACTGCTTTTCTATTTTTGATAACACTGGGTAAATCAATGTAAGAAGAAGCTTTTAGAGGATCTGATTTAAGAATATGAATGTCTATGTAAATAATTTTTCCTATATTGAATCCACTTCCTACGATTGAATTATCCACATCTTGCTCTTGTTTAATAAGTTCATCATAGACTCCTGATGTTTTAAAATCTTGATATGAAGATATAAAGTGTGGCTCAGTTCTCATGTATGGTGCATCTATAACTCCTTCATCCTTTGTCATTTCTAATTTTACTCCCATATAAAATTTAAGTGGTTTCATTTCCTTTAGTGTTTTTTCAATCAACGTTTGAACAGCAGGTTTAACTATTTCTACAGCATCAACTATAGACTCTGGTTCAGGAGGTTTGAAGTTAAAGACTCTTATTTTAATATGTCCTTTGAATGCTCCATCAGAGTTTTTAGTTGTGATAAAATTTGATAAATGTAGATTTGTTTTAAGATGTATTTTGAAGCCTTTCTTGAGGATATTTTTATTACATGTAGAACAGTGTTTTGTTTCAGGTGGAAGAGGGGAAAGTTTGTTTAAAATGTTGTATGTATGTTTTGCGGTGAGAATATGTTGTTTATAATATTTTACTTCCTTCTCGCAAGTATCACAATAAACCATATTTATAGCGTGAGAAAACGTGGTGTTTTATATATATCACTGTGCTTAAAATAAAACACTTTTGAGCTTTACAGCTCCGTTTTATATATATCGCTGTGCTTAAACTAAAACACTTTTTCACTCAGAATCATCTAAGTCATAACTATCACATGAATACTCAGAATCATACTCAGAGTCATCAATAAAGCTACTCTCATAACTATCATTTGAGCACAAACTATTAGTATCATAACTATCATCTGTGTTCAATGAAATACTATCATCACCATCGTCCGAGTTCAATGAAATACTATCATCACTATCGTCCGAGTTCAATGAAATAGTAAAATCTTCACTGCTGTAATGACTCATATTTAATTAGCAGAAAAAACCTTTCCATCTATACCAATATACTTTCTTTCATTAACGGATTCAATCTCTACATTTTTAATATCAAAAGTTATCTTTAAATAATCTCTAACTATCATAGAACGAAATGACATTTCACCAGAAATATTAACATCATTCATTTTACTTAGATCTACACCCTTTGGATTATTAAAGAAAATACAAATGTCTCCTCTAGAATTATTAATGGTCTTATCATTCTTTTTCAAAGTATCGTGGTCAATCACTTTTTCAAGCTTTGAATAAATTGCCAGGAGTAGAGGAGAAACTTTTGTTAGATTTACTTTAATGGATGTCTTTCCAGGTATAGTTAGAGCTCTTCCTTTAAATGAAATAGAGGGGCTCATGTTATTTTCCATAACTGGTTTTACCCAAAAATTTCCATATTTATCTTTGTTCAATTTAACATCTTTGACATATTTTTCTATATCTTCCACCGAAGTAGAGATTGATTGAAATTTGTCTTTTGTGCTTTGAAACATTGTATTTATTAATGAATAAACTTGCGTTTAGTTTAAGTAAAAATTTACTATATAAATATGATAAGTTCTGAAGGATATTTAGAATTTCCAGACTCTCCATATGATAAATTAGAGAATTGTCCAGCTTGTGATAGAATAGGGCTTAATAATGAGGGTTCATATAAACAATGTTTATTCTGTGATTATATTCTAATTAATGATAATAAGAAATATAAAAAAACATATAACTCTTTTAAATTAGAACCAAAAATGAATTACTTTACAAGATTAATAAGAGAGATGAATGTTAAGCATTATGGTGATAATACACCATTTCTTACAAGGAAAGAGACTCTTTGTATTGAGGAAATGTATAAGGGTTTAATGATATTTATTATTCAAAATAATTTTAATGGAAATGTTAATACAAGATACTATATAAATAAAATAATGAATTATTTTGAAATTAAACCCGAACTCAGGATAAAATATAGAGTTTCTAAAATAGCTCAAAAAAAGTTAGATGACTTGTTTTCCAAATATATAAATGAATGATTTTTTACCCGTTTGGGAAAATAAGATAAAGTTTAATAACCATAAAAACATTCCAAATTCATTGAGATGTCTAATAGTTGGTTCAAGCGGATGTGGGAAAACCTGTTTACTTTTAAAGATGCTCCTTGGTCCTAATTTTTTAGATTATGATAATTTAATAATTTTTACAAAGTCAAGTTTTCAACCCGAGTATCAACTACTCTCACAGGGTTTTAATGCAGGTCTTAAAAAGGAAGACATTATCGGTTTATTTAAACTTCAAAACAAACTGAATGATTATAATATTGAAGATATAATACAATTATTTTGTGATACACAGAAATCAAAATCGAAACCCATAACTTGTATTCTCAGTGATAATACGGATGATATACCTTCACCTCAAGATTTAGATAAATCAAAAAAGAACCTCGTCATCTTTGATGATTGTGTTAATGAGAGAAACCAAACAGTAATGGATAGCTACTATACAAGAGGGAGACATTCTTCTTGTAATTGTATATATCTTAGTCAATCATATTTTCAACTCCCTCGACGCTCAATAAGAAACAATGCCAATACTTTTATTTTATTTAAGTTAAATTCAATAGATGTAAATAATTTTTGGAGAGATAATTGCTCTACGTTATGTAGTAAAAAAGAATTTGAAAATTATATGAAACACACGATTGGAAAATATAAATATATTGTTGTGAAACAAGATGAGATACTAAATGATATTTTTCAATAAATAAATACAGAAAATGAATACCGAAGAAAGAGAAAGAAAGTTTAAGGAACATCAACAATTAGTTTCAAAAGTTGTTAAACAACAGGAAGAGATAAAGAAGAAACGGAGACAGAAACTAACTGGTGAAGAAGCCTTTGAAAGAAAACAAGAGAAATTCTTTAAACCACTTTTGAAAACTCAACACTCACCTACAGTTCCCACGGTAGAATTTACTCCGAAAAAACTTCAAATGCTCAAAGATTTTAGTCAGATAACAAAACAAGAACTTGGTGAATTAGAATATGATGACGAGGGATTATTTCGGAAACTTGAGCAGGTAAATCAACCCCCTAATTATGTTGTGGAAGCTCTTCAAAACAATGAATATTCGGCGGGTTCAAAAACCAGAGCAGGTCTCATTCCAACAGAAGAACCAGCAGTGTTTCATCTTGTGGAAGAAAAGGTATTGATATTTAATGATGAATTGATGTTCTTGAGTTCTACTCAACCAAATGTTAAATTAACTCCAAGATTAATGTTTCTTCTAACAAACCCCGGATTCAGCGGTTCAAAATATTTTGAGGAACCACTTGATATGGAAAGAGAGGAAGATAGGGTATATATTGAGTTGTTAAATGCACTTGATTATGGAGTTTCTGTTGCTGGTAAAAGTAAGAAGAATGAGAAGGAGAAACATATTATTGATGCTTTAAGTAAACTTGGTTCAGGTGTTAGTTTTCTTCCAAATGACCCATCACAATTAGTTAATAGGCTATTATTGTTGTTAGGTAGTAAGAAGGCTGGAAACAACAATTGTTTTAATGAATCCTCAGCCATTTTAGATCAGTTGATGAATATGAAAATAATTAATAAATGTCAATACAAAGATATTTTATTAGATATTAAATAAGATGAGAAGCACAATTCTTAGTTTTAATTTCACAACGAGCGATTACACAGCTTCATTCCCTTACCCACTACAACTTGACCCCCTTACCTCATATGAGGCATCTTTATTGTCGATGGAAACTTATAATACCTTGTTTAATATCACAGAGAAAAACAGCAAGTTTAGTTATAATCCAGGAAGTGGATATAAAACTATAACTGTTTCACCT
Organism: Myxine glutinosa; assembly: GCF_964187855.1. NCBI lineage: Eukaryota > Metazoa > Chordata > Myxini > Myxiniformes > Myxinidae > Myxine > Myxine glutinosa. The sequence continues at coordinate 4,376,852 of NC_136266.1, forward strand.
GGAGCTTACGAGATTTCTCAAATATCTTCAGAAGTCTCTCGCCTTATGAAAGAAAAAGGTGATGAACCAAAAAATATTGTAATAGATATTCAAAAACACACTTCAAAATCAACTATTAAACTTAAAAATAATTATAAAGTTGATTTCACGATTGAAAATTCGTTTAGAGAGCTATTGGGTTTCTCTTCAAAAAAGATTGAAAATAACGGGACGTTTTACAGTGATAATGTTATCCAAATATCCTCCGGTATAAATTCAGTATTAATTCATTGTGATTTGATTGATGGTGCTTATAACGATGGAATAAGAACAAATACAATATTTTCATTCAGTGCATACTCAACCCCGATTGGTTATAAATTTAATATGGAACCAAAAAATCTTGTCTATTTACCTGTGTCAGGAAAAACCATATACAGAGTAAATTTTAGGATAACCGACCAAGATAATCGTATGATATCCTTTAATGATGAAATTATATCCATCAGAATTCACCTACGTGAAGTTTTTCAATAAATAAATAATGGTTATTGTGAGAAAACACGAGTTGGGAAAATATAAAATAATTACAGGGGAGGGCATGTTCCTTTCACCAGACTATACAAGGTATGTGGGTAGAGGATACTATAAACCTAAGAGACAACGAGGTGTAGGTCATCAATTTCGAAATAAAGGAGATGGGATAATTGATACTCTAATGGGTATTGGTTCAACCATCCTTAAACATAAAGACCTAATTGGTTCAACTGCTTCTGCCGTGGGCTCCGTTGCGGGTGCTATAAAGAGTATAAAAGATGCTCAAAAGGAGTCTCATAAATTACAAGCAATCAAAGAAATAAAAAAAGGTAAAACTCAACTATCTTCACAAGAACGACAAAAAATCATTAAAATACTTGGGTCAGGGTTTCAACAATTTTAATGCTATATAAATACAAGTATGGAAGCGATTGATAGTATCTATGATTTGGATGATACGATTATCATTTCAAACTCCACTAAAAAGGAAGACTATTTTAAGGTAAATGCTATAACAGGAACAGACTGGAATTCAAACGGAACAAAAAGTTTTGAAATAAATAATCAACAAACTTACTTGAATATAGCTGATAGTTTCTTGCTGTGTAAATTTAAATTCACTAAGGCTGCGAATAATACTAATGCTACACTCGTAAATGATTTCTTCTGGAAAATGTTTGACAGTGTCCGCCTGTATATTGGAACACAAGAGGTTGAAGCGGTTGATTATGTCTCTGCTACATCTGAAATGATGAAATTTACACTATATTCGTTTAGTGATAGAATGGGTAAGGGAGCTGTTGAAGGTTTTATTCCTGATATGTCAACGGGTACAAACGCAGACCCTGGTTATAGTCAAAGGAAGTCAATGTATAATGATGACGCAAAAGCTGAGAATAGTTTTACCGTAGCAGTACCTCTTAAAGGTATATTTGGATTTTGTGATTATGATAAAGTTTTGTATGGTCTTAAAATTAGATTTCAACTACAAAGGAATGATAATGTAAATAGATTGCTTTTTGGGGCTGAAAATGCTTTTGGCGACAATAATAAATTTGTTATTAATGATTTGTGTTGGTATATCAATGAATATACTCCTAATCTTAAAACGGAGGAGATGTTAAATAGAAGACTTAACTCAAAGAAACCGCTAAATGTATCATACCTTAAAAGAAGATGTCAACACGTTAAACTGGAACACACTACCTACACTTGGAATTTGGGTGTTCTTGAAGGAAAGCCACGATACCTATGGCTCATTTTTAAAAAACCAGATGGAGAGGAGGGTACTAATAAGAATAATGCGCTGAGTGATAATGCTAAGGTGAAACAACTTCGGGTTTCTCTTGATGGCACATTTTATCCGCGAGATAGATTGGAAATTGATTGGGAAAAAAATGATTATGCGGAAGCCTACAAGTCCTACCAAAAAGTGTGTGAAAGTAATGGTAATAATGACCCTATTTTGGATATGGTTGCATTTAAAGGTTTATATACAATCTACGCAATTGACCTGAGTTCTCAAAAGGAAACTATAAAGTCTAATCGAGTGGATACTTCTCTATACATTGAAAGAGGGGAGAATGAAGAAGTTGATGCTTATTGTTTGCTTTTGGAGGAAACAGAATTACAGATTAATACAGATAATGGTGTTATGATTAATATCACATAGGTTTTTTCTCATAAATAAATGGTAGGGGTATATGTTAATCAAATCAATCTTAATAAATTAACATCTTGTATTCAAAATCAAAAGCCTTGTATTATTAATGTTAATACAATTCAAAGAAAAGGAGCTGTAAGAATTGATGTTTTACTCACACACACACAAGTAAAAACACTAAATGATGTTGGATCACTTAAAATTAAAATGACGAAACCTATGTTAAAGAAATATTCAATAGACGAGTCAAGAGGAGGATTTCTCCCGTTTCTAATTCCTTTATTTGCTGGTTTAAGTGCGGCGGGAGCATTGACTGGTGGTATTTCAGCAGCGGTAAAAACTGCTAACGAAAGGAAGGCACAACTAAAAGCTCAAAAAGAATTGGAAAGACATAACAAGGAGTTGGAGAAACAAATTAGTGGAAGTGGTGTAATTGTAGATTTTGCTCAAAAACTTGAAAGTCTACCTGATAAAGCTAGATTGTTGGTTGGTGATATGCTTTCCTCTATCGCTCAAGCGGGTGTTAAACTAACTAAACGGGGTAATGGATTGTATCTTTCTCATAAATAAATGGATAAATGGTTTAAACAATTTGGAAAGAATACAACGTCAAATATAGAACTAGCCAAGTATTGTAAAACACTAAAAATTGATAATGTGGTAATCTGTATGAGAGATGAATTAATACATATAAATAAGAATACAAAGAATATTATTATGAATTTAGACACACAGAATGGTTCTCATTGGGTTTGTATTCATAATAGTCAGGATAAATATTATTTTGATAGTTATGGTATGCCACCACCTGTTGAAGTAATACAATTCTTACAGAATGGTGTTTATCAAACATTCCAAGTTCAAGAAATTAATTCTAAATGTTGTGGCCAATTATGTTTATATGTATTATTTCAACTCAACAATAATGAAAATTTTTATGATATCATTTTTTATCTAATATAAATGACCTATGTTGGAAAAGATGGTTCTATCTTTGGAAAATCCTCTCAGGATATTGATTTATCAAATTATTATACAAAGGCACAGGCTGAACGACAAAAATATAGTGTAAGTAAAAATATTAATATGAAGAATACTTATAAATTAATCAATTATCCAAACCCTACAGATGCGAATGACTTGATTAGATTCAGTGATTTATCACAATATATATCTTTAAAGAAAACAGCACGTTTTGTGAAACAAGTAAAATTTACAACCACAACACCTGGTTATACTGACCATACACCTTTCCTCATTGAATTTAACTACCTGCTTACAATTAAATTTTATAAAGAAGGACATTTAGTTAATATGCGAATTAATAAATGGGGGTATGATATGCCTGATTTAGGGTATAATTGGTCTTTTTCAATAAACATAGAAGACCTACATGATTTAAATCAGTCTCGTAAAGAAGAATATTATCCACTTGGTGAAGATAAGGATTTATGTGGAAGTACAATTAGTAAACAACAAATACGTGATTTTAAGAAAATAAAAATATATGATAGTATAGCGATGGTTCGCATGACAAAGAAGGAAGGTAATGAGATAAGGATAGAAAGCCGAGGAATACAAACCGATTTGGTAGTGGGAAGATGGGGTGGTATTACCTGTCATAATATTAATCTCACATATATTTCTGATACATAAATGGCAGGAAGAAGACTACAAGAGAATTATAATTTTTGTATTCAAGGATACCTACAAGAAAAGGGTGCTCGGTATTACATACCTTATGATTTGGAGCATATACATGGGAATTATGTCATAAAAAACTGGCCTTATACTGATATTGTTAAACCCACAAATAGAGACTTGTTTAAAATATTAAATAAAAATGAACTTCTCAAAGTTATGAAATATAAAACTCTTTTAGAAATCGTCAACAAATCTTATTGGTATCCTATTATGAGAAAAATAATTATAGATACAAGAATATCTCAAAATCCAGATGAGTATATGTATAATATTCTTTGGGGTTCAAACTCAAGGGTAGCAAGGGATGAGGAAGGAGTTGAAGAAGAGAAGGAGGAAAGAGAGAAAAAGGAGAAGGAGGAAAGGGAGAGGGAGGAGAAGGAGGAGAGGGAGAAAAAGGAGGAGAAGGAGGAGAGGGAGAAAAAGGAGAAGGAGGAAAGGGAGAAAAGGGAGAAGGAGGAAAGGGAGAAAAGGGAGAAAAAGGAGAAGGAGGAGAGGGAGAAAAAGGAGAAGGAGGAAAGGGAGAAAAGGGAGAAGGAGGAAAGGGAGAAAAGGGAGAAAAAGGAGAAGGAGGAGAGGGAGAAAATGGAGGAGGAGGAGAGGGAGCAAAGAGAGAGGGAGGAAAAATATAAAAAGATGGAAATCACTGAGATTCATAAAAGATTGAGTGTATTAAAGCAAATAAATCAATCTCAACGCACCGAAGAGGAAATTAAAGAATTAACAACTCTTATGAAGATAATGGTTTCAAAAATAAGAACGTCAATGTCTTCAATTTCAGAGATTTAAACGAGAAAGTGGTGAAGAAGAAGAAGAAGAAGAAGGAAAAGATTATGTGATTGATGATGTTGGTGTCATTGACTTTAGTTAGTTTTTATTTGTAAATAAATGGAGGAGAGAGTGAAGGCATTCCTTAGGATTCTTTATGTTTTAAAAATAAAGATTGAAATGTATATGTTGAAAACCAAAAAGGTTTTGATACTCTGTCGGAATTTTTCTGATAAATAAATATGAGTTATTGTCTCAAATGTAAAAAGAAAACTAAATCTAAAAATATCTCTTATGTTAAAGCTAAAAATAATAGAGTTTATCAAAAAGGAATATGTCAAGTATGTGGCTCTAAAAAGTGCCAATTCATCTCTCCTAAAAGAGGAGGAGACATACAAAAGTTTCTGTCAGGAAGTAAATTTACAACAACTGGAATTCCAGGGGAATTACACCTTCCAGGGTATTCTTTCTGTGGTCCAGGAACAAACTTGGATAAAAGATTAGATGAGGCTGACAATCCTAAACCTTGGTCTAAACCTACAAATAGGGTTGACGAAGTGTGTATGAAGCATGATATTGCTTATGGGAAAACCACTACGTTGACTGAAAAACATAAAGCCGACAGCGAAATGTTGTATAATTTGTCTTTGATACAAAATCCAACGTTGAGAGAGAAAGTTGATAGGTTTATTGTGAGAAATTTGATAAATGCTAAATTGAAACTTGGTCTTGGTTATTCCTCAAAAAACTATTAGGCTCTAATGATGCCATCAAGACTGAGGAGCTTTTGGCTGAAGAATTACACAAACCTATAATCACAAAGTTTAAAAGAAGGAAGGTTTATTCTAAATACACTGACCACATATGGTCCGCTGATTTAATTGAATTGAATAATGACAGGGGATACAGGTATGCTTTAACCGTTATTGATTTGAGGAGTAGATTTGCCTGGGTTGTCCCTTTAAAAAATAAAAGGGGTGATACTTTAATGTTAGCCTTTAAGCTAATATTTGATCGGGATAAAAGGAAACCAAAGAAGTTATGGACTGATGAGGGAACAGAGTTCTATAACAAAATATTCATGAAATTTCTTAAGGGGAAGGGTATTAAATTATACAGCACCTTTAATGAAGGAAAGGCAGTTGTTATTGAGCGTTTTAATCGTACTTTAAAAGAGAAATTATATAAAAAATTCACACAACTCGGTTCTCAAAAATGGGTGTATTTAATTCAGGATATTGTAGATAATTACAATAATACAGTTCATTCATCAACACAATCAAAACCATCAGAAACATTTACAAAATTAGAATATGAAAAGGAGATTAATTTGAGAAAGCCCAAGTTTAAAGTTGGTGATATTGTAAGAATATACAAATGGAAAAGTCATTTTGAGAAAGGTTATACACAAAAATGGACTCGTGAATTATTTAAAATCATTGATGTAATGGATACAGTCCCTTGGACCTACAAATTATATGATTTAAATGGAGAAGAAATCTTGGGTTCATTTTACTCACAAGAATTACAAAAAACACAAGTAAGCAGATAATACCCTTGAAAATAATAAATAAATAAATAAAATGTAATGGGGATACGTTTTTAAATCTGTGAACCCCAAACACAGAATCCCACAACTTTTTAGTTGGGGCTTAACTTTTGTGTGTGTATAATGGGGATACGTTTTTAAATCTGTGAACCCCAAACACAGAATCCCACAACTTTTTAGTTGGGGCTTAACTTTTGTGTGTGTATAATGGGGATACGTTTTTAAATCTGTGAACCCCAAACACAGAATCCCACAACTTTTTAGTTGGGGCTTAACTTTTGTGTGTGTATAATGGGGATACGTTTTTAAATCTGTGAACCCCAAACACAGAATCCCACAACTTTTTAGTTGGGGCTTAACTTTTGTGTGTGTGTGTATGTGCGAGTGAGTCATAATAATATACAAACCCTAACCCAACCCCATCCCTAACCCAAACCCATCCCTAACCCAACCCATCCCTAACCCAACCCCATCCCTAACCCAACCCCATCCCCAACCCAACCCCATCCCTAACCCAACCCCATCCCTAACCCAACCCCATCCCTAACCCAACCCCATCCCCAACCCAACCCCATCCCTAACCCAACCCCATCCCTAACCCTCACATTCAAAATCCCAACCCTAACCCAATCCCATCCCTAACCCAACCCCAACCCTAACCCTCACATTCAAAATCCCAACCCTAACCCAACCCATCCCTAACCCAACCCCATCCCTAACCCAACCCCATCCCTAACCCAACCCCAACCCTAACCCTCACATTCAAAATCCCAACCCTAACCCAACCCCATCCCTAACCCTCACATTCAAAATCCCACCCAAACCCTAACATAATCTTTCTTTTCTTCTTTTTTAAATACGTATTTCTTTTTTTTTTTCCTCTTCCTCCAATTCTGTCTTTCAAGGCTTTTAAGTTTGAAGAAGTAGAAATGGGAAGAAAGAATTTTCCAGCATTTTCTTCCTCGAACTTTCTTGATATTGCTTAAATCAAGCGTCATTAAATAAAGAACATTGTTCATTGCTTTAGAATCCAAAGAGTCTCCAAGAGGAACCCCACAGGTAGATTCTCCAAAATAAAACCAACTTTCCAAGTTCCCAAGGTATAACCACATTCCTGTTGAGCCTCCAAGATAGGTATCACATTCCGAGTCATCAAAACAAAACCCCCATTCCGAGTCTCCAAAACGAAACCAGTTTTCAAAGTCTCCAAGGTAAAACTCTTTTCCTAATTTTATGAAATTTAGTGAGTCTCCAAGGTAGGCTCCACAGTTAGAACCATCTAGGCAGACCTCATAATTAGTTTTTCCCAAATTTAGTGAGTCTCCAAGGTAGGCTCCACAGTTAGAACCATCTAGGCAGACCTCATAATTTGTTTTTCCCAAATTTAGTGAGTCTCCAAGGTAGGCTCCACAGTTAGAACCATCTAGGCAAACCTCATAATTTGTTTTTCCCAAATTTAGTGAGTCTCCAAGGTAGGCTCCACAGTTAGAACCATCTAGGCAGACCTCATAATTAGTTTTTCCCAAATTTAGTGAGTCTCCAAGGTAGGCTCCACAGTTAGAACCATCTAGGCAAACCTCATAATTTGTTTTTCCCAAATTTAGTGAGTCTCCAAGGTAGGCTCCACAGTTAGAACCATCTAGGCAGACCTCATAATTTGTTTTTCCCAAATTTAGTGAGTCTCCAAGGTATAACTCTTTGGCTGGGTCATCAAGGTAGAACTCGTTCAGTGGGTTTTGTTTTGATAACTCACAATAAGTATCATCATGGTAGAACTCTTTTTCAGGATTTTGTGGATCTCCAAGGAATAACTCTTTGGCTGGGTCATCAAGGTAGAACTCGTTCTGTGGGTCTTGGTTGTTCAAAAGATCTTCAAACAAAAAAATAACTTTATCCCAAGTTGTGTTAAAAGTAGAATTTTCATTTCGTAGCTCAGATACAATTTCCTCCATCGACAAGAGGTTCGAGTCCAGTTCATCAATCTGAAGGTTGAGCGCTACACAGGTAGTAGGACTCCAAGGAATAGCAAAGTTATCCCATTCCATTTCGGCATAGGAGTCCATTCTCAAGTGAAGCAGAAAGCGTGTTTGAAAAAGCCTGTGTGGTCGGTGCCTTTTATAAGAAGGGCTGGGTGTGTGTCATTTCCTGTGGAAATTCCCTGGGCGTGTCTTAACTGGAAATGATGTGATGGAAATTCCCTGAAAATGATGTTATGTATTACCTGGAAATGATACAATGCTGAAGAGTTTATAAAGTGGGTGGGACTTAGCAAAAGTGGGCGGAGCTTAGCAAAAGTGGGCGGGGTATAGCAAAAAGTGGGCGTGGCTTAACAAAAAGTGGGCGGGGCTTAGTAAAAGGTGGGCGTGGCTTACCAAAAAGTGGGCGGGGTTTTTCCAAAAAGTGGACGGAGCTTAACAAAAGGTGGGCAGAGCCTACCAAAAAGTGTGTGGCACTGGAGGCGCTCAAATAAGAACATTGAGGGAGGTTTACCATTTTATCTTAGCTCAGTTAAAATATCTTAATAAAGAACCAAACTCAAACATATTTTTTGTTAATATATTAGATGGTGAAGAGAGTTGTAGGAGAATTAAATTATTTCCCACGCATAAACAAATATTTGTAGGGTCGTTGTTTGAGTGGGTTATATTCACCAGATGATATTAAGAGTAAAAGGTTAAAAGGTCCATGAGGTCAGAAGGATCACAGGTGTTTAAGTGGTCTAATGAATAAGGATAACATGTCAAAAGGTTAGAAGGTTCGTAAAGAACAGGGTGAGAGAAATATAGGTGTTTAGGGGCAATGAGGGAGGGAAAGAATTAATATGGAAGTGAATGGGTCAATGTTTGAGTGGGTCAAAGATTAATCTGCCAGATGATATGTAGAAGAAGGATGATAGGTCTATAAGAGAAAACAAATATTTGTAGTGTTTGAGTGGTCTAATGAACAACATTAAGGATAGGTACTACAGACAAAAGGTTCATAAAGATGAGGGTGGGAGAAATAGAGGTGTTTATGATTTTTGAAAAAGACAAGGGGGTAAATGACATTAGATAGGGATTTCACATGTTAAACGGAGGTGTCCCAGAAGCAACATTATTACACTACTGATAACACTAGCTACACAACTCACTTCAGACTCGTCAGAAAGTGAATTTACGACAACCACGCGATTCGACATTCTATTTGCGGGCATATTCATGGTTGTCCCTCGAAATTCACATGATTTTCCTCGATATTCGTGGGATTTTCCTCGACATTCACGGGATTTTCCTAGACATTCCTGGGATTTTCCTCGACATTCGTGGGATTTTCCTCGACACTCGCGGATTTTCCTCGACATTCGCGGATTTTCCTCGACATTTGTGGATTTTCCTCGACATTCATGGATTTTCCTTGACATTCGATGATTTTCCTCAACATTCACGGATTTTCCTGGACATTCGCGAATTTTCCTCGACATTCGCGAATTTTCCTCGACATTCGCGAATTTTCCTCGACATTCGTGAATTTTCCTCGACATTTGTGAATTTTCCTCAACATTCACAGGATTTTCTTCAACATTCACAGGATTTTTCTCGACTTTCGCGAATTTTCCTCAACATTCTTAGGATTATGTCCAAATTAGAAACGGCCAGGAACCTATCCCCCCTTTTCCAATTGAAATAATGCCTCCACATTCACGGCTTCAACATTTATGGCATTTTCCAGGAACATATCCCCCTCCCACCCCGCGAAGTTAAGCAATCGGTTGAATGCATGCGAATGCGTAGCATATGTACGTGCTTATCTGCATTTTTAAAATTCATTTTCTCAGCAACCATTGATCCAATTGACAAAAAAATTGACCATAGCAGCGCCTCCACCTGTATATATTTTTTATTCATGATGATGACGTCACAGGTCACGTGGTATGTACGCCATCTTGGAAAAACGTTACACCTCCATATCTCCGAAACAGCTCAATGGGAAAAAAATGAAACAAGGCTCATTATGAAGTCCTCCCCATGGGGAATAAGATATGTTCATGATGTCATCAGTGCCTTCATTATGACGTCATAATTTGACAATGCTTGATTTGATCAGTATGGAAAAAAAAAAATTATCGGCAACTTAGTCACGAACGATAGACACGAACGTTTCACCATCGGAGCGCCTCCTCCTGCATAATTTTTTTAACAATCATTATGACGTCATAGGTCAAGTGGTGGAGGCGCAATCTTGGAAAACCGAAAAAGTTGTCCCTCTATCTCCAAAAGCGCTCAGTGGAAAAAATTGAAACATGGCTCATTGTAAAGAACTCCACATGGGGAATAAGTGTTGACGATGATGTCATTGGTGCCTTAATTATGACGTAATAATTCGACAGGGACAATGCTTAGTCTGATCAGTTTGAAATTTATTGAACACTAGCCGAAAGCACCCGGCGTTGCCCGGGTTCTTTTTGAATGAATTTACTCCTATAATTCAGCTTTTACGCGCGGCCTTAGAAGATTGACTACTATAATTCAGCTCAGCTTTTAATTACGAAATGGGCCCAGCCCAGCCGAGGCGGCCTCGACCGGCCTCGCCACCTAGCCTATAACCTTCCGGGGTTACGGGGCCCGTCCCGACATTTTTTGTTTCAGAGGTTTCCTCCTGTCTTTCACCGTTCAGGAGATTAGCGCGTGCAGACAAACAAACAAACAAACAAGAAGACGTCATGCAGAGCACGATACTTGCAAAATCGCCCCCCCACCCCAAGAAAAAAAAATTCCATCGATACAGCAAATTGTCCATTTCATTAAGATTAAAATTTACAATCTTGATCAAAGCTCGGGTCAATAGGAAGAAAAGTGATGATTTTTCAGATGAAAAATGATGATTTTGGAAGGTTGACCTTGAGTTGACCTTTTGACCTCAAAAATAGTTCGTTTCCCTATTTAGTGACTCAATGTGCAAATGCTGTTCAATTTTTAAGTCAATCGGATGAAAATTGAGGATTTTTGAAACTTGGCCTATGTTGATCTTTTGGCCTATGTTGACCTCAAAAATACTTGGTGGTTGAATTCAGTGACCAGATATGCAAGTCGTCTTCAAATTTCAAGTCAATTGGATGAAAATTGAGGATTTTAGAAATTTGGCCAATGTTGGCCTCAAGAATACTTGGCGGTTGAATTCAGTGACCAGATATGCAAGTCCTCTTCAAATTTCAAGTCAATTGTATGAAAATTGAGGATTTTAGAAATTTGGCCTAGGTTTTTTTTTATTTTTTAAAGAAATTTGGCCTAGGTTGACTTTTTGGCCTATGTTGACCTCAAAAATACTTGGTGGTTGAATTCAGTGACCAGATGTGCAAGTCCTCTTCAAATTTCGAGTCAATCGGATGAAAATTGAGGATTTTAGAAATTTGGCAAAGTTGGTGACCTTTGGCGTATGTTGATCGTTTGACCTTTTGACCCCAAAAACAATAGGCTTCTTGCTTTTGACCAACTCTACCATTTGGTGAAGTTTCGTGAAGATTGGTTGAAAATTGTGACCTGTAGGCCGGTGACAAACAAACAGACAGATGAAAAATCCTCATCGAGCGACACTTGGCAAAACAGTACAAAGTAGAATGCCGCTCAGTAGAGCATCCTTTTGACCTCAAAAATACTTGGTGGTTGAATTCAGTGACCAGATATGCAAGTCGTCTTCAAATTTCAAGTCAATTGGATGAAAATTGAGGATTTTAGAAATTTGGCCAATGTTGGCCTCAAGAATACTTGGCGGTTGAATTCAGTGACCAGATATGCAAGTCCTCTTCAAATTTCAAGTCAATTGTATGAAAATTGAGGATTTTAGAAATTTGGCCTAGGTTTTTTTTTATTTTTTAAAGAAATTTGGCCTAGGTTGACTTTTTGGCCTATGTTGACCTCAAAAATACTTGGTGGTTGAATTCAGTGACCAGATGTGCAAGTCCTCTTCAAATTTCGAGTCAATCGGATGAAAATTGAGGATTTTAGAAATTTGGCAAAGTTGGTGACCTTTGGCGTATGTTGATCGTTTGACCTTTTGACCCCAAAAACAATAGGCTTCTTGCTTTTGACCAACTCTACCATTTGGTGAAGTTTCGTGAAGATTGGTTGAAAATTGTGACCTGTAGGCCGGTGACAAACAAACAGACAGATGAAAAATCCTCATCGAGCGACACTTGGCAAAACAGTACAAAGTAGAATGCCGCTCAGTAGAGCATCCTTTTGACCTCAAAAATACTTGGTGGTTGAATTCAGTGACCAGATATGCAAGTCGTCTTCAAATTTCAAGTCAATTGGATGAAAATTGAGGATTTTAGAAATTTGGCCAATGTTGGCCTCAAGAATACTTGGCGGTTGAATTCAGTGACCAGATATGCAAGTCCTCTTCAAATTTCAAGTCAATTGTATGAAAATTGAGGATTTTAGAAATTTGGCCTAGGTTTTTTTTTATTTTTTAAAGAAATTTGGCCTAGGTTGACTTTTTGGCCTATGTTGACCTCAAAAATACTTGGTGGTTGAATTCAGTGACCAGATGTGCAAGTCCTCTTCAAATTTCGAGTCAATCGGATGAAAATTGAGGATTTTAGAAATTTGGCAAAGTTGGTGACCTTTGGCGTATGTTGATCGTTTGACCTTTTGACCCCAAAAACAATAGGCTTCTTGCTTTTGACCAACTCTACCATTTGGTGAAGTTTCGTGAAGATTGGTTGAAAATTGTGACCTGTAGGCCGGTGACAAACAAACAGACAGATGAAAAATCCTCATCGAGCGACACTTGGCAAAACAGTACAAAGTAGAATGCCGCTCAGTAGAGCATCCTTTTGACCTCAAAAATACTTGGTGGTTGAATTCAGTGACCAGATATGCAAGTCGTCTTCAAATTTCAAGTCAATTGGATGAAAATTGAGGATTTTAGAAATTTGGCCAATGTTGGCCTCAAGAATACTTGGCGGTTGAATTCAGTGACCAGATATGCAAGTCCTCTTCAAATTTCAAGTCAATTGTATGAAAATTGAGGATTTTAGAAATTTGGCCTAGGTTTTTTTTTATTTTTTAAAGAAATTTGGCCTAGGTTGACTTTTTGGCCTATGTTGACCTCAAAAATACTTGGTGGTTGAATTCAGTGACCAGATGTGCAAGTCCTCTTCAAATTTCGAGTCAATCGGATGAAAATTGAGGATTTTAGAAATTTGGCAAAGTTGGTGACCTTTGGCGTATGTTGATCGTTTGACCTTTTGACCCCAAAAACAATAGGCTTCTTGCTTTTGACCAACTCTACCATTTGGTGAAGTTTCGTGAAGATTGGTTGAAAATTGTGACCTGTAGGCCGGTGACAAACAAACAGACAGATGAAAAATCCTCATCGAGCAACACTTGGCAAAACAGTACAAAGTAGAATGCCGCTCAGTAGAGCATCCTTTTGACCTCAAAAATACTTGGTGGTTGAATTCAGTGACCAGATATGCAAGTCGTCTTCAAATTTCAAGTCAATTGGATGAAAATTGAGGATTTTAGAAATTTGGCCAATGTTGGCCTCAAGAATACTTGGCGGTTGAATTCAGTGACCAGATATGCAAGTCCTCTTCAAATTTCAAGTCAATTGTATGAAAATTGAGGATTTTAGAAATTTGGCCTAGGTTTTTTTTTATTTTTTAAAGAAATTTGGCCTAGGTTGACTTTTTGGCCTATGTTGACCTCAAAAATACTTGGTGGTTGAATTCAGTGACCAGATGTGCAAGTCCTCTTCAAATTTCGAGTCAATCGGATGAAAATTGAGGATTTTAGAAATTTGGCAAAGTTGGTGACCTTTGGCGTATGTTGATCGTTTGACCTTTTGACCCCAAAAACAATAGGCTTCTTGCTTTTGACCAACTCTACCATTTGGTGAAGTTTCGTGAAGATTGGTTGAAAATTGTGACCTGTAGGCCGGTGACAAACAAACAGACAGATGAAAAATCCTCATCGAGCGACACTTGGCAAAACAGTACAAAGTAGAATGCCGCTCAGTAGAGCATCCTTTTGACCTCAAAAATACTTGGTGGTTGAATTCAGTGACCAGATATGCAAGTCGTCTTCAAATTTCAAGTCAATTGGATGAAAATTGAGGATTTTAGAAATTTGGCCAATGTTGGCCTCAAGAATACTTGGCGGTTGAATTCAGTGACCAGATATGCAAGTCCTCTTCAAATTTCAAGTCAATTGTATGAAAATTGAGGATTTTAGAAATTTGGCCTAGGTTTTTTTTTATTTTTTAAAGAAATTTGGCCTAGGTTGACTTTTTGGCCTATGTTGACCTCAAAAATACTTGGTGGTTGAATTCAGTGACCAGATGTGCAAGTCCTCTTCAAATTTCGAGTCAATCGGATGAAAATTGAGGATTTTAGAAATTTGGCAAAGTTGGTGACCTTTGGCGTATGTTGATCGTTTGACCTTTTGACCCCAAAAACAATAGGCTTCTTGCTTTTGACCAACTCTACCATTTGGTGAAGTTTCGTGAAGATTGGTTGAAAATTGTGACCTGTAGGCCGGTGACAAACAAACAGACAGATGAAAAATCCTCATCGAGCGACACTTGGCAAAACAGTACAAAGTAGAATGCCGCTCAGTAGAGCATCCTTTTGACCTCAAAAATACTTGGTGGTTGAATTCAGTGACCAGATATGCAAGTCGTCTTCAAATTTCAAGTCAATTGGATGAAAATTGAGGATTTTAGAAATTTGGCCAATGTTGGCCTCAAGAATACTTGGCGGTTGAATTCAGTGACCAGATATGCAAGTCCTCTTCAAATTTCAAGTCAATTGTATGAAAATTGAGGATTTTAGAAATTTGGCCTAGGTTTTTTTTTATTTTTTAAAGAAATTTGGCCTAGGTTGACTTTTTGGCCTATGTTGACCTCAAAAATACTTGGTGGTTGAATTCAGTGACCAGATGTGCAAGTCCTCTTCAAATTTCGAGTCAATCGGATGAAAATTGAGGATTTTAGAAATTTGGCAAAGTTGGTGACCTTTGGCGTATGTTGATCGTTTGACCTTTTGACCCCAAAAACAATAGGCTTCTTGCTTTTGACCAACTCTACCATTTGGTGAAGTTTCGTGAAGATTGGTTGAAAATTGTGACCTGTAGGCCGGTGACAAACAAACAGACAGATGAAAAATCCTCATCGAGCGACACTTGGCAAAACAGTACAAAGTAGAATGCCGCTCAGTAGAGCATCCTTTTGACCTCAAAAATACTTGGTGGTTGAATTCAGTGACCAGATATGCAAGTCGTCTTCAAATTTCAAGTCAATTGGATGAAAATTGAGGATTTTAGAAATTTGGCCAATGTTGGCCTCAAGAATACTTGGCGGTTGAATTCAGTGACCAGATATGCAAGTCCTCTTCAAATTTCAAGTCAATTGTATGAAAATTGAGGATTTTAGAAATTTGGCCTAGGTTTTTTTTTATTTTTTAAAGAAATTTGGCCTAGGTTGACTTTTTGGCCTATGTTGACCTCAAAAATACTTGGTGGTTGAATTCAGTGACCAGATGTGCAAGTCCTCTTCAAATTTCGAGTCAATCGGATGAAAATTGAGGATTTTAGAAATTTGGCAAAGTTGGTGACCTTTGGCGTATGTTGATCGTTTGACCTTTTGACCCCAAAAACAATAGGCTTCTTGCTTTTGACCAACTCTACCATTTGGTGAAGTTTCGTGAAGATTGGTTGAAAATTGTGACCTGTAGGCCGGTGACAAACAAACAGACAGATGAAAAATCCTCATCGAGCGACACTTGGCAAAACAGTACAAAGTAGAATGCCGCTCAGTAGAGCATCCTTTTGACCTCAAAAATACTTGGTGGTTGAATTCAGTGACCAGATATGCAAGTCGTCTTCAAATTTCAAGTCAATTGGATGAAAATTGAGGATTTTAGAAATTTGGCCAATGTTGGCCTCAAGAATACTTGGCGGTTGAATTCAGTGACCAGATATGCAAGTCCTCTTCAAATTTCAAGTCAATTGTATGAAAATTGAGGATTTTAGAAATTTGGCCTAGGTTTTTTTTTATTTTTTAAAGAAATTTGGCCTAGGTTGACTTTTTGGCCTATGTTGACCTCAAAAATACTTGGTGGTTGAATTCAGTGACCAGATGTGCAAGTCCTCTTCAAATTTCGAGTCAATCGGATGAAAATTGAGGATTTTAGAAATTTGGCAAAGTTGGTGACCTTTGGCGTATGTTGATCGTTTGACCTTTTGACCCCAAAAACAATAGGCTTCTTGCTTTTGACCAACTCTACCATTTGGTGAAGTTTCGTGAAGATTGGTTGAAAATTGTGACCTGTAGGCCGGTGACAAACAAACAGACAGATGAAAAATCCTCATCGAGCGACACTTGGCAAAACAGTACAAAGTAGAATGCCGCTCAGTAGAGCATCCTTTTGACCTCAAAAATACTTGGTGGTTGAATTCAGTGACCTGATATGCAAATCGTCTTCAAAGTTTAAGTTAATCTGAGAAAATTGACAATTTTTGAAATTTGGCCGATGTTGACCTTTTGGCCAATGTTGATCTCAAAAATAGTTGGTGGTTGGGTTAAGTAAGCTGATATGCATATCCTATTCAAATTTTAAGTCAATTGGATGAAAATTGAGGATTTTAGAAATTTTTAAAAAGTGGTTGACCTTTTGATCTCAAAAATATACAGGATTTTGTCGGGCCACGTACTCTACCATTTGGTGAAGTTTCGTGAAGATCGGTTTAAAATTGTGACCTGTAGGCAAGCATAAGTGAGCGGACAGACAAACAAGCAGACAATAAGAAAATTGAGGATTTTAGAAATTTTTTAAAAAGTGGTTGACCTTTGGCCTACGTTGACCTTTTGGCCTACGCTGATCTCAAAAATAGTTGGTGGTTGAATTCAATTTGCCGATATGTATATCCTATTCAAATTTCAAGTCAATCGGATGAAAATTGAGGATTTTAGAAATTAAAAAAAAAAGGTTGACCTTTGGCCTATGTTGACATTTTGACCCCAAAAATATATAGGATTTTCTTGGACCACGAACTCCACCATTTGGTAAAGTTTCGTGAAGATCGGTTTAAAATTGTGACCTGTAGGCAAGTATAAGTGAGCGGACAGACAAAGAAACACACAAACCGGAGTGATACACATACTTGCAAAAAAATAATTTTATTTATTTATTTTTGCCAAGTAACAAACAGACAAACAGACAGAACCACAAACGCACACGACCAATATACTTGAAAATCTTCGATTTTGCAAGTAACAAACAAACAAAAACTTTCTTTTGTACATATAGAAGTTAGATGATCTACACACCTATTATATTAGAGAATGCACATTTATGATGTCCTTGCTCACGTGGTCTGGCAGTCATATTGGATCAAATAAAAAAAACCTTCAAAAACAAAAGGCTCGCACCGAGGTGACCGCATGGGGTAAGTATTCCATGAATACCATCTAGTTCTTGTAGTAACGAGAATGGCACTCGGTAGAGTGCACACCTCTGCCAGTCTGAACATTGCACGTGTTGTATACCACCGATAGGTCGAATCTGCTGACCTGCACACAAATAGTATCGGCTTGTTCTCCTCACCCAAGTTTTGTCATAATCCATCCACAACGTATTGACATATAGGGAGTCCTCGATATCCTATATAGAGCAGAGAGTCCTACATACAGTACGTTCCTGGGAAATGCTATTTATATCGAAACTGTATACCAGAACGTATCTTTCCATAGGAATACATGCTACATGGGGGCTCGTGTTCTTGGGAAATTTGGGTTCCACCTTGGATAAGTTATACCAGATATTTGTAACAATGAATAAAGTAAAATAAAATGAAGGCATCATAAACTACGAGTGCGTACATTCCTAGAAGCACACAGTGGCATATTGCACCTGCCAAGCAGCTCTCACCTTGTCCTTGTTCACCCTGATTGTCCTCACAGTCGGCAAGGGTATCTCAATGACAGCAGCAGCTACATGCGAACCGCCTCAACACACCTAATTTAGTCTGCAAGGTGACTACACCGCGACTCCTCTTGCTCACAGATGCACTGGCCTCCCTTGACAATCGTTTGCCACTCATACTGTATCAAGAGGAAAAGAAATACATGACCGAAAGTGCATAAAATGAAGTTGTTCACACACATTCCACAAATATGGCGGCGTGACAATACTGTGCAGGGCAGAGAAAGACGGAGCCTCCGTTTTTTTTCGGGTTTAAAAAAAAAAAAACATTCCATTTTTATAGCGAAACATACCCGAACCACCGAAACATACCGTTACTACCTCCGCCACCGAAGGTGGATGGAGGTTATGTTTTCACCCATTTTTTTTTTCTTGTATACAGAATCGAGGATCGTGAAAGAGCTAACATTTATCACACAAAAAAATCAAACAGACAAACAAAATATATAACAAGAGGGAGCGGTAGACAAGATGAGGAGAGAAGGGGAAGCACACAAACACAACATTTGAGAGCAGGGACATCGGGAGATGTGTGGGAGGGAGAGGCCTTGGGGGGAGAAGGCATGGGAAGGGGGGTGGGGGAGTGGGAGAAGTATAAAACACAAGGACACCAAGGACTTCAAGGAAAGAAGTTGGTATTTCAAAAAAGTGGATTTGGTGTGAAATTAGTGGGGGTAGAAAAGATCAAGGTTTTGGATGGGGGAAGATAAGAGATGGTGGTGAACAGCTGTTTTAAAGAGCTGGAGGGTGGAGTGGGATTGAAGAGAGTGAGGGAGTTTGTTCCAGAGGCGGGAGAAAAGAGGAATGAAGGAGTGAAGGTGAGCAGAGAGTCTTAATTTTGGCAGTTTAACCATAAAAGGGTTGCAGGCAGATCTTGTGCAACCTGTTAGGAATATTTGGGGGACAGAGCCCAGAGAGAGCAAGGGGGGGGGGGGGGCAAGGCCGGAGAGGAGTCGGTAGAAGATGGAAAGACCATCAATCGGCCTGTGGTGAGTGAGTGAAAGGCCCTCGGAGTTAGCTTCATCGTGGGAGATTCCAATGATTCTGAACGCTTTGGTTTCAACAGCGTGAAGACGAGCTAGCTGTGAGGCAGGAGCACCAGCCCAGAGGGGAGAGCAGTATTCCATTGAGCTGCGGATAAAAGCCTTGTATGTGGTGAGGAGCTCAGCTGCGCCAAGGAAGGACTTCGCACGACGGAGGATGCCGAGTCGGCGACTGGCTTTGGAGGCCAGATTTGAAATGTGGTTTTCCCAGGAAAGATCATGGCAGATAGTGAGACCCAAAAGCTTGAGTGACAGAACTTCTTGGAGAGGATTATTCAGAAAGTGGATGGGAGGGTTGTCCAGTCGGTCTTTTCGGAGAGACACCGTAAGAGTGTGAGATTTGTCAGGATTGAAAGACATGTTCCACTTGTTTGCCCAGTCTGTGATTTTGTCCAGGTCTGCAGAGAGTGAGGAGGCTGCAGACTGCCGATCTGAGGGATGAGGAATTGGAGCGAGAGAGTAGAGTCATCAGCAAAGAGACAGAGAGGATTTTCAAGAGTCAGAGAGATCAATGATACAACAACAACAGGCATTTTAAAGGCCATTTTCCCTGCAAGAACGGGGGTTAGCCTTGCGGTCCCCATGACAATCTTCTCCATTTTGCCCTATTTTCTGCATCTCCCCTTGTTAACCACCTTGCCCGCATTTCTTCTTCGACCATCTTCAGCCAAGTCTTTCCCGGTCTTCCCCGTCCACTACTTCCTTCCACGTTCATTTCCATCACTCTTCTCAACCAGTCGCTTTCATCCTTCCTCAACACATGCCCAAACCACCTCAAACTGTTTCTCTTCACAGCATCCATCACAGGCTCTATTCCCATCATCTTTCGAAATTCATCATTTGTCTTCCTCTCTCTCAACGATACTCCACACATCCACCGAACCATTCGCACTTCCACCCTTTCCAGCCTTCGTTGCTGCTCTACGTTCATTACCCATGTCTCGCTCCCATAAATCATAACACTTCTCACACATGCAGCATACATCTTTCCCTTCAGCTTCAACGACACTCCCCTCCTCGTCAGCACGCCACTCAGTTCCCGAAACTTCTTCCATGCACATCTCACTCCAGCAACCATTGCCGAGTCTGATCCACCTTCTCCATTCAGCATGTCTCCTAGGTAACAAAATGTTTTCACACCTTCCAGCTTCACGCCGTCTCCAAGATCCAACTCAACATTTCCTCCATCTGCAGCTCCCTCTGTGCACACCTTACCCTTGAATGTAGCTGCCACACTGGTTAATGACCCTCTCAAACCACTACATTTTTGATGAACCCACTCAGCGCACATCGTACATTGAATTGAGTTCACTCCGACACCCTTCCTGCACATAGCACATGGCCACTTCCCAGTTCTTTCCACCTCACCACATGCTTTACCACTTGCCATCACCATTGTTTTTCCGATATTCACCTTCAGACCTTTCGTCTCCATACATTCCTTCCACTTGTTCATCTTCTCCTTCAGTCCATCCATACTTTCTGCAATCAACACCAGATCATCTGCATACAACAACTCCCACGGTAAACCCTCCTTTACGTTCCGAGCCAGCACCTCCATCACAGCTACAAATAGTAGTGGACTTAGTACCGACCCCTGATGCACTCCCACCTTCACCTAAACTCACCACTGTTCCCGTCCTTCGTCCTTACAGTTGTGTGCGCTCTTTTGTACATTGCCATCACTACTCTGATCAACCATTCCTCCACTCCTAAGTTCCTCAATGCCCATGTCATTACTTCGCGTAGAACCCTATCGAATGCTTTCTCCAGATCAACAAACCCAAGAAACAACTTCTTCCTCTTCTCCTTGTACTTCTCCTGCAACTGCCTCACAATAAAAAGCGCGTCTGTCGTTCCTCTTCCTGGCATAAATCCAAACTGCATTTCGTCGATCTTCACTTTCTTCCTTATCCTCCTCTCCAACACACTTTCCAATACCTTCATTCCATGCTCCAATAACTTTATCGCTTGATACGAGCCACAGTCCAGAGGGTCACCTTTCCCCTTGTATAGAGGGACGAGGGTACTCAGTTCCCAATCCACTGGAATGCGGCCATCTTTCACCACCAGATTGCAGATCTCTGTCATTCTCTTCACACCCCAATTTCCTGCTGCCTTCAACATACGTCCCACAACTCCCGTCGGCCCTCCCGCTTTTCTACTCTTCATTGCTTTAATCGCTTCCTCAACTTCCTTCTCGGTTATCTTCTCTGCCGGTCCTAAAACTGGGTTACTCTCTATGTTGCCATCCCATTCATTCTCTGCATTCAACAGTATTTCCATATATCTCTTCCATCTTCCTTTAATTCCATCTGGGTCCACAACGATTTGTCCCACTTCATCCTTCAAGCAACTCACCCCCATCACATCACACCTCTCTTTGGCTATCTGCTTTGCAATCCTGAATACAGCTCTCTGACCCTCTTCCAAATCCAAGCGTTCTCCGAACATTTTCCTACATGCCTCCTGCACCTTTGCTACCTCTTTCTTTGCAGCCTTCTTGGCTGCCTTATAACTTTCATGCTCTTCCTTTTCTGCCTCTGTACCCTTCGCCTTCTGCCACTCCTTGAACTTCTTCCTCTTCTCGTCAATCTTCTTTCCAACTTCATAGAGAGAGATCATTGATGAAGACCAGAAAAAGCACAAGGCCCAGAACACTGCCTCGGGGAACTCCAGCCTGAACAGGAAGAGGAGATGAGAGAAACCCATTCAGGGCCACACGTTGACTATGACTAGAGAGGAAGTCTGCCAGCCATGCGTGGAGATTTCTATGGATACCAAAGGAGGAGAGTTTGGTGAGCAGAGCGGGGTGCCAAACTGTATCGAAGGCACGCGATATGTCAAGGGAGACAGCTCTAATTTCCTGTTTGGCATTGAGGACCTCCATCCATTGTTGAGAAAGCAGAAGCAGCATGTCCAGAGTAGAGTGACCTGGTCTGAAACCAAATTGATGATCAGAGATCAAGCCATTGGAGAAGAGGAAAGATTTCATATCCGAAGCAATGATGGATTCCATGACTTTGCTGATAATTGGGAGAAGGCTGATTGGTCTGTAGTTGCTAGGATCTGTTTTTGCACCTTTTTTGTGCAAGGCGGTGATGTTGGCTGATTTCCAAGCAGATGGCAGATGACCTTGAGCAAAAGAGAGGGTGAAGAGAACAGAGAGAGGGAGTGAAAGAGTGGAAGAACAGGATTTTAGGACCCGTGGGCTGATGCAGTCAGGTCCAGTTGCAGAATCAGAGTAAATTTCTGTTTGTGAACAGAATATCTCAAAAAGTTGTGGACGGATTCGGAACAAATTTGGCAGGGATGTAGCGTATGTGACAAGGACGAAATGATTAGATTTTGGTGAAGATCTGGATTCGGATCCAGCTACTAGCATTTTAAAAGTGATTCTTCACCATTGGGAGATGGGGCCAAAAACTATACATATTTAGGATATCTCAAAAAGTTGTGCAGGGATTTGTACGAAGCTTTGTGGACCGGTTGGGTGTCTGACAAGGACAAATATAGTCGACTTTGATGAAGATCTGAATTCGGATCTGGCTACTAGCATTTTACAAGCGTTATGCCTCGGCCCCCCGTCGGTGAAGTGATGTGAGTTGACAAAGTGGAAGACGCAAGGCGGCCATCTTGGATTTTGACGTGGCGACCCAATTTTCAATAGCGTTCTCCCTTATGCGTAGATACACGCACACACCAGATTAGAAGTTAGTAGTTCGTTTATTTTTCAAGATATTGTGCTCACAAGGTTCAGACATATATATGGTGGCGGCCATCTTGGATTTTGACGTGGCGACCCAATTTTGAATAGCGTTCTTCCTTATGCCTAGATACACCCACACACCAGATTTGAAGTTGGTACTTCGCTTATTAGTCCCCTACCAGTGTACACCGGAGGGGACTATAGGTTTGCACGCCGTCCCTCTGTCCGTCAGTCCGTCAGTCCGTCAGTCCGTCAGTCCGTCAGTCCGTCAGTCCGTCACGCAAAGAACAGTTTTCCAGACTTTCTTTCTAAACTCTTAATGCTAATGATTTCAAACTTGGTACATGGTTTCCTCATGATAAGTTACAGATCAAGTTCGAACTTCACGACGTTTCGATCATTTTTGACAAAGTTATGGCATTTTGTTTATTCTAGAGTTCTACTCAAGCCGCACCACGCACCCTCAGCCTCGTCTGCGAACGTCAAAAGTGCGACACAGCGTGCGCTTTCGGGAGGGGCGGAGCCAAGCCGAGCAACATATATATACACATCGATCATTGATCGTGAACCGGAAAATATTATAACTTACTGACATTTAGCGACTCGAAAGGTTTTTTATCAACAACTTATTTTCTCGTGCTTCTGCTGCCCTGTCTGCAAGGTGTATAAATCGAAGTCCCGAGTGCGAATCACAGGTGAGCCCATCCTGAGGTAATTAGCGATTGGGAACGATTCAGAACCTGTGGATAAATAACCCTTGGTAATTTCCCCAACAGTTTTCCGGACGACAGACTGCCGGTAGGGGACATGTATTGCAGCGCAATACTCAGAATGCTTGTTTTTCAAGATATTCCGCTCACAAGGTTCAGACATACATGGCGGCGGCCATCTTGGATTTTGACGTGGCGACCCAATTTTCAACAGCGTTCTTCCTTATGCGTAGATACATCCACACACCAGATTCGAAGTTAGTAGTTCGTTTTTGTTTCAAGATATTTCCCTCACAAGCTTCAGACATATATACTAGCACTAGCACTGTGCTAGTAGCAGAAGTACCCGGCATTGCCGGGCGGGGGAGGAGAGGGGAGGGGGGAGGGGAGGGGAGGGGAACGGGGGGGAGGGGAGGGGAGGGGAACGGGGGGGAGGGGAGAAGAGGGGGGGAGGGGAGAAGAGGAGGAGGGGGAGAGGGGAGAAGAGGGGGAGGGGGAGAGGGGAGAAGAGGGGGAGGGGGAGAGGGGAGAAGAGGGGGAGGGGGAGAGGAGAGAAGAGGGGGAGGGGGAGAGGAGAGAAGAGGGGGGGATGGGGAAGGGGAGGGATGGGAGGGGGAGGGGGCGGGAGGGGGGAGATGAGGGAGGGGGAGGGGGGGAAGGGGGGGGAGGGGAGGGAGGAGGGGGAGGGGAGGGGAGAAGGGGAGGGGGGAGGGGAGAAGGGGAGGGGGGAGGGGAGGGGAGAAGGGGAGGGGGGAGGGGAGGGGAGAAGGGGAGGGGGTAGGGGGAGGGGAGGGGGAGGGGGGAGGGGGGAGGGGGAGGGGGAGGGGAGGGGGGAGGGGGAGGGGGAGGGGAGGGGAGAAGGGGAGGGGGGAGGGGAGGGGGAGGGGAGGGGGAGGGGAGGGGGAGGGGGGAGTCGAGTCGGAAGTCATTGTCGTCAATTGAATGTCGCATTTATTTTTTATTCCCTGTCAAATGGCATTGGTCCCGCATTCCGAACCCGGAAGTCGGAAGTCATTGTCGTCAAATAAATGTTTCACTCTCTGTCACATGCCGTTGGTCCCATGTCAATCGGATGAAGTTGAAAAATTAACGTTACGAAGTTTCTCTGGGACGTACTGATTCCGAATATGAAGTTTAAAAATTAACGTTCTGAAATACGCTGATGACGTCATAATTTAAAAACGCAAAGTTTTTTTAATTTTAAGGTGTGCTGTAGTTGCTCTGAGACGTACTGATTCCGAATATGCCTTTTGGTTTTGCTCTGCGATGAGTAGTTCTCGAGTTATAAGAGGACAAACAAACAAACAAACATACTTTTCTGCTTTATATAGATAGATATGGTGGCGGCCTTCTTGGATTTTGACGTGGCGACCCAATTTTCAATAGCGTTCTTCCTTATGCCTCGATACACCCACACACCAGATTAGAAGTTAGTAGTTCATTTATTTTTCAAGATATTCCGCTCACAACGTTCAGACATACATGGCGGTGGCCATCTTGGATTTTGACGTGGCGACCTAATTTTCAATAGCGTTCTTCCATATGCCAAGTTGCACCCACACACCAAATTAGAATTCGGTCCTTCGCTTAAGCACGCACGCACGTCCGCACGCACGGACGGAGGGGAAAACCATCGTCCCCCTTTCGCTCCGCGGTGCGACGGGGGACAAAAAGTGATTCTTCACCATTGGGAGATGGGGCCAAAAACTATACATATTTCGGATATCTCAAAAAGTTGTGGACGGATTTGGCCGAAACTTGGTGGACCGGTTGGGTGTCTGACAAAATCTTTCCGACAAAATAATATAATCTTTCCGACAAAATAAAAGAATCTTTCCTAAAAAATAATATAATCTCTACGACAAAATAATATAATCTTTCGAGCAAAAAAATATAATCTTTACTACAAAATAATATAATCTTTACTGCAAAATAATATAATCTTTACTACAAAATAATATAATCTTTCCTACAAAATAAAAGAATCTTTCCTAAAAAATAATATAATCTTTACTATAAAATAATATAATCTTTACGACAAAATAATAGAATCTTTACTACAAAATAATATAATCTTTCCAACAAAACAATATCTTTCCCACAAAATAATATAATCTTTCGAACAAAGCAATATCTTTCCTACAAAATAATATAATCTTTACTACAAAATAATATCTTTCCTACAAAATAATATCATCTTTCCTACAAAATAATATAATCTTTACTACAAAATAATCTTTCCTACAAAATAATATAATCTTTACTACAAAATAATATAATCTTTCCAACAAAACAATATCTTTCCTACAAAATAATATAATCTTTCCAACAAAACAATATCTTTCCTACAAAATAATATAATCTTTCCAACAAAGCAATATCTTTCCTACAAAATAATCTTTCCTACAGAATAATATAATCTTTCCAACCAAACAATATCTTTCCTACAAAATAATATAATCTTTCCAACAAAGCAATATCTTTACTACAAAATAATATAATCTTTCCAACAAAACAATCTTTCCTACAGAATAATATAATCTTTCCAACAAAACAATATCTTTACTACAAAACAATATCTTTCCGACAAAATAATATAATCTTTCCAACAAAACAATATCTTTCCTACAAAATAATAAAATCTTTCCAACAAAGCAATATCTTTACTACAAAATAATACAATCTTTCCAACAAAACAATATCTTTCCTACAAAATAATATAATCTTTCCAACAAAACAATATCTTTCCTACAAAATAATATAATCTTTACTACAAAATAATATAATCTTTCGAGCAAAAAAATATAAAGTTTACTACAAAATAATATAATCTTTACTACAAAATAATATAATCATTCCAACAAAGCAATATCTTTCCTACAAAATAATATAATCTTTCCAACAAAGCAATATCTTTTCTACAAAATAATAAAATCTTTACTGCAAAACAATATCTTTCCTACAGAATAATATAATCTTTCCAACAAAAGAATATCTTTCCCACAAAATAATATAATCTTTCCAACAAAAGAATATCTTTCCTACAAAATAATAGAATCTTTCCAACAAAAGAATATAATCTTTCCAACAAAACAATATCTTTCGTACAAAATAATATAATCTTTCCAACAAAATAATATAATCTTTCCAACAAAACAATATCTTTCCTACAGAATAATATAATCTTTCCAACAAAAGAATATCTTTCCTACAAAATAATATAATCTTTCCAACAAAACAATATCTTTCCTACAGAATAATATAATCTTTCCAACAAAAGAATATCTTTCCTACAAAATAATATAATCTTTCCAACAAAGCAATATCTTTCCTACAAAAGAATATAATCTTTCCAACAAAGCAATATCTTTCCTACAAAAGAATATAATCTTTCCAACAAAATAATATCTTTCCTACAGAATAATATAATCTTTCCAACAAAAGAATATCTTTCCTACAAAATAATATAATCTTTCCAACAAAACAATATCTTTCCTACAGAATAATATAATCTTTCCAACAAAAGAATATCTTTCCTACAAAATAATATAATCTTTCCAACAAAGCAATATCTTTCCTACAAAAGAATATAATCTTTCCAACAAAGCAATATCTTTCCTACAAAAGAATATAATCTTTCCAACAAAATAATATCTTTCCTACAGAATAATATAATCTTTCCAACAAAAGAATATAATCTTTCCAACAAAACAATATCTTTCCTACAAAATAATATAATCTTTCCAACAAAATAATATAATCTTTCCTACAAAATAATATAATCTTTCCAACAAAACAATATCTTTCCTACAGAATAATATAATCTTTCCAACAAAAGAATATCTTTCCTACAAAATAATATAATCTTTCCAACAAAACAATATCTTTCCTACAAAATAATATAATCTTTCCAACAAAACAATATCTTTCCTACAAAATAATATAATCTTTCCAACAAAAGAATATCTTTCCTACAAAATAATATAATCTTTCCAACAAAGCAATATCTTTCCTACAAAAGAATATAATCTTTCCAACAAAATAATATCTTTCCTACAAAATAATATAATCTTTCCAACAAAATAATATAATCTTTCCAACAAAACAATATCTTTCCTACAAAATAATATAATCTTTCCAACAAAATAATATCTTTCCTACAAAATAATATAATCTTTCCAACAAAGCAATATCTTTCCAACAAAATAATATAATCTTTCCTACAAAATAATATAATCTTTCCAACAAAACAATATCTTTCCTACAGAATAATATAATCTTTCCAACAAAAGAATATCTTTCCTACAAAATAATATAATCTTTCCAACAAAACAATACCTTTCCTACAGAATAATATAATCTTTCCAACAAAAGAATATCTTTCTGACAAAATAATATAATCTTCCCAACAAAGCAATATCTTTCCTACAGAATAATATAATCTTTCCAACAAAAGACTATCTTTCCTACAAAATAAGATAATCTTTCCAACAAAACAATATCTTTCCTAAAAAATAATATAATCTTTCCAACAAAAGAATATCTTTCCTACAAAATAATATAATCTTTCCAACAAAGCAATATCTTTCCGACAAAATAATATAATCTTTCCAACAAAGCAATATCTTTCCTACAAAATAATATAATCTTTCCAACAAAATAATATCTTTCCTACAAAATAATATTATCTTTCCAACAAAATAATATCTTTCCTACAAAATAATATAATCCTTCCAACAAAAGAATATAATCTTTCCAACAAAACAATATCTTTCCTACAAAATAATATAATCTTTCCAACAAAATAATATAATCTTTCCTACAAAATAATATAATCTTTCCAACAAAGCAATATCTTTCCGACAAAATAATATAATCTTTCCAACAAAGCAATATCTTTCCTACAAAATAATATAATCTTTCCAACAAAATAATATCTTTCCTACAAAATAATATTATCTTTCCAACAAAATAATATCTTTCCTACAAAATAATATAATCCTTCCAACAAAAGAATATAATCTTTCCAACAAAACAATATCTTTCCTACAAAATAATATAATCTTTCCAACAAAATAATATAATCTTTCCTACAAAATAATATAATCTTTCCAACAAAACAATATCTTTCCTACAGAATAATATAATCTTTCCAACAAAAGAATATCTTTCCTACAAAATAATATAATCTTTCCAACAAAACAATATCTTTCCTACAAAATAATATAATCTTTCCAACAAAACAATATCTTTCCTACAAAATAATATAATCTTTCCAACAAAAGAATATCTTTCCTACAAAATAATATAATCTTTCCAACAAAGCAATATCTTTCCTACAAAAGAATATAATCTTTCCAACAAAATAATATCTTTCCTACAAAATAATATAATCTTTCCAACAAAGCAATATCTTTCCTACAAAACAATATAATCTTTCCTACAAAATAATATAATCTTTCCAACAAAACAATATCTTTCCTACAAAATAATATAATCTTTCCAACAAAACAATAAAATCTTTCCAACAAAACAATATCTTTCCTACAAAATAATATAATCTTTCCAACAAAATAATATCTTTCCTACAAAATAATATAATCTTTCCAACAAAGCAATATCTTTCCAACAAAATAATATAATCTTTCCTACAAAATAATATAATCTTTCCAACAAAACAATATCTTTCCTACAGAATAATATAATCTTTCCAACAAAAGAATATCTTTCCTACAAAATAATATAATCTTTCCAACAAAACAATACCTTTCCTACAGAATAATATAATCTTTCCAACAAAAGAATATCTTTCTGACAAAATAATATAATCTTCCCAACAAAGCAATATCTTTCCTACAGAATAATATAATCTTTCCAACAAAAGACTATCTTTCCTACAAAATAAGATAATCTTTCCAACAAAACAATATCTTTCCTAAAAAATAATATAATCTTTCCAACAAAAGAATATCTTTCCTACAAAATAATATAATCTTTCAAACAAAGCAATATCTTTCCTACAAAATAATATAATCTTTCCAACAAAATAATATCTTTCCTACAAAATAATATAATCTTTCCAACAAAATAATATAATCTTTCCAACAAAACAATATCTTTCCTACAAAATAATATAATCTTTCCAACAAAACAATATCTTTCCTTCAAAATAATATAATCTTTCCAACAAAATAATATAATCTTTCCT
Organism: Myxine glutinosa; assembly: GCF_964187855.1. Classification (NCBI taxonomy): domain Eukaryota; kingdom Metazoa; phylum Chordata; class Myxini; order Myxiniformes; family Myxinidae; genus Myxine; species Myxine glutinosa. Next base: position 4,406,684 of record NC_136266.1, read on the forward strand.
ACAAAATAATATAATCTTTCCAACAAAACAATATCTTTCCTACAAAATAATATAATCTTTCCTACAAAATAATATAATCTTTCCAACAAAACAATATCTTTCCTACAAAATAATATAATCTTTCCAACAAAACAATATCTTTCCTTCAAAATAATATAATCTTTCCAACAAAATAATATAATCTTTCCTACAAAATAATATAATCTTTCCAACAAAACAATATCTTTCCTACAAAATAATATAATCTTTCCTACAAAATAATATAATCTTTCCACAAAACAATATCTTTCCTACAAAATAATATAATCTTTCCAACAAAATAATATAATCTTCCCTACAAAATAATATAATCTTTCCAACAAAACAATATCTTTCCTACAGAATAATATAATCTTTCAAAACAAAACAATATCTTTCCTACAAAATAATATAATCTTTCCAACAAAATAATATAATCTTTCCAACAAAACAATATCTTTCCTACAAAATAATATAATCTTTCAAACAAAGCAATATCTTTCCTACAAAATAATATAATCTTTCCAACAAAGCAATATCTTTCCTACAAAATAATATAATCTTTCCAACAAAATAATATAATCTTTCCAACAAAGCAATATCTTTCCTACAAAATAATATAATCTTTCCAACAAAATAATATAATCTTTCCACAAAACAATATCTTTCCTACAAAATAATATAATCTTTCCAACAAAATAATATAATCTTTCCTACAAAATAATATAATCTTTCCAACAAAACAATATCTTTCCTACAGAATAATATAATCTTTCAAAACAAAACAATATCTTTCCTACAAAATAATATAATCTTTCCAACAAAGCAATATCTTTCCTACAAAATAATATAATCTTTCCAACAAAATAATATAATCTTTCCAACAAAGCAATATCTTTCCTACAAAATAATATAATCTTTCCAACAAAGCAATATCTTTCCTACAAAATAATATAATCTTTCCAACAAAATAATATAATCTTTCCTACAAAATAATATAATCTTTCCAACAAAACAATATCTTTCCTACAGAATAATATAATCTTTCAAAACAAAACAATATCTTTCCTACAAAATAATATAATCTTTCCAACAAAGCAATATCTTTCCTACAAAATAATATAATCTTTCCAACAAAGCAATCTTTCCGACAAAATAATATAATCTTTCCAACAAAGCAATATCTTTCCTACAAAATAATATAATCTTTCCAAAAAATAATGGCAATCCTACAAAACAATCTTTTTTCTTCAATTTTTTTTTTCCGTCACCTTTTGAGCCTTATGTCATATTTCACAAAAAGGCTTCAATCAAGGAAACATTCAGCAACAGTTAAACAAGTAAGCAATTTGTTCCACAATCAAGCTTTTTATGCACGGTCAGTTTTAAAAGCAAAACAATTGCTAAACAAACAAACAAAACAAACTTAAGTATAGAATATTGCATATTACATATTTGTATTCAGAAATAAGACCTTGCAGAGTAAGCACAAGCAGCAACAACGTCACATGATACAAAGCACGAGGTGGTAGGCCTTTTACAAAGCCTTTACTAGTTTGTACACGGAGCAAATGCTAAATTATTTTGTTTTTCACTTTGACAGCAAAAAAGCAAAACGATGCTAAAGGGATAATGTGGCATCAAACGATTAATTCTTCTCCAAGGAATGGTGGCAGCATAAAAAATTTTCATCAGGGTGATGTGCAAGGAAAGGAGTTTCTGACATTGTGAAGAATGCACCCTTTTGATTAACGTAAAACAGACACTGCCACTCCTGCATTTGCTTGAAACACTCGATATGTCAGAGACCCAAATACAATACAAGGCTCTTTTTCGTTCAGTACTGTAAATAAACTCAATTTCTACCTCAACCTTCTGATCGGATTTTGAAACAAATCCAAGACACAAAAATCCATGGTGGAGAAATACGACATGGGCAGCACAGGACAGTGGAAAACTCCCCGAACAGCAACGATCATGCTTGAATTTCTCCGATAAGCTTTAGGAGATCGCGTCATTTCTATAAAGTATCCAGACAAGCATGAGGTGTGCACTCATTGCCCAAACTTTAATCCATACGGTTATGTCTAATGGGGACATTTCAAGAATCAAGTGTTTAGACAAATGCCACAAGCACTCATGTCCCCCAGGACCAACAAAGGCCATTGTGGACTCGATCGATGAGGACTTGTCCCACAGACTAGGAAGCTATTTAATCCCTTCGTTGAAGGAAGTGGTAAAATCATCTTGTTCACATGAAACAAATCACCAACTAGACCAACACTTGGTAGAGCGCACACATCCGCCAGGCTGAACGGTTTACGTTTTGTATCCCACCAATAGGGAGGATCTGGATTGTGGCCGGAACCAAAATCTAATCTGCTTGTTCTTGTCACACAACCAACTCATCCACCGAGTTTTGTCAAAAGTCATCCACAACCTTTTGAAGTATCATGCTGTACTGCATATCGTTTTTGGCCCCATCTCTCAATGGTGAAGAATCACTTTTAAAATGCTCATATCCAGAAGCGGCTCTTCACCAAAATTGAATTCATGTCTTTGTCACACACCCAAGCTGTCCACCAGGTTTCGTCCGAATCAGTCCATAACTTTCTGAAATATGTTATATAAAGTTTTTAGCCTTATCTCTCAATGGTGATGAATGACTAAAATAATTTATAGTATCTGGAACCAGATCTTCACCAAAATCGAATCATTTCGTCCTCGTCACACATATGAACACGCCCTCAAACATTTCTCGGACATGTATTTACCGATGTTCAAATTTGGCACACAGATAATGAATGATGGCTTACATATGCACATCAATTTTTTTTCAAGATCAGATCCAAGATGGCCGACTGGCGGCCAGTTTGTTACTCAAACATGTACCCATCCATTTATTGCCTATGCATGGACCGATTTTCTTCAAACTTGATACAAAGACAATACATGAGAGTACACATCTGTAGAAGATGTTGTTTTCTCTTCCAACCAAAGATGGCCGACTGACAGCCTTTTACTCCATACAGCAAAATTACTAAAACTGTGGCGGGGGCTATGACATTTTATGTCTTTTTCTTCTTGTTGCATTATAACATTAAAACCTTTCAATCGTAATTGTAAATGCCTCATCATTCTGAGAATAACTCCACAGAAATCCTTACACATCTTCTCCTACAGAAACTAATCTCCTACAGAAATCATCGAGTCCGGCCATGTTTTTAATCTATCAATCCGAATTTCTTTACAAATTTTGGATTCTCAACTGACTATTTTCAACCACAGCAACATGTTAGGTTGAGTACCAAAATATGTAAAACTAGAACAACACTCTTCAACATCACGACTTCGACCAATATGCCTGCGCCCACATTATTACATCATTATAATACTTGTACAAAGTTCGATTTAAATCCATTCAGCTGTTCTCAAGTTATCACATGTTTACCTGATATGACCTTTGACCTCTTAATGCCATAATCCAATCAGTTCATCTTTACATCATATATACTCGTACCAAATTTGCTCAAAATCCCAGCACTTGTTCACAAGTTGCCGTGGCAACATAAATTTTACATCACATGACCTCTGACCTTTGACCCCAAAATCGAATCAGGTCTTCTTTACCTCATTATACATACTCATACATGCACCAAGTTTAACTATGATCCCTTCAGCCGTTCTCAAGTTATCGCGGTTACGAAAACCTATCACGGACGGACGACCTGAAAACACAATCCCTCCGGCGACTTTGTCCGGCGGAGCCATAGAAATACCACATGAAGTTCCATCTGACAGTTTACATGACAAGAAGAGGAAAGGTTTTTGAATTGGGTGAGAAGGAAATTTATATTTTATGTTCATTGGGCCAGAATGCTGCACTTTGTCTCATATATCTCCTGCTCCCTCTTCTTCTGCACTTACAGAATATATGACCAAACATCATGCACGCATTGACTATTTCACGATCAAAAGCTAAATTAACCGAGTTGGACAGTGCAGGCCGCGTGCTTCGGGCATCGTCCGGCGCCAACAACCAAAGCTGGAGCCGCTCGGTCTGCATCTCGATCGGTTTCCACACGAAAGGCGTGGGCAGGTCGATTTAACGGCAAGGACGGCCGGACGGCTTTCAGCGGCTCGCTGCTCCTTCGTGACGTCCCTCGATGGCATTTTCGCTTTGCCACTCTCTCTCTAACTCCATTTACATCCAGAGGTAATTGCAGAGAAAATTTGAGAAGCCTGCAAATCCTCTCAATATAATGCTCAACAAACAGCAGAAGCAATACAACATTAACAACAGCCTCTCGCGTTTAGCCACATGAGGACCCTCTCACCGTCCACGTACACCACACGACGGGCAACATAATGCACGATGTCCACCTGCAGTGAAGTTGCTCAAAAACCATGGGAACAGCAGAATGTTGACGATGTCGAAGGTAGAGAAAAATTATGTCACACCATTCTTTTTATCCTTGGTGATATTTTTTGACTCCCACTCCTGCTAGCAACATAAGGTTACCAGTCATTAATCCTATACCAGCCACCCCTTCCCCAGCTCCCCCCAACCCCACTCGTCGCCAATCCTATACACCTCCTCCATCACACCAATGACATGTTCTCTCAACCCAAATACACCTACACAGTGTTTATGGTCACGTGTCTTTGTCATCAGAATCCCGACATGCTCACAAACTTCCTCTTTCGTGGTCTTTATCACATTAAAACGCCATAGTTTGGCGTCCAGCGTTCAACAGCGCACCCATGTTAGCTTTTGGAAACGTTACATAATGATACTGGTTACGGACAGACAACAACAAGCTTCTCATCTGGAAACCAAGATGTGCAAAGATGCGCAATTCAGACCATTTGGCTTTTGAACACACTCCTTCTGTTTACGAGAGTCAAAGTGCCAGAACAAGTTGTTAAATTAAGGTATTTTAGACTCCAAACTTATTTTTATCATTGGAATCGAAAGGCATATTGAAAGTAGGTAATTACAACTGATGAAAGTTGATAAAAACAAGATCACACCGCAATTACAACTGATGAAAGTTGGAAAAACAAGATCACACAGTAATTACAACTGATGAAAGTTGGTAAAACAAGATCACACCGCAATTACAACTGATGAACGTTGGTAAAAGAAGATCACACAGCAATTAAAACGAACGAAAGTTGATAAAAACAAGATCACACAGCAATTACAACTGATGAAAGTTGGTAAAACAAGATCACACAGCAATTACAACTGATGGAAGTTGGTAAAAACAAGATCACACAGCAATTACAACTGATGAAAGTTGGTAAAAACAAGATCACACAGCAATTACAACTGATGAAAGTTGGTAAAACAAGTTCACACAGCAATTACAACTGATGAAAGTTGGTAAAAACAAGATCACACAGCAATTACAACTGATGGAAGTTGGTAAAAACAAGATCACACAGCAATTACAACTGATGAAAGTTGGTAAAAACAAGATCACACAGCAATTACAACTGATGAAAGTTGGTAAAACAAGATCACACCGCAATTACAACTGATGAAAGTTGGTAAAAACAAGATCACACAGCAATTACAACTGATGGAAGTTGGTAAAAACAAGATCACACAGCAATTACAACTGATGAAAGTTGGTAAAAACAAGATCACACAGCAATTACAACTGATGGAAGTTGGTAAAAACAAGATCACACAGCAATTACAACTGATGAAAGTTGGTAAAAACAAGATCACACAGCAATTACAACTGATGAAAGTTGGTAAAAACAAGATCACACAGCAATTACAACTGATGAAAGTTGGTAAAACAAGATCACACCGCAATTACAACTGATGAAAGTTGGTAAAAACAAGATCACACCGCAATTACAACTGATGAAAGTTGGTAAAAACAAGATCACACAGCAATTACAACTGATGAAAGTTGGTAAAAACAAGATCACACAGCAATTACAACTGATGAAAGTTGGTAAAACAAGATCACACAGCAATAACAACTGATGAAAGTTGGAAAAACAAGATCACACAGCAATTACAACTGATGAAAGTTGGTAAAACAAGATCACACCGCAATTACAACTGATGAACGTTGGTAAAAGAAGATCACACAGCAATTAAAACGAACGAAAGTTGATAAAAACAAGATCACACAGCAATTACAACTGATGAAAGTTGGTAAAACAAGTTCACACAGCAATTACAACTGATGAAAGTTGGTAAAACAAGTTCACACAGCAATTACAACTGATGAAAGTTGGTAAAACAAGATCACACCGCAATTACAACTGATGAAAGTTGGTAAAACAAGATCACACAGCAATTACAACTGCTGAAAGTTGGTAAAAACAAGATCACACCGCAATTACAACTGATGGAAGTTGGTATAAACAAGATCACACCGCAATTACAACTGATGAAAGTTGGTAAAACAAGATCACAGTGCAATTACAACTGATGAAAGTTGGTATAAACAAGATCACACCGCAATTACAACTGATGAAAGTTGATAAAAACAAGATCACACCGCAATTACAACTGATGAAAGTTGGTATAAACAAGATCACACCGCAATTACAACTGATGAAAGTTGATAAAAACAAGATCACACCGCAATTACAACTGATGAAAGTTGGTAAAACAAGATCACACAGCAATTACAACTGATGAAAGTTGGTAAAACAAGATCACACAGCAATTACAACTGATGAAAGTTGGTAAAACAAGATCACACAGCAATTACAACTGATGAAAGTTGGTAAAACAAGATCACACAGCAATTACAACTCATGAAAGTTGATAAAAACAAGATCACACAGCAATTACAACTGATGAAAGTTGGTAAAACAAGATCACACCGCAATTACAACTGATGAAAGTTGGTAAAACAAGATCACACAGCAATTACAACTGATGAAAGTTGATAAAAACAAGATCACACCGCAATTACAACTGATGAAAGTTGGTAAAACAAGATCACACAGCAATTACAACTCATGAAAGTTGGTATAAACAAGATCACACCGCAATTACAACTGATGAAAGTTGGTAAAACAAGTTCACACAGCAATTACAACTGATGAAAGTTGGTAAAACAAGATCACACCGCAATTACAACTAATGAAAGTTGGTAAAACAAGATCACACTGCAATTACAACTTATGAAAGTTGGTATAAACAAGATCACACCGCAATTACAACTGATGAAAGTTGGTAAAACAAGTTCACACAGCAATTACAACTGATGAAAGTTGATAAAAACAAGATCACACAGCAATTACAACTGACGAAAGTTGGTAAAAACAAGATCACACAGCAATTACAACTTATGAAAGTTGATAAAAACAAGATCACACAGCAATTACAACTGATGAAAGTTGATAAAAACAAGATCACACCGCAATTACAACTGATGAAAGTTGATAAAACAAGATCACACTGCAATTACAACTGATGAAAGTTGGTAAAACAAGATCACACAGCAATTACAACTGATGAAAGTTGGTAAAACAAGATCACACAGCAATTACAACTGATGAAAGTTGATAAAAACAAGATCACACTGCAATTTCAACTGATGAAAGTTGATAAAAACAAGATCACACTGCAATTACAACTGATGAAAGTTAGTAAAACAAGATCACAGCAATTACAACTGATGAAAGTTGGTAAAACAAGATCACACCGCAATTACAATTAATGAAAGTTGGTAAAACAAGATCACACAGCAATTACAACTGATGAAAGTTGGTATAAACAAGATCACACCACAATTACAACTAATTAAAGTTGGTAAAACAAGATCACACCGCAATTACAACCATGACCATGAAAATGGATCGGTGGGTTCGTTTGACGATCCTTCCAGAGCGATAGGGTGGCACGGTGAAATTTTCCAGGATTTAAGGACATTTTCCATTCGTCAGACCAGGGTCTAATCATTTACACATCAGAGAGTGATGCAGCTGCTGTCTGGCGGCTAGCAGAGGGATGGGAGGGAGTACTGTATGGCACAGTATGGAGTCGTCTGTTTAAAGGTACAGGGAGTTAACGTAACATCAGAGACGTCCTTTACGAATACGGAAATACCCCTCCGGATGATTGTTTAACACTCTTGCAAGTTTTTCCTGGCACGGGTTTGGATTTCTTTATACTTAGTGATTATGTTTCGCTGCAGGTCCTAACAACATTTAGCTTCTCCAACTTGAAGGTTCTTTGGTTAAACATAAGGTAAACCATAAAATATAACCAACAATGGCGAACTAACGTATTTATCCCAAAATTTTGTCTCTGTACTTGTCCTGAACCCGCACAGTTTGGAATTCCTACATGGAATTCCAAACTGTGCATGAGGGTTTGTGAGCCACCAAAGTCTTTTGGAATTTGGCCTACACTGACAATTATACACAATTAAAGTTATAACATTGACACCACCACTTAATAATAGCTTAAACGATTGATAAATTGCTAATAAACAAACAAGAAGACGTCATGCGTAGCACGATACTTGCAAAATCCCCCCCCCCCCCAAAGTTTTCCATTGATACAGCAAATTGTCCATTTCATGAAGATTAAAATTTACAATCTTGATCAAAGCTCGGGTCAACAGGATGAAAATTGACGATTTTTCAGATGAAAAATGATGATTTTGGAAGGGTGACCTTGAGTTAACCTTTGACCTGACCTTTCGACCTCAAAAATAGTTAGTTTCCCTATTTAGTGACTCGATGTGCAAATGCTGTTCAATTTTCAAGTCAATTGGATGAAAATTAAGGATATTAAAAATTTGGCCGATGTTGACCTTTTTGGCCTATGTTGACCTCAAAAATAGATGGTGGTTGAATTCAGTGAGCAGATATGCAAGTCCTCTTCAAATTTCAAGTCAATTTGATGAAAATTGAGGATTTTAGAAATTTGGCCTATGTTGACCTTTTGGCCTATGTTCACCTAAAATATAATTTGTGGTTGAATTCAGTGACCAGATATGCAAGTCCTCTTGAAATTTCAAGTCAATTGCATGAAAATTGAGGATTTTAGAAATTTGGCCTATGTTGACCTTTTGGCCTACGTTGACCTCAAGAATACTTGGTGGTTGAATTCAGTGACCAGATATGCAAGTCCTCTTCAAATTTCAAGTCAATTGGATGAAAATTAAGGATTTTAGAAATTTGGCCTATGTTGACCATTTGGCCTATGCTGACCTCAAAAATATTTGGTGGTTGAATTCAGTGACCAGATATGCAAGTGGTCTTCAAATTTCAAGTCAATTGGTTGAAAATTGAGGATTTTAGAAATTTAGCAAATTTGGTGACCTTTGGCCTATGTTGACCTTTTGACCTATTGACCCCAAAAACAATAGGCTTCTTGCTTTCGACCAACTCTACCATTTGGTGAAGTTTGGTGAAGATCGGTTGAAAATTGTGACCTGTAGGCCGGTGACAAACAAACAAACAGACAAACAGACAGACAGACAGACAGACAGAACCACAAACACAACCGACCAATATACTTGAAAAATCTTCGATTTTGCAAGTAAGAATTTTTACTTGCAAGATCAAAGATTTTTCAGGTATATTGGTCGGTTGCGTTTGTTGTTCTGTCTGTCTGTCTGTCTGTTTGTCACTCGCCTACACATCACAATTCTATACTGATAGTCATGAAACTTCACCAAGTAGTAAAGGTCGTCACAATTGAGAAGCGTATTGATCGTGAGGTCAAAGGTCATCTGGAGGTCAAATTTCTCAAATCGCCATTTTAAATCTTATTGGAAATTGAACAGCATTTGTATATTGAATCACTAAATTGGAAAACCAACTATTTGAGGTCAAAAGGTCAAAGGTCAACTCAAGGTCAAACTTCCAAATTCATCAATTTTCATCTGAAGACCTGTCAATTTTCATCCGATTGACCTGAAAATTGAACAGCATTTGCATCGTCACTAAATTGGGAAACCAACTATATTTGAGGTCAAAAGGTCAAAGGTAAACTTAAGGTCAAACTTCCAAAATCATCCATTTTCATCTGATTGACCTGAAAATTGAACGGCATTTGCATCGAGTCACTAAATTGGGAAACCACCTATTTTTGAGGTCAAAAGGTTAAAGGTAAACAAGGTCAAACTTCCAAAATCATCCATTTTCATCTGATTGACCTGAAAATAGAACAGCGTTTGCATAGTGTCTCACTGAATTAGGAATTCAACTATTTTTGAGGTCAAAAGGTCAACTATAGGTCAAACTTCTGAAATCATCAATTTTCATCTAAAAATCGTCACTTTTCATCCTATTGACCCGAGCTTTCATCAAGATCGTCAATTTTAATCTTGATGAAACGGACAATTTGCTGGATCAATGGAAACTTTTTTGGGGGGAAGGGGGTGGATTTTGCAAGTATCGTGCTCTGCATTACATCTTCTTGTTTTATAGTAGTATAAACGATCAAATCAACAGCTCATGCAGTATGCTGGGGCTCAGGGTATTCACATCAGAACCTACCAGATCCAGCTTCAATCTCCAGAGCAGCAGCACGAGGGGCCGATGAGGGACGGGGCATTGTAACCGGATCAGATCTCACCGGCTGCAACCTGGAAACCATAGAGCACACGAGCAAATTACTCCGACATGGTAAACAAACACGACGCGTGGCTGTACGGTCAAAACAAAAGTCCATTGTTGAAAACGTTCTTGGGACATCCCACTCAGACTTCACCGCAGGCTGTGAAGATCCATGATGTCTGGCTGCAACGGCTCAGGTGTTCCTTGGGACAACAGGGCTGAGGAACTGGAAGACAATACCATGGTCTGTCCTGAGGACTGCACCGTCTTAAACTGGAACTGCGGACCCATCCAGAGTCGCCGGTGAGGGCCGGTGTGCGTCACTATTTCCACCTGCACAGATGTGCCGAGAAATTACGAGTGATAGTAAAGCATTGCGTACAAATTATGTTTGTGCAGAAATGCGTTACTGTATGAGCAAGAAATGTGTACCTTTGTTAATGTCCCCAAATACAATGGATAAAATATTGGAGACTCGTAGAAATGAACCCTCGTTATTTTCATCGTCCGTCTGCATTATTATGATAATAATGACAATATATGTATATATATATAAAATCAAGAGGGCATCTACTTATTACATACATATGTAATAATATATGGCCCAATATCGACACCCTCCCTCCATCCCTCATGCTGTGCACGTAACCCCTATTTTCCCTCTCCTTACTTCTTCCAACCTTCTTTACTCCTCTCCCCACTTCGACTATGCAACCCTAATGTCCCTCTCCCATCACCCCTCTTTCATTTGTATTTGCATTACTTTGAATTTTGGTCCCATCCAATCATGCACATAAATATTAAATAGATGACCCTTCAGTAAAGAAATTAAAATGTTTTGCAAAATTTTACTTGAAATCAAAATTTGTCTCGAGGATTATTCTTTTAACAAGAGTATACAGAAAAAAACCAGAAAATATAATGAGAAAGAATTGTACGCACCGAGTGAGTTTACAGGTATCACTGGATGAAAGGGAGGGGTTGAGTAGAGAGGGAGATGAAGGGAATGGTTTTGGGGCACAAAAGTACCACTTAAAGGGAGGGGTGGTGCACATTATCTCATGCTAACTGGAAGGATTTGGCTGCTAATCCCGGTAGCGAGACCAGGTTGATGGGAGGGCTCTGTCACGCCAGGTGTAGGCAAGACAAGCGAGGGGATACCTGCAAACTCCATTTCAGCACTTGGTGAACTTTGGGTAATCGCACAATAGCTCACGCAGCTGCATCAGAATGGATTACATGGGCCTGACATGCAAAATTATTATTACTCGTACAATCAAAGCAGAAGAAACAGAAATGAAAAGAAGGGTGTCGTGCGAGCATGATTTTGGCAGCAAATTCAGCGTTAAAAGTCACAATTACAGAAGAGGAAAACGAACGGAGAAATGGAGGGAAGAAACTATTGGAAATGTGCGCACGGTGATGGGAAAGTCAGACAAGTCGTCACTGCATGGAAAATTCGAGTAAAGATGTTAAATCGCTTCATATCCTATTGATCCACAAACAATGCACAACTTAAATTAATACATGGAGAACTTCCATCAAAGATGCCTTACCTGGGAGAGCCATTCCTCACCTTCCACCCCAGGGTCGGATGAAAGGCTTTCATTCGACCCACAGTTTGTACAACTTTGTCCGTCTGCAAAAGGACAAACATTGCACGAGTTCAGCAACAGGTACTGTTGTTAACAACAGGTACTGTTAAGTTAATAAAGCACACCTTGTGCTCGTCACAATGAATGTGCTACCACATCAAACACCTGTGACTTTTCGATTATGCTGGCTTACACAATTCTAGCAACACTGTGACCTCAATCAAATGCAAGTCTCAATAGAGAGGTAAACACAGCACCCTTCATGATGAAATACACGAGGATACTACTTGGAATTATCTGCGACGGTCCTAATCCCACATGGATAATTAAAAATGCATTCCTCATTGCAAAATGGCATATCATTTCACATCAAGGTAAAACAAAGCGAGAAAAATGAAACAAAGTTCGTAGCAGAACCTGCAAAATGCAAGAAAAAAAAAGGGAAAAAAAAGCATGTGGCCGAATCTCTGGATTTTGGATAAGGTACAATCCGAGAGGTCGGGCACCTTTAGATTTAGCCACGATGAGGTCGTCGTGTACAACATACACATGGATTTAGTTGCCATTTGTCGGTCTTTTTACCACCAAGTTTTCATACTACTATTAGACCGGTAACTTTTCCATGGGAAAAGCTTGTTTGTGTTTTTGACAAAAAAAATTGATGAAAAGATTAAAATGAACTATGCAGGAGTGCTTCCTTCATGCGATTTCCTCGAAATCCACACCAAAATGCAGTCGACAATAATCCATAGCTTCCCTTTTCCCAATCTTCTGTCTCCACCAACCTCCCCCACCCACACCCTTTCCTTGTTATTGTGATGAGTCTCGAACATCAATTTGTCGCATCAGAAGCTTTCGTCAAGTCGGCCCAGACATTCTGACAATCTCGGGAATTCCTCGTACCGCCGTCAAGTGAAGTGGACGTATGCAAGATGAAGCGATCCCGTTAAGTCAGTCTCATGGAGGCTTTTATTTCTACGTGGATCTTTACATACTAGCGTGGATTGACTCGCTACGCTCGACTCACCGCACGTCGCTATAGAGGCACAAGCTTGTTAGGTCCCATTGGACATAGTCCAAAACGGGGCTTATGGATTTGGTCTAGCCCGTCCGTCCATGCAACCGCAACCATATCTCAGAGATGTATGGACCAATTTTGTTCATACTTGGCAGAAAGACAATACATGACGGTATACATATGCACATAATATTGTTTTGCGATGCAATCAAAGATGGCCGACTGGCAGCCATTTTAGTTGTTAAAATTTTGCTATCTCATCAAAGATGGCCGACTGGACAACTGGCAGCCATTTTAGTTGTAAAAAAACAAAACAGATAAAGAAGATGTCCTCAACCATTTCTCTGACACACATGGACAGATTTTGTTCAAAATTGGGACAAAGACAATACATGAGCGTATACATATACAGAAGATTTTGTTTTGTAATCCGACCAAAGATGGCCGACTGGCAGCCTTTAACTCCATACAGCAAAATTATTGAAACCACAGGGGCTGTGACATTTTATGTCTTTTTCTTCTTTTTCATTTACCGAAACTCACTTTTACGGTGTCGTTCATATAAAAGTCATGGAAAGCCCACAGAATCTTGTTTCTCACAGTCTTAGATTCCTTCAGGTGCTTTTTTGCAAACTCCAAGCGGGCTTTCATGTGTCTTTCACTGATGAGAGGCTTCCGTCTGGCCACTCTGCCATAAATCCCAGATCGGTGGAGTGTTGCAGTGATTGTTGTCCTTCTGGAAGTTTCTCCCATCTCCATACAGGATCTCTGGAGCTCAGCCAGAGTGACCAACGGGTTCTTGATCACCTCTCTAACCAAGGCCCTTCTCCCCCGATTGCTCAGTTTGGCCGGGCGGCCAGCTCGAGGAAGAGTCCTGGTTGTTCCAAACTTCTTCCATTTAAGAATTATGGAGGCCACTGTGCTCTTGGGAACCTTCAATGCAGCATAAATTTTTTTGTAGGCTTCCCCAGATCTGTGCCTCAACACAATCCTGTCTCTGAGCTCTGCAGGCAGTTCCTTCGACCTCATGGCTTGGTTTTTGCTCTGATATGCATTGTCAGCTGTGAGACCTTATATAGACAGGTGTGTGCCTTTCCAAATCATGTCCAATCAATTGAGTTTACCACAGGTGGACTCCAATCAAGGTGTCGAAACATCTCAAAGATGATCAAGAGAAATGGGAGGCACCTGAGCTAAATTTCAAGTGGCGTAGCAAAGGGTCTGAATACTTATGTCAATGTGATATTTCAATTTTTTCTTTTTAATAAATTTTCAAAACTTTCTAAAATCCTGTTTTCTCTTTGTCATTATGGGGTATTGAGTGTAGATTGATGAGGGAAAAAATGAATTTAAACGATTCCAGCATAAGGCTGCAACATAACAAAATGTGAAAAAAGTGAAGGGGTCTGAATACTTTCTGAATGCACTGTATCTCGTGCTTTTGATGTAGTTTGTCATCCCGCCTTGCTCACCAAACACTCGACCTCTGGCATCCAAGGCCAATTCCAGACATGGCTTGCTGACTTCCTCTACTATTGTAGTCAGCGTGTGGCTCTCAGCGGGAACCTTTCATCTCCTCTCCCTGTCAAGGCTGGAGTTCCCAAAGGCAGCATTCTGGACCCAGTCCTATTCTTGATCTTCATAAATGATCTCTCTGACTCTGGAAAATCCTCGGTCTATATGCTAATGACTCCACCCTCTGTCGTGACGTCCTTCATCTATCAGGTAGGTGAGATGCACCCTCTTCCCTCTTGACAAAATCACAAGCTGGTCAAGCACTTGGAATATGTCTTTCAATCCTGACAAATCTCACACTCTTACAATGTCTCTCCGAAAGGACCGACTGGACAACCCTCCCATCTACTTTCTCAACAATCCTCTCCAAGAAGTTCTGTCGCTCAAGCTTTTGGGTCTCACTATCTGCCATGATCTTTCTTGGGAAAACCACATTTCCAAGCTGGCCTTCAAAGGCAGCCGCCAACTCGGCATCCTCCGTCAAAGTCCTTCCTTGGCACAACTGAACTCCGATCCACCTACAAGGATTCATCTACAGCTTGATGGAGTACTACACTCATGGGTTGGCTCGCTCCTGCCTCACATCTTGCTCACCTCGACGCCGTGGAAACCAAGGCTTTCAAAATTATTGTACTCTCCCGTGATGAAGCTTAGTCTACGCGGCTATCACTTCACCATCGTTGACATGTCAGTGGTCTCTCTGTTCACTACCACCTCCTTTCTGGTCTTGCGCCCTCTGTTGTTTCCGTGCTTTGTTCCCTCCAAGTTTCTGCAGGGCACACACACAGTCCACCATCAACCCCCCTTCTGGTAAAACTACCTAAATCCATGATCACTGCTCAACTCCACTCATTTGATCCTCTTTTGTCCCGCCCTTGGAACCAACACCAACACACTCTTCAATCCCATTCTTGCCTCCCTCCAGGGCTTCAAGACAGCTGCTCACCACCATCTCAAATCATCCCCCATCCAAAACCATGATCTTTTCTACACCTGTTAAACCACCCACCCCTCCGTAATCTTGCTTCTGCATCCATCTTGTATACCCCTTGCATTCTCCCCTACCCCTCATCGTTACCTGGATCCCTCGTTTGTCCATTTCCATCTATGTTCTCCCTCCGCCCTGCTGTTGGCATTTCACACTTCTCCTGCTGTTCATTCCACCATGTTGCATCCTGATCCATTATGTGTTCTTGCTCTTCCACAAGCCTTGGCTACACAATAAAAAAAAGTCTGCCTCTGTCTTGGCCTTCAACTCTGCTGTTGATGCAACCCCCCTCTCTCAACTGTTCCCTTTGTCCTGTTGTGTCCTGATCCATTCAGTGTACTAATACTAGCTCCTTCACGAGCCTCGACTATGTCTATAAAAAGCAATAGTAGTTTAAAAAATGTTGGAATGATTAAAAGTCATTTTTATCATCAGAAATGGCTGAGAATGCAGGAGAGACCCTGTTGGAACATTCAGCATCTGGGGACATCCCAGGGACCTAGAACCCTGGTCTGTCGTGGTTGGACTAGACCGGAAATATTTCATTTAGATCTGCCACTGAAAATCTGAAACGGCTGCATGTTCGGCTAAATATGGAATGAGGACACAGTCAGTGTGTTCCCCCCGCCCCCCATATACCTCGTTATACCCCGATTTTTCTGATTCCTTGAACAAACTTGAACATTTCTGATTCCTTCATCTAGAAATAGAGGATCTCGCGAGATCCCGGCGAGGTCACGTCTTTTCGAAGCTGCTCCATGCGCTCACGCTCTCGAAGCTAAATGATCTATCACAATCGTGTTTTTGTCGAGACTGTATCTATCTTTCGGTGTGTGTACCTATAGCGTATCTTTTGGAAAATTTTCGGTGCTAATTTTTCGTACATGTATACACAATCGTCGGTTAATGGTATCGAGTATTCTGCGGCCTAGTACTCGTAGGCTTAGACTACCGTACCGTCTCTGACCTTGTGGTTTTTTCTCTCAGCGATTCGTCGAATGCGCTGAAATTATTTTCGTTCTCTGTTTCGTACCAGTCGTTCACCCCGTACCTCCTTGTTTAATATCTGTACTCACAAAAAAAAAAAAAAAAAACCCCAAAAAATATTTCCTTCCCAGGTCTTATTCGTTTATTTGTTGTTCTTTTTGTTCGTTCGTTCTTCGTTCGCGATCACACGGCTAGAAATGTATAATCTCTCCCCTGAACAACTATTTTCTCTCATATATTATAACACCCTTTTCTTCTTTTCCTACAAAAGGATGCTTTCGTCTTGCTCACCAAATCTATTCATTCCAAAAAATATATATAATACCATCTCTTACAGTTCCTCCTTTCTACATTCCCTAAACTATCCAGAACTCCAACCCTCCTCCAGTGTCCTCAAACGTATTTTTGACTCGAAGGTCTCAAACTCATTTTCCAAAAAATGTTCGTTTCCCATGAATTGTACCCTTTTCAAAATCCAATCTCACCCCTCCCCTCCAAATCCTCCCCATCACCCATCCCTTTCAAATCTCCCCCCTTGCCCCTTCCCTCCCCTCCCTCCTAAACTCCCCCCACACCCCTCCCCTCCGAGACTCCCCTCTCACCCCTCCTCCTCAAAGCATCCTCCCTGCTTCTTCCCCCTTCCAACTTTCACCTTCATCTCCCCAAACCTTCTGCCTCGCTCTTCCCCCTCCTCAAATAACACCTCACTGTGCCTCACCCAATCTCCATCAAACCTTTTGTCCGCCCCATTCTTCCCTTTCTCCAAGCTATTCTGAAATCTCTGAAATCTCTGACACACCTTCAACAGCTCTCCCTACCTCTTCCTCCTCTTCCACATCTTACCCTACCCCTCCCCCCCCCTGTTCTGGACCCGATGCTCCCCCTTCCTCTTCATTAACGGTATGGACCTCAAACATCCGGGGCCTTCGCTCAAACTTGACTGACCTCTCCATACAGGTTGCTTCTAACAAACCAAGATGTGATCTGCTTAACAGAAACTTTCCTCCTTCATGATGTCTCTGATGCCTTGGTATCTCTCCCAGGTTACTCCCTCCTCCGGTATGATAGACCTGAGCCTCGTCCTGGAGGTGGGGTTGCTATCTTTATAAAAAACTCTCTTCCTCACTCGCCCTCCACTGCCCTCTCTCCACCTCACCCCCAGGAATACCTTTGGCTACGGCTTCCCCTTCGCTCCCACCTTTTGTTCATATGTGTGTTGTACCGTCCACGAAACAGCGATGACTCCATCTACATCTCACTGTCTGATAATATGGACCAACTTCTATCTACCCATCCCAACTCTCTCTTCCTCATATGTGGTGATTTCAATTGTCACCATGCCAGTTGGCTGGGTGTGGGTACCTCTCTCACAAGCCATGGCTCTTCAGCAAAGGACTTCTGCGACTCACTGGGACTGACACAATCTGTCAATTTCCCGACCCGGATCTCAGTCAACGGAGCATCTTCTCTTCTGGATTTGGTTATGACAAACTTCCCTGAAAATGTCTGCTGCTCTTCTTCTGCTCCAATCGGCTCATCTGATCATGTGCTTGTCAAAGTGGACATCTCTCTGACCATTCTCAGAGAGCCTCCTCAGTGTCGATGAGTCTGGCATTTCACTCAGGCCAACTGGCACGGTCTTCAAGCAGCCATCAATCATCTGGACTGGTCTCCCATCTCTACCGCCTCTGACATCAACTCATCCTGGGAATTCTTTCAAAGTAAATTGCTCTCTCTCATGCACAGATTTATACCATCTCGTCTTCAGTTGTCATACCCTTCCTCCCGTCCATGGTACACGGAATCTTGTGGTGAGGCTGTTGCCCTGAAACAACTTGCTTTCGTCTCCTGGAAAGCAAATCCAACGGAAGGAAATCTCATTTCCTTTCACAAAGCCCGAAACAAGTGTGTGTCCACCCTCAGGAGAGCCAGGAAACAATATCTCACCATTCTCAAGACCGAACTCTCTTATCTGTCTCCCTCTTCCAAATCCTGGTGGCGTCTGGTCAAATCTGTTTCTGGTGTTTGTTCCCCCTCCATCCCCTCCCTCACCTCAAACGGCTTAACGGCTGACTCCGCACGTGAAAAAGCTGAATGCCTCAACTCTGTGTTTGCCTCTAAATCTTGTGTCCCAAACCCATCCCTCTCTGTACCCACCGTACCCAGTCGTACCCAGCTGCTCCTGGACTCTGTGTCCTTTCCTCCTGACAAGGTGGAAAAGTTTCTGTCAACCCTCGACTCTGATTCTGCAACTGGTCCTGACGGCATCAGCCCACGGGTCCTAAAATCATGTTCTTCTGCTCTTTCACTCCCTCTTTCTGTTCTCTTCACCCTCTCTTTTGCTCAAGGTCATCTGCCATCTGCTTGGAAATCAGCCAACATCACCGGTTTGCACAAAAAAGGTGCAAAAACAGATCCCAGCAACTACAGACCAATCAGCCTTCTCCCAATTATCAGCAAAGTCATGGAATCCATCATTGCTTCAGATATTAAATCTTTCCTCTTCTCCAATGGCTTGATCTCTGATCATCAATTTGGTTTCAGACCTGGTCACTCTACTCTGGACATGCTGCTTCTGCTTTCTCAACAATGGATGGAGGTCCTCAACGCCAAACAGGAAATTAGAGCTGTCTCCCTTGACATTTCACGTGCCTTCGATACGGTCTGGCACCCTGCTCTGCTCACCAAACTCTCCTCCTTTGGTATCCATGGAAATCTCCACGCATGGCTGGCGGACTTCCTCTCTGGTCGTAGTCAACGTGTGGCCCTGAATGGGTTTCTCTCATCTCCTCTTCCTGTTCAAGCTGGAGTTCCCCAAGGTAGTGTTCTGGGCCCTGTGCTTTTTCTGGTCTTCATCAATGATCTCTCTGACTCTCTTGAAAATCCTCTCTATCTCTTTGCTGACGACTCTACTCTCTGTCGCTCCATTCCTCATCCCTCAGATCGGCAGTCTGCAGCCTCCTCACTCTCTGCAGACCTGGACAAAATCACAGACTGGTCAAACAAGTGGAACATGTCTTTCAATCCTGACAAATCTCACACTCTTACAATGTCTCTCCGAAAGGACCGACTGGACAACCCTCCCATCTACTTTCTCAACAATCCTCTCCAAGAAGTTCTGTCGCTCAAGCTTTTGGGTCTCACTATCTGCCATGATCTTTCTTGGGAAAACCACATTTCCAAGCTGGCCTCCAAAGCCAGTCGCCGACTGGGCATCCTCCGTCGTGCGAAGTCCTTCCTTGGCACACCTGAGCTCCTCACCACATACAAGGCTTTCATCCGCAGCTCAATGGAATACTGTTCCCCCCTCTGGGCTGGTGCTCCTGCCTCACACCTTGCTCGGCTTCACGCTGTTGAGGCCAAAGCTTTCAGAATCATTGGAATCTCCTGCGATGTAGTCAACACCGAGGGCCTTTCACTCACTCACCGCAGGCAGGTTGGTGGTCTTTCTGTCTTCTACCGACTCCTCTCCGGCCTTGCTCCCCCAGCTCTCTCTGTGCTCTGTCCCCCCAATATTCCTTCAGGTCGCACAAGATCTGCCTGCAACCCTCTTATGGTTAAACTGCCAAAGTCTAGGCTCTCTGCTCACCTTCACTCTTTCATTCCCCTTTTCTCCCGCCTCTGGAACAAACTCCCCCACTCCCTTCAATCCCACTCCTCCCTCCAGGTCTTTAAAACAGCTGTTCACCACCATCTCTTATCTTCCCCCATCGAAAACCTTGATCTTTTCTACCCCCGGTAATTCACCCCAGAGTCCTTGCAGTGTTCATATGTTTTATTCCTCTCCCACCTCCCCCCAAGTCCTCCCGATGTCCCTGCTCTCAAATGTTGTGTTTGTGTCCTTCCCCCTCTTCCCCCTCTCTTTTGTGTCCTTCCCCCTCTCTCCCCATCTTGTCTGCTGCTCCCCTTGTTTTTTGTGTTTTGTGTGTCGGTTTGTCTTTTTGTGTGATTAATGTTAGCTCTTTCACGAGCCTCGATCTTGTATACAAAAAACAACAACAAACAAACAAAAAAAAAAACATCAGTTCATCACCAGTGATGAAAGTTGTGGTCAGGTTTCATTAAAATTGTGTCTGTAGTTTCGGAGAAGAGAGCCAATACCTATTTTGGGAGATCAAACCCCCACACCTCCTATTAAAACCTGATTTTTTAATGCCATTAACAAACGTTGATGCATCATGGGTGATGAAGGTTGTGGTCGTTTCATCAAAATTGTGTGTGTAGTTTGTAAGAAGAAAGGAAATACCTATTTTGGGGGCAACACCCCCCTCAATCCCCCTGCCCCCCCCCCCCCCCCCCCACGCCAATAGAACCCATCAGGGTCCGATTTTCTTTATTAATGCCGTGAACAAACTTTAATCACAACATACCAAATATAATTTGTGCCAAGTTTAGTCACAATACCATCAGCAGTTTCGGAGAAGAACTTGCATGTGTTTACGGACCTAGGGACGGACGACGCGCCATCGCATAAGCTCCCCGGAACTTCGTTCCAGGTGAGCTAAAAAAAAAAAAAAAGTGGGGGCAGAGGGAGAGACCACAAAAAAACAAAGAAAAAAAAACAAAGCACAACTTATAAACAGAAGTTACAAAATGACGAGACGCAAACATCCCATTGCAATGCACCAAAATATTCAACAGACATTTCATAAAGAGATACGTACCGGTCAATAAAGAGACGTACCGGATACGTACCGGTCAAAGAGATGCGTACAGGAACTCACAAAATCGAACTTAACATGGAGTGCAATGTTTTATTAACTTAATTCCTCCCTTGGCTGTTTAGCCTACTCGCTCACCGGTGTAATCAAGCTACTCACCTCGCCGACCTCGCCAAGCCCGCACTGTATCCGAAGCGAGGAGCAGCGGGTGGTTGTTGTCGAAGGGCGGCCGTGCTTCATCCCACAGTGCACTCCTGTATTTGAAAGGGTGGACTCAGGGTCAGTAATTCTACACGAAGAGTTCAGGGTTGGGGGAGTAATGTGATTGTCTATTACAGGAAGTGTGCCATGCACATTCGTTGGACACGTTAACAGCCCATCAGCATTTGGTTTATTTTGCGAACAAATTCTGTACCTATGGAAGAGCAAGATGGATCTAGAGTGTTAGCATACCGACAGTGGGGGGATTTCATATGCTGCTTACAGTTTGCTTCCAGCAGGTGTACGTCGATGGATATTCAAGTTTAAAGTTGCATTAGGACTGTATAAACACCCTGTATCCCATACACCTCAAATGCAAGGGTCACCAGGAATCCCTGTGCAACACCAAGACTTGCTGCAGGAGTCATGACTAACAGAGGGTGCCAGTCACACATCCATCACACAGATATAGGTATCAATTGCCAGTTAATAAGAACCTCAAGTTGAGGTGGAATAAATATATTCTGTAGTGTGGTTAATAATCCCCCTGCTCTGCAGCAGGGGTCAGTAAACCATTTGCACTGTGGCACGTGTACAGGTGAAAATCGTAAGTCTCCGTGGGCCAAAGCCTTGATCGGCACTGCTCACACGTGCATGAAAATATGGTGGAACATTCGATGAGTAAGGGGTCCGACGTTGGGTTAAGTGGTCTCATGTTGGGTTAAGGGGTCCCACGTTGGGTTAAGGGGTCCCACGTTGGGTTTGTAAGGGAAATCGTTTGAAACTGAGTGAAGGTTTCTCGGTGAAGTAAATGGACAAAAATCAAATTATTCGTTGGACGGAATTATTTGTGGGTTATGTTATATTGTCGTGTTCCTCGGGATTAAGATCCTCCAAGGTAGCAGGTAGCCGATGAAGCTTAAACTCTGAGGCGTTCAGTCAACAATGGCGGACCTTCTTTATACGCGCGAGGAGTGGGGGTGGGGGGTGGGGGAGGGCAGGGCAGCGAGGCTCTTACCTGCACGGATTCCCCTGGACGTCCTCGAACCACGATAATCAATTCAACTGACACGGAATTAAAGTTCAACAATAAAAGGGTTTAATATAATAATGCCAAGAAACAAAGAATGCACAGTAACTAAAATCCTAAATGGAGTGCTCCTATACAGACTCGTATACACACAAGGGGATGATAAAATAAATGTGAAAATAAAATGTAGTGTACTCACCTTTGAGCGGCTCTTGAACCCCGTCGGAGATTGTCACAGGCCCCCCCCCCCCGTCCCTGCGCGGGAAAACACGCCTCGGCACGCAGTTCGTTAACCCGCCAGCCGCAGCACGGGTCCCCGAGTCCGTGCGCAGCAAAAGAGGCCTTGGCACGCAGTTCGTTCTTCCAGCTGCCGAGCGCGAAGCGAGCAGCGTCGCTGTCTCTCAGCGCGGATAGGCACTGCACCGTCAACACCAACGAGCCAGGAAAAGGAAAATGTGGCCGCTCAAACCGATCGCCCGGACCAAAAAACGCAAATGTCCGACTGCACGACACCAATGTCCTTGTCCCGACGCAAGAGGAGGAAAATGCGACTGTGCCTTCAATAGGAACCCCGCGCAAGAAAATAATATCTGTGACCGTTCGCTTTCAATGTCCCTGGCACAAGAGGTATAACTTCAAACTGCTCGTGATGATGGCCCCAACGCAAGAGTCATATCTGCGACCATTCGCTTTCAATGTCTCTGGCACAAGAGGACGGAAAATGTGACTATTCGCAATGAAATCCAGAATCAACAAGACGAACTGTGACCGCTTTTCATCAGCTCGGGACCCAAAGAGGCAGAAAATGCCGGGAACAGTCTTTTATTTCCCTGACTCTTACGTCATCCGATGACGTCCGTGCACGCTCCTATCAGCGAGTCCCATCTCATCGCTCTATGGCCTTCCTGACCAATGGTTCTTCGGGGCGTGCCCTCACGGCCACTTGCCGGCCTTTGTGATCACCCGGTCGGTGGTATCAGTGGTAGTTGAATGTCCTGGTTCCGGGAACTTTTATTTCGCGTTTATTTTAGGTGTGGAGTGCATGGCAGGTGTGGTGTGTGTGTTATGGCGAACAAAGGAGAAATCACAGAGGCCATTTACATACAGGGAAATGAAATGAATGAATGATCGTTTTAAGGCCATTTTCCCCGCTAGAGCGGGGGTTAGCCTTGCGGGCCCCATGACAATCATGGTTCCCTGTTTGAGGCAATGTTTTTATGACCGGATGCCCTTCCTGACGCCAACCCTTAGTCGCCTCTTACGATGCGCAGGGATATGGTGCACCTATTCTAAACCGGGGTACACACCATGATCATTCATCCCAGCAAGCTGGTACTCAATTTGCCGACCTCGGAAGGATGACAGGCTGAGTCAACCCCCCTGGCGTTAATTCAGCGATGACCGGGATTCGAACCCAGGATCCTAGGATCCCAAGCCGGCACCCTAACCGCTAAGCCAACACCAGGCATTTACATACAGGGATTTGACCATTAATCCCTAACTAATTAACATAACCCCACCCCTCGTCATGGGGCCAAAGATACACTCTTAAACGACATCCGGTCCAATGGGTCCCGACTTCGGTACATGAGGGTTCTTATTCTTCATCGTGACATTTGGAGCACACAATCCTTTACAATCCTAACTGGCCCAAAGGTATTCCATTGCCTACCCCCTCACAAACGTAACAATATTATGATTTATTTCTGGTAAAGGAGTGAACCAGCCACACAGATTATACACCGCCCATGAAACTTCGTGCTTCCACTCACACAAGGCATCGTCAGAGCATCTTTCTGTACACGTTACATGTTCATAAAATATCGTCCAAGCAATAGTGAGGAGTGTCAGGTTCAATTTTTGAGGAAAATAGTTTCAAATTGAGTGTGGAGTCTTTATGGAGTTTACTATAAATATCCTTCTGCATGTGTATGTGTGTGTTTATGTGTGTGTGTGTATGTGTGTTTGTGTGTGTATGTTTGTGTGTGTGTGTATGTATGTGTGTGTATATATGTGCGTGTGTGTGTGCATGTATGTGTGCGTGTATGTGTGTGTGTGTTTGTATGTGTGTGTATGTGTGTGTGTGTGTATATGTGCATTTGTATGTGCGTGTGTGTGTGTGTATGTGTGTGAGAGCGTGTATGTGTGTGTATGTGTGTTTTTGTATGTGTGTGTACATGTGTTTGTGTGTATGTGTGTGTATGTATGCGAGTGTGTATATGTGTGTGTGTATGTAAGTGTGTGTGTATGTGTGCGTGTGTGTGTTTGTATGTTTGTGTGTGTGTGTGTGTGTGTGTGTGTGTGTGTGTGTGTGTGTGTGTGTGTGTGTGCTGTATGTGTATGTGTGTATGTGTGTGTTTGTATGTTTGTATATGTGTGTGTGTATGTGTTTGTGTGTATGTGCGTGTATGTGAGTGCGTGTATGTAAGTGCGTGTATGTAAGTGCGTGTATGTGTGGGTTTGTATGTGTGTGTGTGTGTGTGTGTGTGTGTGTGTGTGTGTGTGTGTGTGTGTGTGTGTGTGTGTGTGTGTGTGTGTGTGTGTATGTGTTTTGTGAAATACCATATGCTCTTGCAACTCGAGTGGGATCGCTCGAGATCTCATGAGAGTATGCCATGCAGCTATGGCCTGACAAATAAAACAGTTATGTTACACGACCCCACCCACCCCACCCCTCCATAATCGCCCATGAACCGTGTGCCTGGGTTGTGTCCGTGCCGAATTTCTTATGGAGTATTATTATCGATTTATCAATTAATACAAAATCCCTGATAAACCGTCATTTTAACGGAAACACAAACCTACCAATCTGTAGTAAACATGCGACCAGCGTTTCATCTGCACCACCAACATCTTCATGTTCACAAAAACCATCTTCATCTGAATTGCTCGCACAAGGCTCAAAACGATACCGCTCTACAATTCCTCCGAAAGTCTTTCCATCACTAATTTTGTCTCCAATTGTTTTTCAAAATCCCACAGATCCTTTCAATATACTGAGAACTTTCAGAGTTGCAAATGACGGAGGAATCAGTACCGGAATCCGAGCACGGGATACACCGTTTCTCAATGAAAGTCACCATTTAGATCAAGGTGAGACCATTATGTGACGTCACTGGCAAAATTGAAAATAGACACTCGAGCCCTGTTTTCGACACTTTGCAATTGGCAACAACAACAACAACAACAACAAAAAAATTGAAAAAATAAATACCCTTCAAATTAGGCTGTGATTAATGATTTTCTTTGGTTTTCGGCAAAAAATATTGCGTTTGGCTTCCATTTTAACTCATGTTTCTCAGTTATGTCACTTGCTTTCTTTTGTCAGAGTTGATCAGTCTATATATGTATGTACATGTATTGTTACGTGCTCCTCCCCAAACCCCGGTCACGGTGTACCTCCGAGCCCCGAAAGGAATCACGGTAGAAAGAAGTGCTATTAGGCCAAAAAAAAAAAATTGCTGGTCTCTGGTCAGACCAAAGTTCCAGAATTGATGCGGCGATGCGGGTTTTTTTTTGTTTGTTTTTTTTTGAAAAGCATGGATTGCACATATAGAGGTTTTTTGTGTCCTCATGCCTTGCGGTCCTCCTCATCTGCTGTGGCACCGTCCAGAGAGAAATTAAAGACAGCCAATGGGACTTGTAGGCCTTTTTTTTGTAAATAATGAACACAAGCTTAAGTTATTTTAAAATGTATTTATTCTGAAAATTATTAAGTTCTTCAAGCATATTATAGACTGCCATTTCGTTCTCGAGATCGCCTCGCCGTACCGTCAAACATTCCAATGCGTCGATCGCGTCAACACTGCGCATGCGCAAGTGGTCTAACAGGCCGATGGTCTCCCACGATCTCTTCTCCCAGTCCATCAGATTATCGCAGACACTTACAACTTCATGACAAACGAGATAGGATCCAGGCCTAACTAACGAGACCACCCGCAGCTCTCTTGGCCTTCTGGTTGCTTCACACGAACCTGACAAAGAACGTCTTCGTTTCAATAAATGACAATATCCAGCCGATTGGATTCATGACGGCACGGCAAACAACAATACTCATATCTTTGGAACGGCTGGTTGGATTTGGGCAAACTAAACGTAGTTTTGTAGGGGAGAACCGTGCGCGAACGTTGATACCAATGGCGACCCTCACAGACCGCTGAAGCCCCTTGTTTTTGTGCAGGCTTGCCGACTAGCACCTGAGAAACTATGTATTACCTGCTAGGAGTTTGTATTTCCCGAGATAGCGCGCCAGCCCGGCAACAACAGGTGCGCGCTGTTGTAGGTACCGTTGGAAATTTGAAAAAAAAAAAATTGTTGACGCGCAGGGTCAAAATCGATGCGCGCGCTGACCAGAGACCGGAAATATGTTCACTATGTTCAAACTTTCTCTCTTGAGGGTGGGGAGTGTGACAGATTCGTCACTTCCGTCTTTGTGGTTTTCATCCACTGGAAGCATTTTTAGTTTCATATACTATTATTGTTACAGTTTGAGTGTGAAATGGAGATGACTGTCTTCAAAGGTAAAAATTCGTGTTTCAAAAGAAAAACGAAATGGATCGGGAGAAACCGGAAGAGGAAGCAGGAGAGGCTGAGTGGATCAAGTGAGATCGGGAAAGGAAGGCCGATCTGCCTCGAGGTGTCGATCGGACGCTGGTGGACGTTGGTCACGAGCGAATATTGGTTTCCCCAGGAAAGGGATTCCTGTGACAGTGTCGTTATTGCTGGGGCAGATAAACCTGCGTGACGGGTTTTTGCTGTTGGTTCCGAAAGTGAATCATCGCGGGAGAACAGGTACGCCTCCATTACGGGCCCGTCCGCCATTTCACCTCGCACCAGCCATTTCACCTCGCACCAGCGATTCGCCTGGTTCTCGTGTGTGTCGTGGATTTCGCTTGGGAATTCGCGGTTCTCCGCTTGGGAACTGCTGCTCGTTCATGTCAGCGTCATTGCCTGGTGAACTGAAGGTGTGAATTCCCGGTCGCCTTTTGGGTGAACTTTTACCTGACCGACGTCGGCCCTACCTCACCCAGCGGCTCTTCTGCAGTGTCGACTGTCAGCCGTCTTGGGTTCAGGTCTCAGTACGACCTTTTTTCTTGTGATCACCGGAGCGTGGATCGACTTTGGCCTGGTGTCGTGACAGTGACTTTGAGGATGTTACAGTTCGCTCACATGGAGTACCGTGAGTTATTGAGTTAAGAAACTGGTGGTACCATAATAGGAATTATATGGTGTTTGCTGTGCAATTGAGGTTTTCTTGTACTTGCGCAAGTTGTTATTATTGTGCGATATTAATACAATACTTGGTTTTTGGTATCGATTGATTGGTGTGGTTTCACCATTGGTCATTGGCACACATAATAGCACATCTTTCTGCCGTGACTCCTTTCGGGGCTTGGAGGTACACCGTGACCGGGGTTTGGGGAGGAGCACGTAACAGTATGTATGTATGTATGTATGTATGTATGTATGTATGTGTGTATATATGTATGTATATATGTATGTATATATGTATGTATATATGTATGTATATATTGTTACGGTACGCGGTTAAGGATGTTATATTTGCCGAGCGGAGGCTCCGCGACCGAACAGTTGTTCCCCGACTAAACCCGATTCACCCAAACGTTGGCCGTATCGCGCCACAGATATTCAATGGGGAAAAGACTAAGACGACGAATGCAAAGAGGAAGAAGAAGACGTACAGAAGAGTAACGGGGTTTATTATTATTTACACACATTGGTAAAAAGAGCAGTCACGGGTATTTACAGCGGACATGAAAACGCAGGTGACACAGTGAAAATTACTAGCTTATACAGACTTAGTTACTACCCGGGACAGCACGAACAAAACAAACTCACGTACGCAAATGGGGAACTTGCAGGCAGGAATGGCTGGAAAGGATGAGCAGGTGGGATCACAGGGCACAGCGAGCAGGTCCACTCCGGGGGGGGAAGCGGGGAGCCGGCAGCTCCTTGTATTCCGCTTTACAGCGCACGCCGGCAGCTCCTGGTATTCGGCTTTACAGCGCACGCCGGCAGGGTCACTCGCTGCCCCGTCAGGGCTTCACGCGGCTGGTTGAAACGGGGCTGGACTCATCTGCCGTATCTCTTTGCAACTCGTTCGTAAAAGTTCCTCTGCTTTCTCTTGGACCCTTTCTTTGTCGTGTACCTCTCCACGCAGCTCAGCTCGTATTCCCTTCCTCTCACTTCTCTCCAGCGCGGGACTGACACGCCCTCTCCCCCGTGCTCTGTTTCGTGACCTTCTATGGTAATCCCACGGGCTTGTCTCCTTATTTGGGCATGGCGCCGACGGCACGCCCCTCGTGGCGAGCCACGGGCTTGTTTCCTTATTTGGGCATGGGGCTGCACAGCCCCGCCCTTCGTGGCGCGCCCTGGGCTTGCCTCTCCCTGGCGACCCCGCCCCTCCTGTTCAAACAGAGCACGGAGCACATATTCACTATAGCAGCGAATTGAGAGGGCGTGCACCCCACGCTTGTGAACTGCTTTACCCACAGATGGAGAGTTTGGCTGGGAAATGGAATTATTGAAGGGGAGCTATTCTTAATTGATTCGGTGCAATGGAGTGTCATTCTAATGGAAGACAAGGCCTTACTCTAAAACACATAATAAGATATAAGCTACTGAACAAGGGTTTTATCGTGTCCTGCAATGTGGTGTTTATGGAATTAACTACCGAGACGCCCTTTTTATCTTTACACAACTCCGGAGGCAGGAGGGGCCATATCCAAACAATGTTCATCACCATTTCCAATACAAAACAACACAATCAAAAAAATGCAATCCTCATATCCGCAACAATATGTATGTATATATGTATGTATATATTGTAACGATTTTGAGCAGTGTAACGGGTTTTGGGAAGTGTAACGGGTTTTGAGGAGTGTAACAATTTTGGAGGAAGGGTAACGGATGTGAAGAGTATGGTTTTGGTATGGTAACATCCTGGTAATGTAAATAATGGTCGCAGCCGTCCTCCTAATTAATTTCATAGAACATACACGCAGGTCACGATATATCTTTTAAATAGTGTATTTCCTTATTCCATGTAGGCTAAGTATGTGTTTTCCACTAGATTGACTTTGCATTGTATCAAACAAAATAAGCATAGGCCCTTCCAGTTTCCCCAAAACCTCCCTTCCAATTGCCCTCTGCATTTTGGCTGGTTTTCTTCAAACCACCATTGGCCACGAGGTAAGGTTGGGGAAGAAAGGCGTGTCTCCACCTCGTCGTAAGAGGGAAGGAGTGAACCAGCCCTAACAGCCAATCAACACCGCGGTGAGTGACCCGGTAGGCGGGCCCTCGGAGTCGGCGGCTTGATTTCGCTGGAGGTGATAAAAGCGACTGCAGGGGACTGCTTTACTAGTTGAGTCCAGATGAGAGATGACTGGAGAGAGGCCTTGAGAGATACGCTGGGGGATGACCTGGAAGAGGAGCGCAATCCACCGCAAGCCCTACCTACCTACCTACCTACCTACCTGCCTGCCTGCAATACCCCCCTGTCGTTGGAGAGACGCGCTGAACGGAGGGAGACGGCTCCACCCCAGGAAGAGGAGCAGGTGTGCCGAGCCAGCGCGTGACGGCCGCGGATACGCGACGGAGGTTTTCCCGCCAAAACCGCGAGGGGTGCTGCGGCCTCCGACCTTGCCTTCCTCTCAAGCAATCAACCTCGAGCGATTACCGGCCTGCAATATCCATCGTGTGAGTGTGAACGTCCTGTCCTACTCGTTTGTCTTGGGGATTAAGTAAATGAAATAGAATAAGTTAACAATGCACTGTGTGACTGCTCTTTTCCATCTATTGCTGTAAATAATATTGGTCGCTCTAAAATATTGCTTGTGTGTGTATAATAAATATGTTCTTCCTCCGTATTCTTCTTCTTCTTTTTCATTCTCTTGCGATCGCTTTAGAGATTTCCCGATTGAATATCCGTGGGGCGATCTGGTCAACGTCGGGTGAAATCGGGTTTTAATCGGGGAGTAACTGTTCGGACGCGGTTAAATACACCACCGCTCGGTCCATATAACATCTAAAAGCCGCGTCTGTAACAATTGGTGTCGAGGAGTTGGATTCGAACCTGGGACTAAATTTGTTAGGCCCAAATTTTGGAACACCAATTGTACTATTAGAGTAACAATTGGTGTCGGGGAGTAACTGTTCGGACGCGGTTAAATACACCACCGCTCGGTCCATATAACATCTAAAAGCCGCGTCTGTAACAATTGGTGTCGGGGAGTGAGATCGACCCGGAGCGCGCTGCACGCGCTCAAAATTATAAAGCGGACGAAATTGTGTTGTTTTATAAAACCCGAATTTTTAGATCGCGCCATGGACAATCAAGGCGATCGGATGTCGGTGGGGGAGATAGACGGGTTAGGGGTAACCCAGGAACCAGGGGAAATGTATGTGGAAGAAAGGGAGGAGGAAAATGGCAATGTGGTTGCGGGAATTTCAGGTGCACAAAATGGCGCTCTAGCGCACGTGATTACAGCGGCGCCACATTTAGCCACGCCCATGGTCGCGGTAGTCGAACCGGAGATGCCAATGGATTTGAACCTTTTTTTTATACAAATGAAGGCCCTTATGGCCCAGAATAGTGAGCAATTGGGGGTAATGGGAAACCAAATGGGGGTAATGAGGGACGAAGCGAGGGGTACCGGTAAGGAGTTAGACAAGAAATTTGAGGGGTTAGACAATAATTTTAAGGAGTTAGACAAGAAATTTGAGGGATTAGACAATGGGATAGAAGGGGTGAAAAATGGGTTAATGGGGGTAGAAAACAGAATGGCCGCTCAAGAGAATCAGTTAGAGGGGGTGAAAAATGGGTTAATGGGGTTAGAAAATAGGATGGAGGACAAATTGCGGGAAATAGGGGAACAATCCGCCCGGGAAATCGAACAGATGGGGAACCAGATGGAGGAAATACGACGAGGGGTGAGTGAGGAGGTCTCGGGGCTGCGCGAGGAGGTAAAGCGAGGCGAAAAGCGTATAGAGAAAGAAGTGAGGAATAATACGGCTAAGTTACAAGGGGGAATAGAAGATCTGACGGAGGAGGTGGAGCAGCTGACAGAGGGACAAACTAAGTTAGTGGAGCAGGTTCAAAAGAACACGGCGGTACTAGGAGGGTTAAAGGCGACACAAAAAGAAATTAAAAACGAATTAATAGCGACGCAGAGGCAATGTCAGATGGTACGGGAGGAACTGACAATGAGGGTGGAAGAGGTGACAGAAGCAATGGAGACGAAGGACCGGGAGGTAAGGACGCACGTAGAAACGGTCACGGTAGCCTTAGAGGACGAACTTGAGGAGACGCACCGAGAAATAAAAGAGGTTAAACAAAAATTAGAGGAAGTGGGAGAAGAGGTGAGTGAAATTAAGAAGGGACGGACAGAAACTAAGAGAGAAATCCGGGAGGAGGTGATGGAATGTGTACAAGGTCTGTGTTCAAATCATGATGCGGTGCTCACTAACCAAATAAAAAGTTTGCAGGTGGCAGAGAAGGTGCGACGAGGTACGGAGGTGAGTGGCAATGTACATGATGTGAGGGGAGATTCAGTCGGCTTGGGGATTGGTTTGGATCCGGGTGTTCGTGAAAGGCCGTTGGTGAGGTGTGTGACAGGACAGGTGTGCGAAAAAAGGGGTGTGCGAGAATGTCCGACCATGGGGTGTGTGAGGAAAAAGTGCATGCCGAGGAGTGAGTGTGCCGTCAAGAGTGAATTGGTCAAAGCGCGTGTGCGAGGGAGCACAGGGAAGCGCGGTGTGGTGAGTGTTACGGAGGAAGTAACGAAAAAGTGTGCGCGGGAGGACGCGCGAGAAAGGTGTGTAACGGACGGGTGCATGGGGAAAGCGCATGCTGTCAAGAGTAAGGGAGAATGCATGCCTGTGGTGAGTGTTACGGAGGAAGTAACGAAGAAGTGTGCGCGGGAGGATGCGCGAGAAAGGTGTGTAACGGACGGGTGCATGGGGAAAGCGCATGCTGTCAAGAGTAAGGGTGAGTGCGCGACTGAGAGTGGAGGTGAGAGTAGTGAGAGTGAAACGGAGCGTGAGCTGGTTGTGATAGGTGAGCGAGGATGTACACCTGGGATGGAAGGATGCACACCTGGAATGGTAGAGCGTGAGTGGGAATGCACGCTGGAATTGGTAGTGAGACACGTGGTTGGGTGTGCGGGTGAGAGCACACCTGTGATCGTCACAAAGGAGGTGACCGAGAAAGGGGCGCGAAGCGGTGTATTGGTGAGGTGTGCGAGCAACGAATGTGTGCCAAAGTGTTCGGTGGTCAGGTGTGTGACCAAGTCGGTGAGCGGAGTGAGTGTACCGAGGTGTGAAAGAAAAGGTACGAGGAGAATGGGAACGGCTGCATGTATGAGCAAGAAAGAGGTAGCGTATGCATGTAAGCCTGCAGGTGAAGCGTCGACGGTAACCGGGTTAAAGGTTAGGTCGACTTTTAGCCGGATCGGGCCCTCGGTGCGTGCCGGGCTTCGCGTGCCGCGAGAACCAGCGGAGATCCGAGCCACGGCGGGTTCGAAAGGACCGCCGTGCGCGATCCACGCTGGGCCTCGCGTGGAGCGGCCGCGTCCGGGCTCCACAAGGCGGAGCGGGCAGCTCGATAGGAAGGGTCGTCATGGCGACCACTTTCTATTGAGACGTGCCGGCAGGTCGAGATCGGGACATTGGATGGCTCCACGCCGAAGTGGTGCATGGGATCTCGGCCCGGGTAAGCCCCCGCCCCGGCCCCGAATGCGGGACGCATCCAGCCGCCAGCACAAAAGAATCCGCGTTCAGTGCTCGGCTGTACGAAGCCGGGCTGTAGATGTGAATTGGCGCACCGAGAGGATGTAATAAGTAGACGGGTGATGTGAATTGGCGCACCGAGAGGATGTAATAAGTAGACGGGTGATGGTGATAGTGATAGTAGTGATTTGAAACGAAATTTAGAAAAGTGAATAGAATTGGCAGTAAATGGAAAATTTTTGAATTGTTGGATTTGGACGAGCGAAATTGGTAGTGAGAGACCCCCGATGTGGTGGGATGGCAAATCCACCATCCCTCACAGGTGGGGGCAAATGCGCTATAGATTATGGGGTTTATGGCAGTGAAAACGAGCCAGGGAGGGCTTGGATAATGATAGGGATCTAGCGAAGATGACCTTAGGTAACGTTAAGTTTAGTTAGTGACTGATACCTGTAGTGGGGACGCAGGTAGGTTAGTGTGGTTGATAATGACGTGGGAGCGCAATAGTTTAAAGGGACGACTGGGAAGCGCAAGTTTCAGAGGGGAGGAGTTAGCTGAGATGATGCCGTGTGTGGGAGTGATTGAACAGGTGTGATTGCACAGGTGTGCAACTGAACAGGTGGATGGAGCAGTGTATGAGTGAGTGATGGTGATTGTGTATTGTGATGACCAAGTGGTCCAGGAAGAAAGGAGGGTGCAGGTGGCACCAGGTGAGATTGCACAGGTGTGCAACGACAGGTGAATGGAGGGCAGGTGTATGGAATAAATGGTATGGAGTATTGGAATGGATGGTCGTGGAGTGAGTATGGTGGAAATTGTGGAGTGGAGTGGATGGTGCGAAGGTGTGAATGGGGGAAGAGTGGACCCCCATCACGGATACCCGGGGCGGGTAGTGTAAGTGTTAGGTAGAGGGTATAGGTAAATTGTAGTTGGATATTGGCATCTGTGGTGCGGGTGACAGAATGGTATGTGGATGGGTGCGTTGGTGTTGTGGAAATGGCTGGGCGTGTAGCCTGTTAGTGTGTGTAGTTGGGTTGGGCACTCCACCACTGTAAGGATGTCGGCCAGGTGAGGCCGCAGGTGGGCTCTGGGAGCCGGTAGTAGTTGTGTGGATGGGGCCCGAGGATCCGGAGGACGGACCCGGGTAGCCCAGTGCCAAAGGGGCACCAAGGGGTGACAGAGCCAGGAGAGGGGCTGCCCCCAGTTAGATAGGTTAGGGTGAGGAGCTAGGTAAGCTCGGGTGGCAACTACAGTGGTGGAGGTGTGCAGGTGGGTAGACCTGTTGGGAGAGGTACACGTCGCAGCCCAGAAATTGTGCTAGAGCACCGGGAGATGAATCGGGGGAGTGAGACCCCAAAAAAATTGAGGAGCACCACAGTTTGGCCAATGGGAATTGGTTATTAGAACCCATAGTGTAAGTTGGCCAATGAATTGGCAGGGAAAGACCCCGGGTAGTGTAAAGTGTGTTAAAATCATTTAGAGGATAGTTAGGATGAAGGATCTCCTCGCACCATCTGCACCCACTCACCGGAGGTGACAGGTAACTCCACACCATGCCATGTTTTGATTATTTTTTATGATGCAAATGTTTGGATTGTGAGACGCATCATGACGTGGGTGTGACATTGTGCTTTGATGTTCCATCTCTGCCTCCTTATGAGGATTGATGATGAATTTGGTGATGGCAAATTTTGAAGTAGAGGGATTGTGGTGACGAATTTGGTATAAGGGAAATATGGGGAAGACGTGACAGTAGTGACGAATTTGTAAATGGGTAGATTTTGTAAATATGGGGTAAGAGCAAGGGTAGTGTAGGTGACAGGGGGGTGACGTACGGTAGGGACGAGCTTTCTCACTTCGCCCTCCGTACGCATTTCACCTTGCATTGCCTTGTTTGACGTGTACCCTTGTGACCTTACCCCTCGCTCAATTGTCTTTCTTTTGTCTCCCACATGACCTGTGCGCCATTGGGTGCCGAGGGGAGCGTGCGTGAGGTGGCCATTGTGCGCCCGAGATTCCCAGAACCAGCACGCATTGCGTTGATGTACCACTTTATGGACCGCTGTTCGGCGGCCAAGTACCACTTGATGGACCCCAGGTTCTGGGGCAGAGCACCTCTGTTGGAGACCGGCCATAGTGGCCAGGGAATCTTGCTTGCGGACCTCGGTAAGGTGGCACCTATGCCAAAGAGGTGGACCACCCTTAGTTGGCCCCTGAGGCCCTAAATAAAAATGGACACAAGTTGTGCTTTTTATTATGTCCAAATAGGCCGCATGAAGCCTGAAGACGTCGGGAAGAACATCGGCCCAGCAGAGAAAGAGAAGACCACCACCAGTTGTTTTGTTGTGTTTATTATGAACCATGGTAACCGCACCGGATGGTGTTTTTGGGTGCTTTGTGGTGTTTGGGTGCTTTTGGGTGCTTTGGTGGTATTGGTACTGGTGCATCGATGCAATGCGTGCTGTCTCCTCCCTCCCAACAGGAATTTCTTTCTCTTGTTCCCTAAAAAGAAAAAGAAAAAAACACACAGGTCCTGGGTTGCGTTGTAAATAAGAAATCACGTCATTGTAAATAATGCTCCCCACCGTAAATGTATAGTTTCAGAATAATTCCGTAATTCGGTTAGCTGTGGGCTTGAGTCTGTTAGACAGGATGCAATGCAATAGGGGGACATACTTATTTGTGTTTTAAAATTGTCACACTCAGGGTCAGGTTAATTGTAGAGGGAATTACACCTACATGTCACACTCAGTTAAGTCTAGTAGGCCCGAGGACGTGCCTGAAGAAAGGAGGGTGCAGTGTAACGATTTTGAGCAGTGTAACGGGTTTTGGGAAGTGTAACGGGTTTTGAGGAGTGTAACAATTTTGGAGGAAGGGTAACGGATGTGAAGAGTATGGTTTTGGTATGGTAACATCCTGGTAATGTAAATAATGGTCGCAGCCGTCCTCCTAATTAATTTCATAGAACATACACGCAGGTCACGATATATCTTTTAAATAGTGTATTTCCTTATTCCATGTAGGCTAAGTATGTGTTTTCCACTAGATTGACTTTGCATTGTATCAAACAAAATAAGCATAGGCCCTTCCAGTTTCCCCAAAACCTCCCTTCCAATTGCCCTCTGCATTTTGGCTGGTTTTCTTCAAACCACCATTGGCCACGAGGTAAGGTTGGGGAAGAAAGGCGTGTCTCCACCTCGTCGTAAGAGGGAAGGAGTGAACCAGCCCTAACAGCCAATCAACACCGCGGTGAGTGACCCGGTAGGCGGGCCCTCGGAGTCGGCGGCTTGATTTCGCTGGAGGTGATAAAAGCGACTGCAGGGGACTGCTTTACTAGTTGAGTCCAGATGAGAGATGACTGGAGAGAGGCCTTGAGAGATACGCTGGGGGATGACCTGGAAGAGGAGCGCAATCCACCGCAAGCCCTACCTACCTACCTACCTACCTACCTGCCTGCCTGCAATACCCCCCTGTCGTTGGAGAGACGCGCTGAACGGAGGGAGACGGCTCCACCCCAGGAAGAGGAGCAGGTGTGCCGAGCCAGCGCGTGACGGCCGCGGATACGCGACGGAGGTTTTCCCGCCAAAACCGCGAGGGGTGCTGCGGCCTCCGACCTTGCCTTCCTCTCAAGCAATCAACCTCGA
This sequence comes from Myxine glutinosa, assembly GCF_964187855.1. Classification (NCBI taxonomy): domain Eukaryota; kingdom Metazoa; phylum Chordata; class Myxini; order Myxiniformes; family Myxinidae; genus Myxine; species Myxine glutinosa. The sequence goes on from NC_136266.1 coordinate 4,443,647, forward strand.
GCGATTACCGGCCTGCAATATCCATCGTGTGAGTGTGAACGTCCTGTCCTACTCGTTTGTCTTGGGGATTAAGTAAATGAAATAGAATAAGTTAACAATGCACTGTGTGACTGCTCTTTTCCATCTATTGCTGTAAATAATATTGGTCGCTCTAAAATATTGCTTGTGTGTGTATAATAAATATGTTCTTCCTCCGTATTCTTCTTCTTCTTTTTCATTCTCTTGCGATCGCTTTAGAGATTTCCCGATTGAATATCCGTGGGGCGATCTGGTCAACGTCGGGTGAAATCGGGTTTTAATCGGGGAGTAACTGTTCGGACGCGGTTAAATACACCACCGCTCGGTCCATATAACATCTAAAAGCCGCGTCTGTAACAATTGGTGTCGAGGAGTTGGATTCGAACCTGGGACTAAATTTGTTAGGCCCAAATTTTGGAACACCAATTGTACTATTAGAGTAACAATTGGTGTCGGGGAGTAACTGTTCGGACGCGGTTAAATACACCACCGCTCGGTCCATATAACATCTAAAAGCCGCGTCTGTAACAATATGTATGTATATATGTATGTATATGTGTATGTATATGTGTATGTATATGTGTATGTATATATATATGTATGTATGTATATATATTTATGTATATAAATGTATATGTATATGTATAATTGTACATGTATATATACAATCAGCACAAGCACTTCGATTAATAAACCACCTTTTGAGGCCATTTTTCCCCGCAGAGCAGGGGTTGGCCTTTTTCGGGCACCGTGGTCCCCTTTTTGAAGCAATGTTTTATGGCCGGATGCCCTTCCTGCCGCCAACCCCGTTAGTCGCCTCTTGCGTCACACACAGGGAATTACCAGTGAACTGGTACTCAATTTGCCGACTTCAGAAGGATGACAGGCTGAGTCAACCCCCCTGGTGTTAATTCAGCGATTGACCGGGATTCGAACCCAGGATCCTCAGATCCCATGCCAGCACCCCAACCGCTAAGCCAACACCAGGCCTCACTTCAATGCACTTCGATTAATGAAGGTCAGATTATTTGGAAAATAACTAAAAAGATAAAAACTGAATAATCTTGAGTGCAAATCAATAATAAAGGCTAAACCAGGAATAAGAAGCAAATATGTCGGCGAAGTCGATAAGTTGTCCAACTTTGAATACCGGTTGCATGTTTCTGATCAAATAGACACACACAAGGTACCGTATTTGAAATATAAACCAGGGAAGAAGGGAGTGGATAAAGAAAACCCCCCAAAGGATGTAAAGAGGAAGACTTACACAAGTGTTGTGCCAAATTAAGAGATTTCTACCCCTCCCAGCATAATGTTGAGATGACAAAAGAATAGGGTGAGGCTTAGCAGGCCAGAGACGGTGGAGGAAGTATCCGGGATCTGCGGGAAGGTGTTCGGAGCGCGACGGTGTGTCAGGCCACCTCTCACTGCCCGCCAATCTCATACTCTGCGGCACAGCGATGCGAGCAGGAAATGCACCATGGGCCCTCATGCGTGGGACAGTAATTGCAGGAAAGAGCGGCGTGCCGATTCATCGCCATTGCCGGCCCCAAAACCGCTAAGAGCATTATAGAGCATTTTGTGTGGATCGAAGCCGGCCACGTGTAGGCATTTACCAGCTGCATCACGCTACCCGGTTACCCGGTCCGTTGCCCGTCGAGAAACAGCCATGCCAGGACCTCTTGACTGTTCACATTGTTTATCCACCTGCTTTTGGCTCATTTTTTAACCATCATCTTAGTACATGATTTTTGTCTAACAAAGAAGATGTGTTCGTATATTATTTGGGTGAATGTTAAATAAAATAAAGAACGATTTTGGATACTGCCAAAACCAACTCGAGTCATGCGGTGACAATGGACCATTTTAGGCCATCACAAGATTGTCAACAGAATGTACAATGTGATGGAGCAAACCCTGTGAAATTATTGATGTTCCAAAACATATCCACGTCTGCATGAAGCAGCTGTGTCATGATACAAGCGATAGATGTGTGTGTTGCTCTCGTTCAGCAAACGTATGGTTGCGTTGACGCATCACATGACAAAAACAAGCTACAGATGTGTGTGATGCTCTCGTTCAGCAAACGTATGGTTGCGTTAACGTGTCACAAGACAAAAACAAGCTATAGATGTGTGTGATGCTCTCGTTCAGCAAACGTATGGTTGTGTTAACGTATCACATGACAAAAACAAGCTACAGATGTGTGTGATGCTCTCGTTCAGCAAACGTATGGTTGCGTTAACGTGTCACAAGACAAAAACAAGCTATAGATGTGTGTGATGCTCTCGTTCAGCAAACGTATGGTTGCGTTGACGCATCACATGACAAAAACAAGCTACAGATGTGTGTGATGCTCTCGTTCAGCAAACGTATGGTTGCGTTAACGTGTCACAAGACAAAAACAAGCTATAGATGTGTGTGATGCTCTCGTTCAGCAAACGTATGGTTGAGTTAACGTATCACATGACAAAAACAAGCTATAGATGTGCGTGATGCTCTCGTTCAGCAAACGTATGGTTGCGTTAATGTATCGCATGAGAAAAACAAGCTATAGATGTGTGTGATGCTCTCGTTCAGCAAATGCATGGTTGTGTTAATGTATCACATGACAAAAACAAGCTATACATGTGGGTGATGCTCTTGTTCAGCAAACGTATGGTTGTGTTAACGCATCGCATGACAAAAACAAGCTATAGATGTGTGTGATGCTCTCGTTCAGCAAATGCATGGTTGTGTTAATGTATCACATGACAAAAACAAGCTATAGATGTGTGTGATGCTCTTGTTCAGCAAATGTATGGTTGTGTTAACGCATCACATGACAAAAACAAGCTATAGATGTGTGTGATGCTCTCGTTCAGCAAATGCATGGTTGTGTTAACGCATCACATGACAAAAACAAGCTATAGATGTGTGTGATGCTCTCGTTCAGCAAACACATGGTTGCGGTCACGTATCACATGACAAAAACAAGCTATAGATGTGTGTGATGCTCTCGTTCAGCAAACGTATGGTTGTGTTAATGTATCACATGACAAAAACAAGCTATAGATGTGTGTGATGCTCTCGTTCAGCAAACACATGGTTGCGGTCACGTATCACATGACAAAAACAAGCTATAGATGTGTGTGATGCTCTCGTTCAGCAAACGTATGGTTGTGTTAATGTATCACATGACAAAAACAAGCTATAGATGTGTGTGATGCTCTCGTTCAGCAAACACATGGTTGCGGTCACGTATCACATGACAAAAACAAGCTATAGATGTGTGTGATGCTCTCGTTCAGCAAATGCATGGTTGTGTTAATGTATCACATGACAAAAACAAGCGATAGATGTGTGTGATGCTCTCGTTCAGCAAACGTATGGTTGCGTTAACGTATCACACGACTTAAACAAGCTATAGATTTGTGTGATGCTCTCTTTCAGCAAATGCATGGTTGTGTTGACGTATCACATGACAAAAACAAGCTATCGAGGTGTGTGATGCTCTCGTTCAGTAAAAGCATGGTTGCGTTAACGTATCACATGACAAAAACAAGCTATAGATATGTGTGATGCTCTCGTTCAGCAAACGTATGGTTGCGTTAACGTATCACATGACAAAAACAAGCTCTAGATGTGTGTGATGCTCTCGTTCAGCAAACACATGGTTGCGTTAACGCATCACATGACAAAAACAAGCTATCGAGGTGTGTGATGCTCTCGTTCAGTAAAAGCATGGTTGCGTTAACGTATCACATGACAAAAACAAGCTATAGATATGTGTGATGCTCTCGTTCAGCAAACGTATGGTTGCGTTAACGTATCACATGACAAAAACAAGCTCTAGATGTGTGTGATGCTCTCGTTCAGCAAACACATGGTTGCGTTAACGCATCACATGACAAAAACAAGCTATCGAGGTGTGTGATGCTCTCGTTCAGTAAAAGCATGGTTGCGTTAACGTATCACATGACAAAAACAAGCTATAGATATGTGTGATGCTCTCGTTCAGCAAACGTATGGTTGCGTTAACGTATCACATGACAAAAACAAGCTATAGATATGTGTGATGCTCTCGTTCAGCAAACGTATGGTTGTGTTAACGTATCACACGACAAAAACAAGCTATAGATGTGTGTGATGCTCTCGTTCAGCAAACACATGGTTGCGTTAACGTATCACACGACAAACTGCTGCTCTGCAACTGTGGGGGACACGGTTTTGCTTTGTCGAGCGTGTGCAATCACTTAAACAGCAACATTATGTTATCAACACTCCATGATACCACCATTGTCTCCGCCATTTGTAAATGTTGAAAATCCTGGAGCTTTTGATGACATGTATGTCATTGTGGCCAATACATTGGAAAGGATTACTTGTCTGACATTCAGATTGTTTTCAACATGTCCAAATGGAAGGTGATTTCCTAAAAACTACATCAGCTACATGAACATTCCCGAGAGAATTTAGGAAAATAAAAAAGAAATCAATTTTATTACGTTGACTGCCAACTCTTGACATATACACCACTCGCATTTGCAAGACAAGTATGCATGTGCATATAACTTTATTTTAAAATCTTACACGTCTACGAGAAAATCCGGGTTAATTTATTATCCATGCTGGGAAACCCCACGTTATGGGAACTCGTAGCGGGCCGTGCGACAAGATTTTTAAATCCGTGTGCCAGGTACGAGCTATCTGGTAGGACGATTTTAAACACCGAATCGACGTTGGTATTACATCAAGGCTAATGGTAGATCATGTGCTTAGAACAACGTGTTTATTTTTTTGCTACTTGCCATTACCCTTCAAAATGCTATTTGCCATTATCCATTACCGTTTGTTGTGTTATCTGGCACGGCAGCATATTCTGTTTACGATACAACAGCGGGATCTTTATACGGGAATACTCGGAGTGGTAGAATCTGGTACACCCAGCACTACAAGTATACTTGCAATCAGCAGTCAACATATTCAAGGGGCATACACAGTGCCTTCAGAAAGTATTGTTATGTCTGGCGGGGTAGAGCAATATGGTGAGCAGCTAGATCTGAATAGGTAACATGCTTCGAGATGTCACGATAGCTAGAACCCACTATGTACCTTTAAGTTGGTATGTGTAGGCGTTTGTCGGGTAAGGAGTATACTTCTGAACCTACCAGGAGGTTCGTGTGTTAAGTCGAGTTAGGGATTAAAGAGTAGCGCCCTTGTATGTCTCACCTGGTCAGCCAAACCTTTGTCCCTTTTGGCACCGCAACAACATAGACATTCCGACAGGTCCTTAGCGCAACACTAAGTAACGCCCTTCCCTGACATGACTGTGAAAAAGAACCGGCAAAAGGAAACCAGGCTGGGACACCACCGATAATGGCTGCCGCCATTTACACCTCCGACAGGCCTATCCACCTCGAGTGCCACGTGCTACGACGACACCACAGGCCTGTGATTCGGTGGAGGCCACTGATTGGGTGGCGCGCCAAGGCTGACGTCACCGCCACGGAGTGATACGAGGGGCGGAGGACTTTCAAAGAGAGAGTGAGTTGGCCAGGAGAGATCAGCGAGGGCCGAACGCGATTGTTAAGTCTGGCGGTGGGTCTTGCGCCGAGTGAGTCGAGAGCACGAGAGTTGGTTCAGAGCAGTTGCTTCTGGCAGTGAGTCTTGAGACGCAGTGAGTGAGTTGGCAAGGGGAGATCAGCGAGCGCCGAACGCCAGTCTGAGAGTGGAGGGCAGTTGCGCGGCAGTTGGTGCAGAGCAGTTGCGCGGCAGTTGGTTCAGCGCAGTTGCTTCTGGCAGTGGACTTGCGCTCTCGTCCCCGTCCCCCCCCCCCCCCTTTGCCGTTCTTCATCGTTCTGTGTTCGTGCTCGAGTTGAGGGTCGACCTTGTGCGGAGCTTGCTGGCCTGCGTTGGACGCGTGGTGCCTGGTGCACGGACCTCGTGGGCGGCGAGAGGATCGGAGCTTGGAACGGGGCCTACCTCGTGTGCAAACGATTGGAGCATGGAGCGAGGCCTGGTGGCGGCCGAGCGGGGCCGTGTTACACGCAAGACTACAGACAGATAAGCCTGCACACTACATTACCTTTCCCAATTACACGACGAACGTGTTCTTTTTATTAATTCATATTCCCTCGTCTCATTTCTGAAATCTGCCGTGTGGGGACGTCCCGATTAGGATATTTGTTACTGGCGCGTGCTTTTTCCTGTCCTTGCCTTTTTCCTTTAATAAACCCCTGTATTATTTTGCATCCCCTGTTAAACCTGTGCCCGCTTGAGTCAATCCCCATACAGGACTGGAGCTACGTCGGTGCACTGAAGGTAAGCTTTTGCCGCAGCCTTCCATTTTCCTTCTTCCTCCCGCGCGGCCATAGTAAAATCCGTGTTTGGGTTGTGCCTCCGAATAAGACCGTTTAGGCTATCTGCGACTCTGGTGTCAGGAGTGAGGATTTGGGCCTGTCGGACAACCTTTTTGTCCGCGACGAGACATAGGCACGGTCGGGCGTACATCGCATCAGACGTTCGGATGAAAAAATTTCATAGTTGGAGGCAAAAATTTGTATAGTCGATTGGTGTACGAGACGCTGACTGCGCGTCATTAAATTTAATTTTATTCAGGTTGGAAAAGCCGCGTGAGAAAGCGACCTCCTTTACGGAGGAGGAGGTGAGCGGTATGGAGGAAGGGATGGAGGATGCGGGAATTATTGGGAGTGAGTCGGAAGTAGCGGTGGTAGAGGGTAGTGTCGGAACTTTCCCCGCCACAGGGACGGCCTCCAAAGACGACCAGGCCTTAATGAAATTTATGAGGGTTTTAATAAACGGTAACAGTGAGCGAACTAGTTGGTAATTGAATGACAAAATTGGGGGATTGGAAAATAACATGAGGGGATTAAAGAATGATATGGGAGAAATGAAAAGTGGATTGGAAAACAAAATGGAGGCTCAGGGTGAGCGGTTGGAGGGATTGAATAACAAAATGGAGTTCCAGGGGAAGGAATGTAGGGAAGGAATGAAGGGAATGAGTGATCGATTGGAGGGGCACATTGAAGGGATGGGAAATAAAATTGATGAAGGTACGACTAAAATTGAGGGAAGGATGAACGAATGGTGCCGTTGGGGCACAGGAGAAGCCAAAGCTGGCAGAAATTCAATCTGAAAGGGGGGAAGGCAAATTGGGGATTGCGCCGGGAACGGCATGTGAGCAGGTAAATGGGGAATGCGCACAGGTGAACGTGGAGTGCCCACAGGTGAATGGGGAAGGAAATTGGGAATGTGGAAATGTTAATGGGGAATGTTTCCCACCTGCTGGTCTGGTTGTTTATCGGGACCGTGTGGATGTCACAACACCTCAACAGGGGGACGAATTGGAATCTTTGCAGCACCTGGGCGGTGGTGCAGAGCGAGAGGGGGCAACATTATTGGGGGTCCGTGTGGTGGAGCCGGACCGGGTATTTATTGATGAAAACCTGTCGGGGCCAGAAATGGTTTGGTGTAATGATGATGATGATGAGCATGATGTGATTCAGCAGCTGGGGACCTGGGACAATCCCATGGAGGTAGAGGTTGACTGGGCCCAAAGGAGTTTGGGGGAAGAGGTGAGTTGGTCCGAGGAGGTGGTTGAGGTGACCAAGGGGACCCTCACCATATACTGCAATTTGGAAAAAGAGGCTCCGAAATTGGACAACCAGTTGGGGGAGTGTGTTGGCTCCGGGCTGGAGGTGGATCTTGGAGGATCGGGAGATCGAGCCTCAGATGATTTGGTCCCCGTAGGGAATGTGGACCAGCTGCAGGGAGGGGCAGAACAACCCGAGGGAGTTGTTACCTGCAGCTGCGGTTTGGGACGGGGAATGCAAATTGTAAAAAGGAAATCTAAAAGAAAATTAAAATGGGAAATGGAAATGGATTTGTATCGTACTCGAGACCGCCATTGTTGGATGTCGTTCCGAACAATCGTCATTTGTATCGTACTCGAGACCGCCATTGTTGGCTGTCGGTCCGAACAATCGTTCTTTGTATCGTACTCGAGACCGCCATTGTTGGCTGTCTTTCCGAACAATCGTCCCAATAATGAAGGCACTGTGACATCATTCTTATTGATAATGGAGGCACACTGTGACATCATTCGTGTTGATAATGGAGGCACTGTGACATCATTCTTTTTGATGATGTAGGCACACTCTGACAGCATTCGTGTTGATAATGGAGGGACACTGACATTATTCATGTTGATAATGGAGGCACACTGTGACATCATTCTTATTGACCATGGAGGCACACTGTGACATCATTCTTATTGACCATGGAGGCACACTGACATAATTCTTATTGATAATAAAGACACTGTGATGTCATTCTTATTGAAAATGGAAGCACAACGTGACATCATTCGTGTTGATAATGGAGGCACTGTGACATCATTCTTATTGATAATGGAGGCACTGTGACATCATTAGTATTGATAATGGAGGAACACTGACATCATTCATGTTGATAATGGAGGAACACACTGACATCATTCATATTGATAATGGAGGAGCCGTGATATCCTTATTGCTAACAAGCAAAGGTAACCGGCGGTGCTGGGCAATGCAGGATCGCTTTGTGACGAGAATATTAAGAGAGGGGGGAAGAGAGGCGGGGAGGAGAGAGAGTAGGTGAGTGGGGAGGGGAGGGAAGATAGAAGGGATGGGAGGGGAAGCTGAGGGGGAGGGGTAGAGAGGGGAAGGGGATGAAGTGGAAGGGGAGGGGGAGTGGAGAGAGGAGGAAGGTAGCGGAGGGGAAGGCGGGGGGGGGGGAGGGGTGGGATGAATTGAAGGGGAAGGGGCAGAAGGGAGAGGGAGGAGAGCGGAAGGGGATAGTTGGAGGTGAGAGATGGGAGGAATGTGAAGATGCTGGGGAGGGAAAGGCAGTATGAGCAGAGGGGAAAGCAAAGGCAGTGTTAGGAGAGGGGAGGGGAAGGCAGCGTGAGCAGAGGGGCAAGCAAAGGCAGCATGAGCAGAGGGGAGGGGAAGGCAGCGTGAGCAGAGGGGGAAGCAAAGGCAGCGTGAGGAAAGGGGAGGGGAAGGCAGCGTGAGCAGAGGGGAGTGGAAGGCAGCGTGAGGAGAGGGGGAAGCAAAGGCAGCGTGAGGAGAGTGGAGGGGAAGGCAGCTTGAGGAGAGGGGGAAGCAAAGGCAGAATTTGGAGAGGTGAGGGGGAGGCAGCGTGGGAAATGGGTAAAGTGAAATGGGCCCTAACTTCAAGGATGTAACAATAGCACTTCAAGTTGAGCATCAAATCATGTGTAATCATCAAAGTCAAAAGACAAATAAAGCAAATGAAAGGTAAGAGAATGGTGAACAGTGGGGTGTTCCATTACCAAGCTGCCTATAGAGCGTTCGCCAAGCGGCTGAAGCACTCAAGCAACCATCTCCAATGAAAATGTTGATATGCCCGGAGTGTATGTCAATGTTCGAATTGGACAAATTAACACTTTTTTGGGGAGTCGGAACCGCTGCTGAGGTGAATTCCACAGTTAAAAATTTGAAATTTGGTTCTGGTAAAGAGATTATTGAGCTTATCGCATGTTAGATGCAAGACGTGTGCAGAAATTAAATCCACCACCACCCCAAAAAAAGAAAAGTTGCCATGGATACATCAACGTGCCAATTTCATCAAGATTAAAATTCACGATCTTAATCAATGGGCTCGTCAATTGGATGTAAATTGATTATTTTTCAGGTGAAAATTGATTATTTTAGAAGTTTGAACTTGAGTTGACCTTTGACCTTTTGATCTCAAAAATAGTTGCTTTCCCAATTCAGTGACCCAATTTGCAAATCCTGTTGAACTTTCAAGTTGATCGGATGAAAAATGACGATTTTCGAAATTTGACCTCAAAATCAATAGGCTTCTTTGTTGTGACGACCTCTGCAACTTCATAAAGTTTCATGACGATCGGTTTAGAATTATTGTAACCTATAGGCCAGTGACAAACAGACAGACAGAAAAACAAAGTCGACCAACCAATATACATGAAAAATCTTAGATTTTGCAAGAAACAAAGACTTGAACTTTGTGACGGGAATACGCCATATACGACAGACAGACAGACAGACAAATAGACAGATAGACTGCCCCACCAAACCCTCCCCTGCAGTAAAATGGAGGAAAGCACTGGAGGTATCAACATATTTGAATGAGAGAAGTGTCCGTTTGATTTCTATGCATTCTTGAACCACTGGACAGAAAGAGGTAAAAATTAGTGTTTGTACTCAGGGTTTTTTTTTTTTTTTTTTTTTTTTTGTATACAAGATCGAGGCTCGTGAAAGAGCGAACATTAATCACACAGAAAGACAAACAGACACACAAAACAAATAACATCGGGAGCGGTAGACAAGATGGGGAGAGAGGGGGAAGGACACAAACACAACATTTGAGAGCAGGGACCGAGAGACATGGAGACATCGAGAGAACTGTGGGAGGGAGAGGGCTTTGGGGGGGAGGCATGGGAAAGGGGGGGGGGGGGGGGTGGGAGAGGTATAAAACATATGGACACTGCCAAGACTTCCAGGAAAGAAGTTGAAATTTCAAACAAGGTGGATCTGGGGTGAATTAGTGGGGGTAGAAAAGATCAAGGTTTTGGATGGGGGAAGATAAGAGATGGTGGTGAACAGCTGTTTTGAAGACCTGGAGGGAGGAGTGTGATTGAAGGGAGTGTGGGAGTTTGTTCCAGAGGCGGGAGAAAAGAGGAATGAAAGAGTGAAGGTGAGCAGAGAGCCGAGATTTCGGCAGTTTAACCATCAGAGGGTGTGTGCAGGGGTAGGTTTTAGGGGGTTTAAAAAATTCAAAGCCCCAGAGGTTCAGGGTGAGGGGGAGGAGGACCACAATTCTCTCTTTGTACCATATCATATTTTTCGGCGGACAAGTCGACACTCGTTTCCCGGCTTTGACTTTTACTCAGAATTAACCTATTGTTGCGGAGATGAGGACTGTATTTTTTTGATTGTGTGCTGTATTATTATTATTATTGTTTATTCTGCGCCCCCCTACCTCCGGAGCTGTGTAAAGGTGAAAAGGCATCCCATAATTAGTCCACAAGCATACACATCAGCCAAGTAATAGAATACCCCTGTTTGATAGTTATCTCTTATTCTGTGTTTTAGGGTAAGGCTGTGTCTCCCATTAATTGAAGTACTCCATTGCACCAGTGAAAGAGAATAGATCCCCTTTCATTCCCATCCCCAAAATCCCCATTTCCTTCACATCCCCTTTCGTCATTGCCGAGCCTCGATTGCCCATATTACATCCCCTCTCGTCATTGCCGAGCCTCGATTGCCCATATTACATCCCCTCCAAAACCACCATTGACCATGTGCTCGAGTCGGGGAAGAAAGGCGTGTCTCCACCTCGTCATAGAGGGGAAGAGGGGCGTGCCCGCCCGTCGTCATCAAGGGCGGAGCCCGAGGGTCGCGCGACCAACCAGGGCCGAGGTGAGCACCCCGATGGGCGTGTCCAAAAGGCCGGCGGCTTAATCGCCGGAGGCGTTATAAAGGCGCGCACGCAGGAAGCAAGTGAGTCGGTTGCCAGAGAGAGTTGGTCGTCAGAGGAGGGTCAGTGGTTACGTTGGTTGCGGTGGTAAGAAGTCGGTGGTGAGAAGTGGTGGCGTCGAGTGGTCAGTGGTTGCGTTGGTTGCGTTGAGTTGTCGATGGTGAGGAGACACCAGGGCCAAGAGAGAGAAGGTGCCAAGGGCCATTACCAGCAGTTGCGCCAGAGACGGCAGACGCGCCCTGAGCTGAGCCAGAGAAGCAGCGTTGACTCCACCAGGCAGCTTCAACCCGTTACCCCGCGGGGACCAGATAGCGGTGGCATCGGTGGCCGTCGAGGTCCAGCCGACGTCCCGTGCGGGATCAAGCCCGAACCATCTGCCCCAGCTGAACCTTCCCATTCCTCCTTCCAACATTCATTCCATTCCATCCTTCTTGTGTACGTGAGTTTGTTCTGTTTGTTCTGTCCTGGGTTAATTAAGCTGTATAAGTTAATAATTGCACTGCGTCTCTGATCCTTCTGTATATTATTTTATTATCTTTCCTTCTCCTTGGTTACTTTGAGCATGTAAATAGTAGGAATAAATTTAGTGGTATTTCCAACCTTTTTGTCTTCTTCTTCTTCTTCTTCACATCCGTGTCACCTTTGTCTTTTCCCTATTGACTAGCTGCGGTGCGATCCGGCCAACGTTTGTGTGAAATCGGGTTCTAAGCGGGGAGTAACTGTTCGGACGCGGTAATACCAACCGCTCGGTAAAATAACATCTAAAACCGCGTCTGTAACAATTGGTGTCTGGGAGTGAGATTCGGGGCCCGAACCAAATTTTTAAAACATCTAAAAAAAACAAAAACAATTTGGTCAAAATTTGGAGCGGCCGAAATTTGTTTTGTTTTACAAAACCCGAATTTTGAAATCGCGCCATGGCTGGTCAAGGCGATCGGATGCCGGTGGGTGAGCTAGAGGAGGGGTTAGGGGTAACCCAGGATCAAATGGAGGGGAGCAATGAGGAGGCGGTTGAGGGAGTATCAGACGCACAAAATGGCGCTCTCGCGCACGAGGTTTCAGGCGCGCAAAAAGGCGCCTCGCACGAGCGCGCGGTAGCCAAGCCCGCTGTATCAACGGGCTTTAACATGCAGCCGATTGACATGCAGGCCCTCATTGCGCAGCTACAGGCAGCTGTACAGATGAGTATGGGGAGCCAAATTGAGTGATTGGGTGAGCGATTGGAGGGCCAAATGGGGGTAATGAGGGACGAAGCGAGGGGTACCGGTGAGGGGTTAGACAACGGGATAAAAGAGGTAAAGAATGGGTTAACGGGGGTGGAAAATAGAATGGCTGCCCAGGAGCATCAGATAGAGGGGGTGAAAAATGGGTTAATGGGGTTAGAAAATAGGATGGAGGACAAATTGCGGGAAATAGGGGAACAATCTGCCAGGGAAATCAAACGAATGGGGAACCAGATAGAGGAGGTGCAAATCGGGTTAGAAAGTAAACTGGATGCTCAGAGGGATGAATTGGGACAGATGAGGGTGGCATCTACAAGGGAGATGGAGGGGATACGACGAGGTGTGAGTGAGGAGGTCTCGGGGCTACACGAGGAGGTAAAGCGAGGTGAGAAGCGTATGGAGAAAGAGGTGAGAAATAATACGGCAAAGTTACAAGGGGGAATAGAAGATCTGACGGAGGAGGTGGAACAGCTGACGGAGGGACAAAAAGAACTAGTGGAGCAGGTTCAAAAGAACACTGCGGTACTAGGAGGGTTAAAGGCGACACAAAAAGAAATTAAAAACGAATTAATAGCGACGCAGAGGCAATGTCAGATGGTACGTGAGGAACTGACAATGAGGGTGGACGAGGTGACAGAGATAATGGAGACGAAGGACCGAGAGGTGAGGATGCACATAGAGACGGTCACGGTAGCCTTAGAGGACGAACTTGAGGAGACGCACCGGGGAATAAAAGAGGTTAAACAAAAATGAGAGGAAGTGGAAGAAGAGGTGAGTGAAATTAAGAAGAGACGGACAGAAACTAAGAGAGAAATCCAGGAGGAGGTAATGGAATTGGTACAAGGTCGGTGCTCAACTCATAATGTGATGCTCACTAACCAAATAAAGAGTTTGCAGGTGGCAAAGGAGGTGCGGAGACGAGGTACGGAGGTGAGTGGCAATGTACATGATGTGAGGAAAGCTTCAGTCGGCTTGGGGATTGGTTTGGATCCGGGTGTTCGTGAAAGGCCGTTGGTGAAGTGTGCGACAGGTCTGGTGTGCGAAAAAAGAGGTGTGCGAGAATGTCCGACCATGGGGTGTGTGAGGAAAAAGTGCACGCCGAGGAGTGAGTGTGCCGTCAAGAGTGAGTTGGTCGAAGCGCGTGTGCGAGGGGGTACATGGAAGCGCGGTGTGGTAAGTGTTACGGAGGAAGTAACGAAAGAGTGTGCGCAAGAGGATGCGCGAGAAAGGTGTGTAACGGACAGGTGCATGAGGAAAGAGTGTGCTGTCGAGAGTAAGGGTGAGTGCGCGACCGAGAGTGGAGGTGAGAGTAGTGAGAGTGACACGGAGCGTGAGTTGGTTGTGACAGGTGAGCGAGGATGTACACCTGGAATGGAAGAGCGTGTGTGGGGATGCACACTTGAGTTGGTCGTGAGGCACGTGGTTGGGTGTGTGAGTAAGAGCACACCTGTGATGGTCACAGAGGAGGTGACCGAGGAAGGGGCGCGAAGAGGTGTGTTGGTGAGGTGTGCGAGCGACGAATGTGTGCCAAGGTGTTCGGTGGTCAGGTGTGTGACCAAGGCTGTGAGTGGAATGAGTGTATCGAGGTGTGTAAGGAAAGGTACGAGGAGCATGGGAACAGCTGGAGGTATGAGCAAGAAAGGGGTAGCGTATGCTTGTAAGCATCCAGGTGAGGCATCGACGATAACCGGGTTAGAGGTTAGAACGACTTATAGCCGAATCGGGCCCTCGGTGCGCGTCGGGCAGCTTCGCGTGCCGCGAGGACCAGCGGGGATCCGAACCAGGGCGGTTTCGAAAGAACCGCCGTACGCGATCCACGCTGTGCCTCGCTTGGAACGGCCGCGTCCGGGCTCCACTAGGCGGAGCGGGCAGCCCGATAGGAAGGGTCGTCATGGCGACCACTTTCTATTGAGACGTGCCGGCAGGTCGAGATCGGGACATTGGATGGCTCCACGCCGAGGTGGTGCGTGGGATCTCGGCCCGGGTAAGCCCCCGTCCCTGCCACGAATGCGGGACGTATCCAGCCGCTGGCACAAAACAACCCGTATTCATTGCTCGGCTGTACGAAGCCGGGCTGTAGACGTGAATTGGCGCACCGAGAGGATGTAATAAGTAGACGGGTGATGAGGATAGTGTTTTGGCCCCGAAATTAGAAAAAAAGCAAAATTTGGTAATGGTACGGTGATTGGCAGTAAATGGCAAATTGTTGATTTGTTGGATTTGGACGAGCGAAATTGATAGTAGGAGACCCCCCGATGTGGTGGGATGGCAAATCCACCATCCCTCACAAACGGGTGGGGCAAATGCGCTATAGCTTATGGGGTGTATGGCAGTGAAAACTAGCCCGGGTGGTGTAGGATATTGTGTGTAGGGCCCTAGAAGATGACATTAGGTGACGTTAAGGTTAGTTAGTGACAAGGATACCTGTAGTGGGGACGCAGGTAGATTAGTGTGGATGATAATGACGTGGGAGCGCAATAGTTTAAAGGGACGACTGGGAAGCGCAAGTTTCAGAGGGGAGTAGTTAGCTGAGATGATGCCGTGTGTGAGGATTGAACAGGTGTGATTGAACAGGTGTGATTGCACAGGTGTGCAACTGAACAGGTGTGTGGAGCAGTGTATGAGTGAGTGATGGTGATGTGTGTTGTGTTGACCAACTGGTCCAGGAAGAGGAGGAGGGTGCAGGTGGCACCAGGTAGGATTGCACAGGTGTGCAACGACAGGTGAATGAAGGACAGGTGTATGGAATAAATGGTATGAAGTATTGGAATGGATGGTCGTGGAGTGAGTATGGTGGAAATTGTGGAGTGGAGTGGATGGTGCGAAGGTGTGAATGGGGGAAGAGTGGACCCCCATCACGGATACCCGGGGCGGGTAGTGTAAGTGTTAGGTAGAGGGTACAGGTAAATTGTGGTTGGATATTGGCATCTGTGGTGCGAGTGAAAGAATGGTCTTTGGATGGGTGCATTAGTGTTGTGGAAATGGCTGGGCGTGTAGCCTGTTAGTGTGTGTAGTTGGTTTGGGCACTCCACCACTGTGAGGATGTCGGCCAGGTGAGGCCGCAGGTGGGCTCTGGGAGCCGGTAGTTGTGGATGGGGCCCGAGGATCCGAAGGACGGACCCGGGTAGCCCAGTGCCAGAGGGCACCAAGGGGTGACAGAGCCAGGAGAGGGCCTTCCCCAGTTAGTTAGGTTAGGGTGAGGAGCTAGGTAAGCTCGGGTGGCAACTGCAGTGGTGGAGGTGTGCAGGTGGGTAGACCTGCTGGGAGAGCTACACGTCGCAGCCCAGAAATTGTGCGAGGGCACCGGGAGATGAATCGGGGGAGTGGGACCCCAAATTGAGAAGCACCACAGTTTGGTCAATGGGAATTGGTTTTTAGAACCCATAGTGTAAGTTGGCCAATGGATTGGCAGGGAAAGACCCCGGGTAGTGTAAAGTGTGTTAATGTCATTTAGAAAGTAGTTAGGATGAAGTCTCCTCGCACCATCTGCATCCACTCACCTGAGGTGACAGGTACTCCACACCATGCCATGTTTTGATTATTTTTTATGATGCAAATGTTTGGATTGTGAGACGCATCATGACGTGGGTGTGACATTGTGCTTTGATGTTCCATCTCTGCCTCCTTATGAGGATTGATGATGAATTTGGTGATGGCAAATTTTGAAGTAGAGGGATTGTGGCGACGAATTTGGTATAGGGGAAATAAGGGGAAGACGTGACGGTAGCGACGGATTGGTAATGTGTAGAATTTTGTAAATATGGGGTAAGGGCAAGGGTAGTGTAGGTGACAGGGGGGTGACGTACGGTAGGGACGAGCTTTCTCACTTCGCCCTCCGTACGCATTTCGCCTTGCATTGCCTTATTGATGTGTACCCTTGTGACCTTACCCCTCGCTCATTTGTCTTTCCCCTTTTGTCTCCCACATGACCTGTGCGCCATTGGGTGCCGAGGGGAGCGTGCGTGGGTCGGCCATTGTGCGCCCGAAATTCCCAGAACCAGCTGTCTGCATCGATGCACCACATTATGGACCACATGTCAGTGGCCGAGCACCACCTATGGACCCCATGGGTTGGGGCATGGCCCCTCTGCTGGCACCGGCCATGAGGGCCCGAAATCTTGCTGGCGGACCTTGGCCACAGGGCACCGATGCCCCACAGGTGAACCACACGTAGTCGGCCCCTGTGGGCCATAAATAAAATAAAAACGGACACGTTAGGTGCATTCTTTTATTGCAAATAGGCCGCCAGCAAGGGAAGATGACAACACCAGGAAAATAATAATAACCAGTAGAGGGAGCCGAAGAGCAAGAGATCACCTGCAGGGTTAGGGGTTGTTGGTTTATTTTTATTGATGAACAATGGTGACTGCACCGATTGGTGCTTGAGGGTGCTTGTATTGGTGCGTTTTTGGGTGCTTTCATGGTGCGTCGATGCAGAGCAGACTGTCTCCCCACCAGAAAGAACAATCACAGGTCCTGGGTTAGTTTTGTAAATAAAAATAGCGTCATTGTAAATAATGCTTCCCACCGTCAGTGTATAGTTTGAAGACCATTCCGCAATTCGGTTAACTGTGGGCGTAAGTCTGTTAGGCAGGGTGCAATGGAGCAGCGGGACACATTTATTTATGTTTTAAAACTGTCGCACTCAGGGTCAGGTTAAAAGTAGAGGGAACTACACCTACGTGTCACACTAAATAAAAGTTGTAGGCCCGGAACGTGCCTAAGAGGAGGAGGGTGCAGTGTTGCGGAGATGAGGACTGTATTTTTTTGATTGTGTGCTGTATTATTATTATTATTGTTTATTCTGCGCCCCCCTACCTCCGGAGCTGTGTAAAGGTGAAAGGGCATCCCATAATTAGTCCACAAGCATACACATCAGCCAAGTAATAGAATACCCCTGTTGATAGTTATCTCTTATTCTGTGTTTTAGGGTAAGGCTGTGTCTCCCATTAATTGAAGTACTCCATTGCACCAGTGAAAGAGAATAGATCCCCTTTCATTCCCATCCCCAAAATCCCCATTTCCTTCACATCCCCTTTCGTCATTGCCGAGCCTCGATTGCCCATATTACATCCCCTCTCGTCATTGCCGAGCCTCGATTGCCCATATTACATCCCCTCCAAAACCACCATTGACCATGTGCTCGAGTCGGGGAAGAAAGGCGTGTCTCCACCTCGTCATAGAGGGGAAGAGGGGCGTGCCCGCCCGTCGTCATCAAGGGCGGAGCCCGAGGGTCGCGCGACCAACCAGGGCCGAGGTGAGCACCCCGATGGGCGTGTCCAAAAGGCCGGCGGCTTAATCGCCGGAGGCGTTATAAAGGCGCGCACGCAGGAAGCAAGTGAGTCGGTTGCCAGAGAGAGTTGGTCGTCAGAGGAGGGTCAGTGGTTACGTTGGTTGCGGTGGTAAGAAGTCGGTGGTGAGAAGTGGTGGCGTCGAGTGGTCAGTGGTTGCGTTGAGTTGTCGATGGTGAGGAGACACCAGGGCCAAGAGAGAGAAGGTGCCAAGGGCCATTACCAGCAGTTGCGCCAGAGACGGCAGACGCGCCCTGAGCTGAGCCAGAGAAGCAGCGTTGACTCCACCAGGCAGCTTTAACCCGTTACCCCGCGGGGACCAGATAGCGGTGGCATCGGTGGCCGTCGAGGTCCAGCCGACGTCCCGTGCGGGATCAAGCCCGAACCATCTGCCCCAGCTGAACCTTCCCATTCCTCCTTCCAACATTCATTCCATTCCATCCTTCTTGTGTACGTGAGTTTGTTCTGTTTGTTCTGTCCTGGGTTAATTAAGCTGTATAAGTTAATAATTGCACTGTGTCTCTGATCCTTCTGTATATTATTTTATTATCTTTCCTTCTCCTTGGTTACTTTGAGCATGTAAATAGTAGGAATAAATTTAGTGGTATTTCCAACCTTTGTGTCTTCTTCTTCTTCTTCTTCACATCCGTGTCGCCTTTGTCTTTTCCCTATTGACTAGCTGCGGTGCGATCCTGCCAACGTTTGGGTGAAATCGGGTTCTAAGCGGGGAGTAACTGTTCGGACGCGGTAATACCAACCGCTCGGTAAAATAACATCTAAAACCGCGTCTGTAACACTATCTATGGTTTAAAACATTGAATAAAATATTGAGAAAAATTGCGAAGTGTGATATTTCTGAAATAAATTGTATAATTGTTAATTTAAAACAAACTATAGAAATAATTTCCCGGAACGTTTGCCGATTGGGTGAGCAATTAAGCGTTAATCCGCTCAATGATGCGCTAAATTATCCAATCAAAAACGAGTAACAAAAATGTTGAAAAACTATTTACATGGCTAATTTATCAGAAAGGTCGACTCACAAAGTACTTGAAATAATATGCACAAAACAGGCCATTAATATTCATGACCCTGGAAGTACCGTGGGCAGCGATATCAGGAAGGCATTAACATCTTCATTGCCCTGAATGACAGTTTTACCAACTACAGTATTTGATCAAGCTTCGCCTTGCATGCTAAAAAATCTGATCAATTTAAACGCCAAAAATACGATCGACTTGTGCACCAAAAGATATAATCGACACTAAATGCCAAAAATATTGTTGCGGTTCTGAGTGTACATATTGATTCATAAAGGTTAAAGGTTTTGCCCCCATAGTTAGTCCACATGCAACACATAGGCCACCTTAGAACGTTAGTTATTTCATAGTATATGTGAGATAAGGACATTCCCAACAGTGATACCTGCGTTGTGTAAAGAAATAAATACGAGTAGGCCCCGTTCATTTTGCAGCCCACACTCCAATCGACCTCGTTGGGCACCATCCAGTCTGCGCCCCATTCCCCATTGCGCACCATACAGTCTGCGCCCCATTCCCCATTGCGCACCATACAGTCTGCGCCCTATTGCCCCTCGCATTAGGATGCTGAAACCAGCCAAATGCCACGAGGTAAGGCCTGGAAAAGGGGCGGAGTGCGAGGTCAGGGATGTGGTCACGTCAAGCAGACATCAAGGGCGGAGCCGGTAAGACCCCAACAACCAGGGCTCAGTGGGCATGGCCTAAGGGGCGTGGTCAGAGCACGGCTGGCAAATTTGAGAGGGTTCGCTGGGCGGCGCTATATAACGGCGCACACAAAGCCCTTCCATAGGACTTGAGAGCATTTGCGCTTTGTGAGAGGACTGATGCGCTTGATCGAGAGGTCTGATGAGCGAGGGGCTTTGCAACAGGACTTACCAGAGGACTCACGTGATAAGGGCTGATGCGCACGAGAGGACTGAAGGAAGCGCGCTTGGCTTTGTAAGAAGACTTATGCGGTTTATGAGGACTGGAGTATATGCGCTTTACAAAGGACTTGCACGATTGCACTTTGAACAAGAGGACTGTCACGTTTGGCATTGATTGCAAGAACTCGTTGGGGATTCGGCTTTGGGCTTGCTGGAAGCACATAGAAAGCGCTAGTATTTCTATTACGTATGTGGCCGTGAGCCGCGAAGTAACCGCTAGCGCAGCCTACTGACCCCCCCCCCCCCCCATATAATTGTCCGATCCATGCCAACGACACGCGGAGAGCTTGCCTGCCGTCTACCATCATCTTCGTTGTACGAGTCGGGGACCGGAGCAAGCTATGGATGCGACCCTTTGGACCATCGCCTGACCATCGACATCCCCGTGTGAGTGAGTCTGAGAGGGTGACTGAGTGTGAACGGGCCCGTGTCCAGGGATAAGTTAAGACTGTATAAGGCTGCCCTGTGTATCTGCTTCTTCTTCTTCACTGTACATTGCTTCTTCTCCTTCATTGTACAAAGTGTAAATAAATTACTTGTTCTTCCTGTTTCCTCTTAATTAGACCGTCTTCGTGATTTCTCCATTGGGTAAGCATGGCACGATCACAACCGCTCCAATCGGGTTAGTTCCTGTTAACGGCCCGAATCGTGGCTCGCTATCGCTCGGCGTGTCCACTAAAACCGTGGTTCGGGTGGGGTTATTTCCTTGCTTCCTGGGAGGCGCTGGTAAATAGGTAATAGGACTAATTCGACCTACCACCCTATTCAGCGCTGACCGGAAGGAACGTGATAGCCCCGGATCGCGTCGGCTAGATAAAAGACAAGGGGATTAATCCCCCCTTGGTAAGGGGAAGGCCGTCGTTTGGAGATCCGCAACAATATGATCGACTTATACGCCAAAAATATGAGCGACTTGTACACCAAAAAGTATGATCGACTTATACGCCAAAAAATATGATCGACTTATACACCAAAAAATATGATCGACTTACACGCCAAAAGTATGATCGTCTTAAACGCCAAAACTTTGATCGACTTAAACGCCAAAAATATGATCGACTTATACGCCAAAAAATATGATCGATTCATACGCCAAAAATATGATCGACTTATATGCCAAAAATATGATCGACTTGTACGCCAAAAAATATGGTAAATATGTATGGCATAGCATGGCTCCTGATGAGAGGGCATACTACAAGTCATACTATGGAAGAATTAAGGCATCTGTAAATCTGGAGGAAATAACGTTCTCTGCTAGTTGTGTAATTTTGTCCGCACCGTGCAAGTGTCCAGCTGCAGCGAGGAGAAGCAAGGAGATCAAGTGAGGATTCGTCACTGATCTTCGCAGCACCAAATGCTGGCTGGAGATCCAGTTGATACTCGAGCAGCATTCCATAAGAACAGGCCACAAACAGATTGTCAACCACAGAGGCACGATCTGGCAGCAAAGCACAAAGTGAAGAGGTCCAACATGACAGGGGTGGATCCAAAATGACAGGGATGGAAAGGGTGGAATGAAAACGAAAACAGTCAATTCTAATTAATGGGAAGTGAATCAAGTGGTTTGATACGATTTCCAAATAATCAACACGTCACCGCGTGAGTCACTTAAAAATGCAATGAGCCACAGTCACAGACTCAAGTTCCACTGAATTGTAAAACAATGTTGCTGGTCATCATACTAAAATACACCATTTGTGTCCGTCTGTCTGATGAATTTTTGACGCCAATACATTCTGTCGTTACTTATCCAATCTCAACCAAACTTGACAGGATGACGAAGGGTTACACAATGAAGGTTGTAGCGCATTCATTTGCCCCCCCCTCCCCAAGGGGGTTTTCTCCCCCCGAGCGAGTTTTCCCACCATTGCCGTCAGTGGGGTTGCACGTTGAGGTGTATATAAATGTTAAATTAGCTTTATCACCACTATTAGCTTTATCTTACTATAATTCACCAAATCTGAATGGTGAATTCAGATTCTCCCCCCGAGCGAGTTTTCCCACCATTGCCGTCAGTGGGGTTGCACGTTGAGGTGTATATAAATGTTAAATTAGCTTTATCACCACTATTAGCTTTATCTTACTATAATTCACCAAATGTCCGTCTGTTCGTCTGTCTGTTTGTCCGTCCATCCGTCCGTTCCCAGGTACCGCAAAAACGGCTTAACCGATCGCAACGAAATTTTGCCTGGGTAATC
Organism: Myxine glutinosa; assembly: GCF_964187855.1. Taxonomy (NCBI): domain Eukaryota; kingdom Metazoa; phylum Chordata; class Myxini; order Myxiniformes; family Myxinidae; genus Myxine; species Myxine glutinosa. Next base: position 4,465,854 of record NC_136266.1, read on the forward strand.
CTGGCACCCCCTGGAGTAAAATAGGCTATATTGTTTTTCCAATTTCAGCTTTGGTCTCCAGCATTTTCAGGTTTGGACTCCCGCCTAACGTTATTGTCCCGGGTACCGCAAAAACGGCTGCACCGATCGCAACGATACACCTCCATGCCCATGGGATTCCCACGGGTGACCCCACTACTATGACAAAAACAACGCACCCTTCTCTCTGCTGACAGCGGTCGAGTTCAGGAATTGGCAACGTGAGGGAGCAAAGCGTGTGGCTACACAGAGCTCCATCCCACTGCTTCCTTTGCTGCACGTTTGCTGTGGAGAACCACCACCCTTGTTTTTACTGCAAAACAGGAGGAAAGCACAACAGCAATGTAAGGAAGAATGAAATGAATGAATTTAATATGAGAAAAGCAAAATCACCAAATAAAGGGAGGAGGTGATAAAATCAGATCTTTTCATATTATTTATGGCAACTAAGATGCAAAATACTCAACACTATGATAATTGAGAAATCAGACAAATATAATACATTTGATTGTTCATCCAGCCTGACTAACTATGAACGGTCTCGTGAAGTGGATATTATGAGGACCAGCAGGGAAAGACACAGCAGCAGGCATGCATGAAGGCCGAAGGGCAACCAAAATATCAGGGCCGTGGGTAAATAATGCAAGCACAGACGAACGGATGAGGACCTCGGTTTGGGTTACAGGCCGAGCACTCACCACGGAGGCTTTAGGGCCAGGCATCCGGACGCCAAGAACCCTGGCCTTCCCATGGGCCAGGCAATGGAGGGAGAGGAGGGGCAAACAAATGCAAAGTGGCTCATAAAGAGTGCCAAAAGACAATGGTAAAAGGACCCTTTAGTCCTGCAATTAATCAAACATCTGCTGCAAATGGCATTCCACACTCCTTGGCCCAAAGAATAAACATTGCTAATTCCACATGGAAAACAGGACTTGTGTCTGCATATCATGAGGGAAAGGTTGCATCTGACATTGGCAGATTTATACACTTCAAGTGTGCAAACAGAGATGTTCCAAAGTACATGAACCAAGAGTGTTTTGACCAATGAATCAGGGAACCATGCATCACGGGGGTGGGGGTCAGGGAATGACATGAAAACAATGACGTGTCACCATCACTATCTGGAAGCCTTTTGTCTCGATTACATACTAGTCAGAAAAAACATTTTATAAAAATGAAAAACATGTAGTGGTGGAATCTCCAAACAACCACCAAACAAAATAGGAAGGAATGACAACACAATCCCTTTCCGGAATGCCATCCCGACATCTTTTGACATTTTTGTTATAGGTAGCAATAGTAACAATTGTAGGAAGATGTCATGTTAGAGGTAGTTATATATTTGTAGCGTCGGTTGGAGTAATTGTGTAATTTTTTTTGTGGGATTGGGACGGAAAATGTCCAAAGATGTCGTGATGGCAATCCGTAAAGGTTTGTGGTGTTGTATTGTGGTGTCATTCCTTCTGCTACTGAACCGGACGGCATCAGCTTACGCGTCCTAAGAACCCGCTCTGCTGCTATTTCACATCCCCTCTCTGCCCTCTTCACTCTGCCATTTTCACGAGGTCATCTTCTATCTGCTTTCAAATCCACCACCATCACTGTACTACACAAAAAGGGCAAAAACTGAGCCCCTCAACTATAGCTCTATCAGCTTACTTCCAATCATCAGGAAGGTCATGGAATTCCATCATCGGAATTGATATGAAATCTTTCCTTTTCTCCAACCTTATCTCAGATCATCAATTTGATTTCAGACCAGTTCACTGCACCTTGGACGTGCTGATTTGACTCACCCAACAATCGATGGAAGCCCTAGATGGCAGACATGAGATCAGGGCTGTCTATCTAGACAATCTCGTGCTTTTGATACAGTCTGGTATCCCACCTTGCACTCCAAACTGTCTGCCTTTGGCATCCAAGGCCAAATCCACACATGGCTCAATGAGTTACTCTGCTCTCATAGCCAACATGTGGCTGTCAACGAAATCCTTTCATCTCCTCTCCCTGTCAAAGCTGGAGTGCCCCAAGGCAGTGTTCTGGGCCAAGTTCTATTCCTCATATTCATCAACGATATCTCCGACTCTCTGGAAAATCCTCATTATTTATTTGCTGATGACTCTACCCACTGCCGTGACATCCCTCAACCTTCAGACAGGCAGAGAGCACCTTCTTCCCTCTCTTCAGATCAAAAACACAACCTGGTCAAACACCTGGAATACACCTTTCAATCCTGAGAAATCTCACTCACTCTCCGAAAGGATCGTCTAGCAAACCCTCAAATCTACTTTCTTAACAATCCTCTTGAGGAAGTTCAGTCATTCAAACGCCTGGGTCTCACTATCAGCTATGACATTTCTTGGGAAAACCACACTTCAACATTGGCCTCCAAAGCCAGCCGCCGACTGGGCATCCTCTGTCGTACAAAGTCCTTTCTTGGCACACCTAAACTGCTATCCATCAACAAGGCCTTCATCCGCAGCTGAAAGATCAGGATATCAACGAGGGTATGAAGTACTGCTGTCCGCTCCAAGATGGCTCTCAACCTCACATTTTGCTGAGCTCGACTCCATATAAACCAAGGCCTTTAAGATTATTTCAATCTGCCGCATTGAAGCCGAGTCTATGGGCCTATCACTTCACCATTGCAGACAGGTCGGTGGTCTCTCTGTCTTCAACCGCCTCCTTTCTGGTCTTGCACCCTACCCTCTCCTCTTTCCATGCTTTGTCCCCCTCCTGCCTCCCCTCAGGTTTCTGCAGGACACACACAGTCCATCATCAAGCCCCTTCTGGTGAAACTACCTAAATCCGTGATCACTGCTCACCTCCACTCATTTGTTCCTCTTTTTTCCCACCTGTGGAACCAACTTCCACATGCTCTTCAATCTTCTACTTCCCTCCAGGTCTTCAAGACAGCTGTTCACCAGCATCTCAGATCATCCCCAATCCAAAACCATGACCTTTACTACCCTCGTTAACCCCACCCCACCAAAATCCATTCTCCTTCCAATTTTCAAGATTCCCTTAACATCCCGTCCAATATTCCCGTCACTTCAGTCT